>NC_070535.1:1321798-1652248 GCF_025433545.1 Fusarium keratoplasticum
AGCCTATAAATTAAGGTAAAGTAGTTATTAAAATAATATAATATATTAATATTATATAAGAAAAAACTATTTTTTTAATATTTATATTAACTTAGCTTATAATAAAAGTATTAATATTATAAGTTATAACTCTTAAAGTAAAATAACCTTCTTTAAAAGAAGTAATATAATATTATTATTAAATCTTATATATTAATTTAAGAAATTTAAAGTCTAAAAGTTTATTTATAATTAATTAATATACTTTTTAGAATTAGATTTATACTTATTAATAAGGCGACTTAAATAATATAATAAAGCTAGGCTTAGGTTTATATTAACTTAGCCTAAGAATAATATTATTAATAATTTTATATAAAAGAACCCTAAGGCCTTAAATTTTTATTATTTAAAATATAAGTCCCTAAAAGGATTTAATTAATTACTTAAGGAAATTATATATAAGGATTAAGATATCTTAAATAATTAAAACCTACTACTTAGAGCTTTTATTAATATAATCTTAATTAATAAAAACCTTATATTATTTAATTAAGTAAAGGCGCCTTAAAAGCTTATTATTATAATTATTATTATTAATATTAATATAAGAAAGAGGGTTTATATTAAAGATATTATTAAAATAGAAAAAGCTATTTAGCTAATTAAGAAATTAGCTTTAATTAAGAAACTAGTTATTATAGGTAAAGAAAAAAGCTAGAGGTTTTAAATACTTAAGGAAAAATAGGCTTTAATTATATAAAAGCTAAGAGATAATTTTTAAATAAAGAAAATCTTAATTTTAATTAATAAGCTATTTATATTATTATCTTAATTTAATAAAGAGGTAATAAAAGATTATTAAGATATTATTAATAATATAAAATAAATTACTTATATTAAATTTATATTATATATTACTAAAGAAAAGTAAGGATTATTTAATTAAAAGGCTAATAGCATTAATGCGATCTAAGTTAATAAATAAGACTAAGGAGAGGCCTATTAAGTAATAATTAGTAAGAGAATTAATATAAATATAATTCTTATTAATAAAATAAAATAAATTAATTAAGTTAATAATAATATAAAAGACTTTTAGCCTAGAGATTATATTATTATAATTAATATAGGCATAATAAATAAAGAGATAAAAATAATAAAGGTTTATTAAAATAAGATAAAAACCTTAGGGAAGACTATGCTTATAGCTAAGAAAAGAAAACTAATTAATTAGATAGTTAATAATATTAAACTAATAATTAAGGGCTAAAATAAGAGAGTTATTTAGTCCTAGGAACTACCTTATATTCTTATAAGACTTAATAATCCAGAGGGTAAGGTTATTAAAGCTATAATAAATATAGGCTCTAAAGGGAATATTATCTCATAAGAGCTTATAAAAGCCTATAGCCTTAAAGTTACTTTAGTCTATACCTTAATTATATTTTTTTCCTAGGACTAAATTATTATATTAGGCTAGATTATTATTTAATTATACCTTAGTAATATATAAATCTAATAGAGGATATATATAGCGCCCTTAAAGGGAATTTTAATTCCTTTTATTCTTAATATATTATTTATTTACTTAATAAGAGTATTATTTAATTATTTAATAAAAGATAATTTTATACTCCTTTAATACTAACTAGGTAATACCTATATTATTACCCTAGCTATAAGATTTATTAAGTAAAAGGCACTAATTTATAATATAAATAATAATATATTATTAAAATAAATATTAATTTTCTTTTTAAACCTAAGATTAATTAAGAGAGTAATTTAAAATTAAATAATATTTTAATATTATTATAATAATTAAATTAAGAGTTAAAGAAAGAAATAATTAATATTATTAAAATAAAGATAATTAAGTAATATTATATAGCCCTTAAGGATATAAATTATTTAATTAAAAAATAAATAAAAAAAAAATATAAAATATAAAAAAGAAAAAACTTATTTAATTAAAGTAAATTAAAAAAAATCTTAATTAATACTCTTTATAAAAAGAAAAATATTAAGATTTACCTAAGAGATAATATTTTATTAAATAAATTTATCTTAAAAAATAATTTAAAATAAAAAGCTAAAAAATAAGAAAAAATAAAAAAGAAATTATAAGAAAATTTAAAATATTAAGATTAAATTATATTAAAATTCTTAGATATTAAATAAGGAACTTAGATTTATAAAAAATAACTTTAAGGACTAATTAATTAAGTAAATAATACCCTTATACGCGAAGAATTAGATATATTTCTTAAGATTATATATAATAAAAAAGTAATATTTATATAGGAATTTTTAAAATATAGAAAACTTAACTTATTTATTATACTACTATAAGTTATTAAGGTAATTAAATATAAGGCTTAATAAGTAAAAGGTATATTTATCCCTAAAGGATATAAAAAAGAAATTATTAAATTCTTAAAAATTTAAATAAAAAAAGGAATTCTTAAAGAAAGTTATAGCCCCTATAAGAACTTATTCTTTCTTATTTAAAAAAAAAATAATTAATTTTAATTAATTAATTTAATTATATTAATAAATAAATGTATAATATAAAATAGCCTTATCTCTTTAGATTATAATAAGTTTTTTATAGACTTTATTATATATAAGATATTATTACTCTTAGATTTCTTTTTAAGATATAATTAAATAAAATTAATAAAAATTAATAAAGACTTAATTAGTTTTATAATATTAATTAGATTACTAAGAATATATATATTACCGCAAGGAGTTATAAACTTAATTACTTAGTTTATTTAAAATATTCTTAAAATCTTAAGAGACTTAATCCCTAATATCTATTAGTCCTTTTTAGATAATATCTATATTAAGAGACCTATAATAAACTATAATAAGGAGGAAGTAGCCCTAGGAATATATTACTTTATTTTAAAATATTTAATTAATCTTAATAAAGTATTAATAAATATTAAGTTATTAGGCTATATAGTTATAAACTAAAAGTCTTAGTTTTATAAGAAAATAATAGTAATTATTAGCTATTTTTATAGGACTTATAGAAGGAAGCTAAAAGAAAGGAAGATTATAAAAATCTTAGAATAAAAAGATTATTTTAATATAAGAGAGGTAAAGTTTTTTTTTAATATTATAAGATATTATTATTAATAAATTAAATAATTTATATAAATTATAAAGGCTTTAATAAACTTATTAAAAAAAAATACTAAGTTTATCTAAGGAGTAAACTAAAAAGAGGCTATAGAGATATTAAAAAAGAGGATTATAATATTATTAATCTTTATTATTTTTAATTACTTTAAAAAAGCTAAGAAGGTAATTCTTATAATTAATATAAGCCTTTTAGGCTAAAAATATATTTTAATATAAGTAATTAATAAAAAATAAAAACTAATTTAATTTAAATCTAAATTATAAAACCTAATTAAAACTAAGTATAATATAATAAAAAGAAAATATAAGATAGTCCTTTATGCCTTTTATTGCCTTAGGAGTATAATTTATAATATTTCTTTTATTTTTAAAATTAATTTATAAATATTAATTTATTAAATTAATAATAAAATAAATAATATACCTAGTTCTTTTATCTTAAGATAAATTAATTATTTTTTTTTTTTTAATTTTATAATTAGATATATATTTAAAAAGAAAAACTATATAGCTAATAAATTATTATAAAAGCATATAGGATTAATATATATTATAAATAAGTAAAATATATAAGTAAGTAAAATAAAAATCCTAACCTTTTTTATAAAAATCGCAATAAAAATATTATAAATTATTTAATTAATTAAAACTACTTACTATACTCTTCCCTAGATGTCTTAATTATTACTTAATAGGTCCTTATATTATAGCCGGGCTTACCGTAGATACTATAATATTAAATACCTAATCGCGCTAACCTCCCTTAATTACTACTCCGCGATAATTTAGCTATTACTCGCGCATTAGTATCTATTTAATTAATTACTTACCTTCCTTCCTCTATTATTATTACCCCTTTTTTCTATAGCTAGGTCCTTTTTACTCTCTGGCGCTAACTTAATATCTCATTTACTTATTAAAGGTCTTAAACCTCTACCTAAATAAGAGCTATCTTATATATAACCGCCTTTATTCCCTTTATAAGAGACTTTAATACTTTAAGAATTAACTCTAGAGAGCTATTTTAATACTTTTTAATTTATCTCTTAAGGTATTTAGACTAAGATTAGGCCTTAAGTATAGTCTTTAGGGTCCTTAATACCTAAGAGGTTAATTAATTAGATACCTCCTTAACTAGTATTAGTATCTATAGCTATATATTAAGCTTTAAGACTATACTTTTTAGATTAAGAGGAATAAGCCCGGCCCTTTTAAATAATACCTTAATATTTTTTTTTATTATAGTAGCCTTATATATTATATAGAAGGCTAAAAAAAACTTAGTCTTTAAAATATAGGTTATAAAGTATTTAATTAAATATTCTATTTCTTAATTATATGCCTTTTTTAATATATTAAAGTACTTAATATTAAGGGGCTAAAATAAATAAGATAAATAAGGTAATATATAAAGCTAAATAATTTTATTTTCTTTATAATATCTCTTAAATTTAATAGAGTAATAACTTTTATAGCTATTAAGAATTAAGAGATAATAAGAACTAATTAATTAATTAGTTATATACCGGTTAAAATATTTAAGTTACTTAAGACTAATCTTATTATTAATCTAGCTATTTTAGGTTATTATAATAGCCTAATCGCCCGGGAGGTTACTTTCTTAGTACTAATTAGCGAGGTAATATTAGCTTATATTAATAATAAATAGCGGGATTAATTAGCCTTTTATATTAATTACTTAGATCACTATAATCTATTCTTAATTTCTAGGTTATATTAATTTTAGCTTTAAATACCTTTCTAAGCCTATAATAACTATTTTGCTTATAATTATACCTATAAGGAAGCTAGTCTTATTAAAGTTATAGATATCTTTTAATTAAATATTATACTTCGCGATTATATTTGCTATAAGTATAAACTAGTTATAAATAATAATTAGATCTTTATATTTAGCTTTTTAGTAATTATATTTATAAAAAAAATATATCTTAAGGTCTAGGTATTACCTAATAAAATTTAAGGCTTAGTTTATGCCGACTAGTAGTGCATCGCGGTTAATAAGTAATTAATTAGCTATTACTTTTATATTATATAGCCGGGGGGGAAATCCTCGCGAATTTAGGTTAAGAATAAAGTATTTAAGGATTTATTCCTTTAGATTAGATAGTTAATATAATTTTAGGGTAATATCGCGTTGAGATTAGATACCTTTTTGCTGATACTAGAGTATTATTAGGTTAATTATATAGATTATTATAGTATATCGGAGCTTTAAGGTTAGGTTATTTTAAAGGGCCTAAAGGGTAAGAAGCATTCTAACCTTATAATTTAATTATAATATATTAGGTGGTTAAGAATTAATTAATTAAATAGAGAAGGTATAGGTTAAGGGATTTTTATTTTACTCGCTTATATATTTTACTTACTTATAATATATATTATAATTTAGTTATAATACTTATATAACTATAATACTTACTTATTATATATATTATATATTTTTTTTAATTATAAAAATTTTTTTTATTTAAATATTTTTTTTATATTTAATTTTTTAATTATAATAAAATTATAAAAAATTAAATTATAAAAATTATAAAAAATTAAATTATAAAAATTAATAAATTAATATATATAATAAATAAGTATTATAATTATATAAGTATTATAAAAATCCCTTAATTATATCTTTTTTATTTAATTAATTATTTCTTAATTACTTAATATATTATTAATTTTTATTAAAACTAAGATATTTCTTACCTTTTAGGCTATATAAAATAACCCTAAGTTAAGTATTTAATAAGTTATAATTATTTATAAGGTTTATTATTATATCTTATATTATTAATAATAAGGTATTTAATCTTAATATAATATTATTTAGAAATTATATTAATTATTTAATTTAAAAAAATAAATTTTTATTTATTTTATTTTTAATTTAAATTTATAAGAATTTCTCTCTTAGCTTTATAATATTAAAGAAATAATTAATTAATTATTTATTAATTATAATATATTATTAATTAATATATATTAGGCTTATAATTTTATTAAGTAATACTTAAAGCTTAAGATATATTTTTTTTAAAAATATAATTATTAAAAAGCTAAATATAAAAATTTAATTATTATTTATAATTAATTTAAGCTTATAATAAATATAATTATAAAATATAATATTTAATTAAATAATATTTATAATTTTAATAAAATTAGTTTTCTTATAAATATAATTATAAATAAAATAATTATTATAAATATAAAAAAATATTTAAAATTAAAATTAATTTAACTTAAAAATTAAAAATAAATTATAATTATTTAAATAATTAATATAAAAAACTAAGTAATTTAATTATTTATTATTAATATAAGCTAATATTACCTTATTAATTAATATTAAAAAAATAACCTTTTAAGTAATTAAGTTATTATAATAACTTAAAATAATTAAATTAATAATAAAACTAGTCTTAAATAACTTAAATACTTTAATTAATATATAATTAATTAATTAATTAATTTTTATTATTTCTTAATTTTTAATAATTATAAAAATTATTAATTTATTAATTTTAAGAGATATTATTAAAAAAAAATTATTTAATTTTATATATTATTTTATTTTTTTTATTTATTTTAACTTTTTAATATTAAGTATTTTAATATATTAAAAAAGACTTATAATTAAAAAATAAAATATTTAATTAAATATTTTATTATTTATATTTTAAAAATTAAGTTTTTTTTAGCCTTTTATATAATATATAAGGCTATTATAATAAAAAGAAATATTAAAAAAGCTTTTAAAAAAGCTAATTTTATTCCCTTTAACTTAGAAATTATAATCTTAAAGCTTAATATATAATTATAAACTTTAATACCTATTAAGGAGATAATTAATTCTTTTACCTCTTAGGTCTTAAAGACCTTAAAGATCATATTTAAAACTAGATCTTAGTTTAAATACCTTAAAAAATAAATTAAAAGGTATTAAAATAACTCCTTAAAATTAATCCTTAAAGCTTTATAATCTCTTATAAAAAAAATAAAAATTATTATATATAAAATTATTTTATTAATAATTAAAATAAAAAACTTTTAAAAAATAAATAAAATATTAAGCTAATATTAAAAAATAAAAAAAATTAAATTATAAAAAAAAAAAAAATAATAATAATAAAAAAAAAAAATAAATAATTAATTAAATAAATATTAATATATAAGTAATAATAAAATTATTAAAAAATAATAATTAAAAAAGATTAATATAACTAAGTATTTAATATTATAATATTTATAATAAGCCTAGTTATAATATAAAGACTTATTAAGTAATAATTAAGATATCTAAGCAAAAATATAATAAATAATTTAAATTAATTAAATAGTTTTAATAATCTTAAGGGCTTAAAATAAGATAAGGTAGGCTTTTTATAATATAATATAAATTAAATATAATTTTAATTTTAAGGCCCTTATAAGGATTAAGTATGATTTATATTTTATTATATTAAAGAGAGATAAGGATTTTACTTAGGGACTAAAGGGTAATTAATAATATAAAGGGAATAAAGAAATAATAATAAAAGAAGAAATATATAAGAGGGTAAAAGTATTAGCGCGGCTAGGCATTTAGCGTAATAGTATCTATAGTAAGCCTAGCTATAATATAAAGACCTATTAGGGAGTAATTAAGATATCTAGGGAAGAGTATAATAAATAGTTTTAATTAATTAGATAGTTTATAGTATTTTTATTTTAATTATTATTTCTATAGTTAGGATTTTTATAATACTTGCATAATTGTGATACTTGCTTATTATGTATGTTATAAGCTCTTATATATATATTAATTTTATTAAATTTCTTAATATTTATATTAGTCTTTTATAAGTTTTATACTACCTAGACCAAAGTGTCCTGCCACGGGTGATCCGGCGGAAGAAGGCAGGGAATACCTACCAGCATTGCACAGAGTTCCTCAATGAACTCTGGAGCCTCACCTCTAGACTTTCTCGCTTCGCCCAGTGTTCCGAGGTCATCAGCTAGCGCGGCAGCCTTTGTTGGCTCGTCGCCTAGCCTCTGAAAACCAGCCTTAATGACCTCAAAGAGGCGTTTCTGATTTTCAGTATCGTTTGGACAGGCGGCAGACTCAAGGTCGATTTCGTGGCTCATTTTGATGCCCTGGGGATTGTCAAACTATGGGAAATGCGACGGTGATGGATGAATCTCTTTGTTGAAAATGGAGTGATTATGGCGAGAGAGAATAGTGTGGGGGCTAAGATAATTCCGAGGCTTAGCAATGTTTGGCACTATACTCCGGATCACAGCCAGCCTCACTTTAGGCGCAGGCCTCATTTCAGACACGAGCCTACTGTCCACCTCGCAATCGTTTTTCTGTCGGCAGAGACGAATGAGAGGTGAGAGGTAAGAGCCCCAAACGCGCCAGCTTACGCAGCGGGCTCCCAACAAAGCCTTTTCTTTGTCAAACGCGACGCCTCGTGTTGATCATCCGGCTCAAGGAGGGCTTAACCAACCATCTAATTGGTCCATGTTTGGCGCGTGATGGAGCCTCTTTATACGGGCGGCTACTCTGACACGGGACAGAGATGCAAGGCCTACTTTTGCGGGATTTCCGGTTCTTGGCTTGTGGGACAGCTATCATGAACCAATCGACTTGCCCGTGGCTTGGGGCTGAAGGTGTGCCAACTCAATGTACTCGAATGTGCAACAGTAATCTTTTGACAGACAGCATGGCTTGGCCTTCGGAACGGCCAACGCGATGCGTAGTACGAGAGTATAAAATGCCTGGCCATTTCGAAGCTGATGTTTAGGATTCACAGCCTATCCTTACCCCCTTTCCTTCTCTCTTCCGTGCGCTCGCATCAAAATGGCCTCTCACACGATGCCATGTCCTGGTTGTTCCGGCTCAGGATATGTCCCTTGTTCTACCTGTTCAGGATCTGGGGGGAGGCAGACCTGGGTAGCCTGCAAGACGTGTTCCAATCCTTATCGCGTGTGGACTGGATTGTCAACCCCAACATACCATGCTGGGTTTGGATCATCCCCCGTCTCGATGCAATGTCTAACCTGCGGAGGCACCAAACACTGCAACGAATGGAGGCCGTGTTCGACCTGCCACGGCGCGGGAACTAGCCGGGCGAAGTGTGCAATGTGCTCGGGAAAGAGGACGCTTCAAGGACAGTTGGACAAATCCTTTGTATGTGTGACTGTTTGTCCTCGAAATTGATCTTCCAGTCGCTGACATCTCTCGGTCACAGTACACAGGCGGCAACGTACCTTCTCACACTACAAGCACCAACCAGGGAGCATATCGAGCAACCTACAACGACAATGACCGCGAGACTTTCGACCTGATGTATCATGACAGAAGTGCAGGAACATCAGGTGGTGGGCACGGGTTATTCAGGCAGGGCGACTACCATCCTGCCGGGTCGGGCAGTCAATACATACGTCGTGCCCCTAATAACCCACTTGGGAATTCCGCGTCGCGTCGGTATACTACATCGGATGATATTGGTCCATGTTCCCGAGAGCGGTTTGCCAAGAGGTAAGCATTGGATGGTTCGCCAGTGGTTCGCCTTTTTTTTCGTGGGCATGGATCTGAGACGAGATTTCTTTTTCTTTGTTTTTCTCCCGGTTTACTCATTTGGTCGCTACATTACAAGATTGTCCTCTGCTGTTTCATAGTTGTTAACATCACTCATGAGCTATTATATAGACTCCAGAATGAGATGAAAACATCAATCACATTACATCTACCCTTTCTTGCCTCTTATATGCAATCAATCACTCCTGAAAAAAACAAAAAGCAACAATCCCATCCAAGAGATGCTCAAATCAGTCATTGTCAACCTGGTCCAACTCATCCAAAACCTCGCCCAAATTTAGCATATCAGTAAAACGGGTACCCGATCCCTCAATCCTCTCAGACATCTGTGCCACGTGGTTCGACCACGTCATCAAAGGTGTCCATGTGCTCCCTCCAATGCCTATCTGCTAAGCTCACGTCTCTACTCAGGTCCTTCCACGTTGTAAACACGATGGCGTTGGCTCGTGGGTACTCTGGAAGTTTCCTAATGACGCTCCGGGCCACGCTGATCTTGAAATCGGTGGAGCATGGCTTGCACGCCCAGTGTCACGGCTAATACATTCTGTCGGCACGTGACCAAGGACCCTACCCACTGCGCCGACCAATTACTAGAGGATTAACTTGGATTATGCTAACGTACTTAATAAGCGAGTATCTCAGATAAGCGAGTATCTTAAGAAATCTTAACCCTTATAATAGAAATTATTAAAAAACTACTATTAATTATTTAATTAATTAAAACTACTTATTATACTTTTCCTTAGATATTATAATTATTACTTAATAAGTCCTTATATTATAGCTAGGCTAACTATAAATATTATAATATTAAACCCTTAGTTATATTAACTTTCTTTAATTATTATATCTTAATAATTTAGCTATTACTTATATATTAATATCTATTTAATTAATTACTTATCTTTTTTTTTTTATTATTATAACCTCTTTTTTTTATAATTAAGTTTTTTTTACCCTTTAATATTAATTAAGTATTTTATTTATTTCTTAAAAGTCTTTATTTTTAATAATTAATAAAATAACTTCATATATAATTACTTTTATCCCCTTTTTAAGAGACCTTAGGGCTTTAAGAATTAACTCTAGGGAGCTATTTTAATATCTTTTAATTTATCTTTTAAGGTATTTAAATTAAGATCTAGCCTTAAGTATAATCCTTAAGGTCCTTAAGACCTAAGAGGTTAAGGACTTAAATCCCTTCTTAGTAGGTATTAAAGTCTATAACTATATATTAAGCTTTAAGACTATAATTTCTAGGTTAAGGGAAATAAAACTAGCTCTTTTAAAAGCCTCTTTAATATTTCTTTTTATTATAATAGCTTTATATATAATATAAAAAATAAAAAAAAACTTAATTTTTAAAATATAAATTATAAAATATTTAATTAAATATTTTATTTTTTAATTATAAGTTTTTTTTAATAATTTAAAATATTTAATATTAAGAAATTAAAATAAATAAAAAAAATAAAATAATATATAAAATTAAATAATTTTTTTTTATAATATTTCTTAAATTTAATTAATTAATAATTTTTATAATTATTAAAAATTAAAAAAATAAAAAAATTAATTAATTAATTAATTATATATTAATTAAAATATTTTAATTATTTAAGATTAATTTTATTATTAATTTAATTATTTTAAGTTATTATAATTATTTAATTATTTAAAAAGTTATTTTTTTAATATTAATTAATAAAATAATATTAGCTTATATTAATAATAAATAATTAAATTATTTAGCTTTTTATATTAATTACTTAAATAATTATAATTTATTTTTAATTTTTAAGTTATATTAATTTTAGCTTTAAATACCTTTTTAAGCTTATAATAATTATTTTATTTATAATTATATTTATAAAAAAGCTTATTTTATTAAAATTATAAATATTATTTAATTAAATATTATATTTTATAATTATATTTATTATAAGCTTAAATTAATTATAAATAATAATTAAATCTTTATATTTAGCTCTTTAATAATTATATTTTTAAAAAAAAAGTATTTTAAGCTTTAAGTATTACTTAATAAAATTATAAGCCTAATATATATTAATTAATAATATATTATAATTAATAAGTAATTAATTAATTATTTCTTTAATATTATAAAGCTAAAAAAGAAATTCTTATAAATCTAAGTTAAAAATAAAATAAATAAGGATTTATTTTTTTAAATTTAATAATTTATATAATTTTATAATAGTTTTTTATATAAAAAAAATACCCTTTTATTAATAACCTAGGGTCTTCTAAGAGATTATATATATTAATATAATATATTAGAGACTTAACCTTAAGTTATTTTAAAGGGCTTAAAAGGCAAAAAGTATTATAGTCTTATAATTTATTTATAATATGCTAAGTGGTTATAAATTAATTAATTAAATAAAAATAATATAAATTAAGAGATTTTTAAGATACTTACTTATTTAAAATACTTATTTATTAAGTATATTAAGTTATTATAATTTACTCTTAATCCTTAGTAAGATTATAATTAAATTATAATTAATACTTTATAAGCTATTATAATTTAATTTAATTATTATAATAAATAAATATATTTCTTTAATACTTTTATATATATTAATTACTTTAATTATTAATATAACTTAGTTATATTTAATACCTTAAGTATATTATTAAAAATAACTTTTATATTTTATTTAAAATAATATTAATAATTATAAAAATATAAGTTAAGACTAGCTAATTAATATAACCTTAGGTATAAGTTATATAACTTTCCCTTATAAGAGAAAATCTATAATTAAGTCCTTATAAAGTATTTAATAAATTAAAGTTTTATATATAATAAAAACTTATTATTTTTATTTATAATTTTATCTTAATCTAGCTATTAAGGCTTATTATTTTATAAAATTAAAGTCTTATACTTATTAAAGACTTACTTTTAATTTATAATTTTATTTTAATTTAGCTATTAAGGTTAATTATTTTATAAAATCTAAGTTAAAAATAAAATAAATAATAATTTATTTCTTTAAATTAAATAACTAATATAATTTTAAAAGTATATTATATTAAGATTAAATGCCCTTTTATTAATACTAAAGTATTATTAAATTAATTATATAAATTTCTATAATGTATTAAAGCTTTAATTTTAAGTTATTTTAAAAGGCTTAGAAACTAAAAAAGATTTTAGCCTTTTTATTAAATTATAATATATTAAATAATTAAGAATTAATTAATTAAATAAAAAGAATATAAGTTAAGGGATTTTTATTTTACTTACTTATTATATATATTAAATTAATACCTAATATTTCTAAACAATTAGAGATACCTTGCCGTGTGCGTCTCATGCTTTTCTGCATCGGTATGTATGCTGACGCCGATGCTATACGAGCCGATCTATCTAGACGAGTCGTGCTTAAGATCTGCAGTGTGTTTACATGCACCCCTCCCAATAGATCTAGTATTTCATCAGGCCGATCTTCCACCAACAGATTTAAACAGAATTCATTCAACTCAAACCCCCCTCCAACTCTTTCAACATCTTAGCCCGCTCACAGAAGAAAGCATACTTCGAATCGTCTCAGAATGGTCCGCTTTATCGCCTCAACCCTGGGGGTCCTGACATCGGTCAGGCTCATCGCCGGTTTCCCATTTTGGGCGAGAGACGACAACGACTAGGAGAGAGCCACGAATAATCTTGGCAGCGAGGGTAGAGGACTACAACATCACAATGAGGAAGTGCCGAGGTAACAAACATTTCGCAAGTCTCTCCGAAGAGAAGAACGTTATGTCGACCTATGAGACTAAGGTTACGATAGAAGTTGGGCTTTAGGTTTCAAGTTTTGGTTGTCACACCGTGGGCATCGAGTTGGGGCTCCCTCACGCCGAGTCGTTATGACTTATACTGTGATGTCTGCCGTCTGACAGCGTTTCCGATATCCAATGTATTCTTTTTAAATTCGACACCCCTTTCGACATGTTTTGCTATTACTTCTAAAACAAGTAGACTTGCGAGAGGACATCGCTATCAGGGATGAACCATTAATGAAGCGAGAGACGTTCCATTTAATTCCATTTTCCTCTCCACTTTGCAGGCTTCACGGCAAGCCCAGCAACTCACATAAATCCAACGCCTATAGTCGTGCATCATGCTTCCATCCTGGCATGTCCGCAAGATCTTTGGCAGGAGCTGCACGTCGAGACTTGAGTGCATCGCCCCCAGGCCTCCACCTCCAAGCCTCGGCAAGCTGTTGGGACAGAGTGCCTTCCAATAGCTCAACAACATGCTTGCCAATGTTCGGTAGCAGTTTGAAGGAGTGACTACATATTCAAGTTAGAAAAGTAATAGTCGCTGCTGCGTAAACGTACCCGCTGTCTCCCGTCGCGAGGATCAAGTTCTTCCACCTTGGATGTTCGCAGATGAGAAGGTTTGCGTCGGCAGTGTCAGTGCACCAGCACATGGCACGATCTATTATCTTTCTGTCTCGGAAATCCGGCAAAAAGCGAGCCATGGCCTTCCGAATGGTGGCCTCAGAGGCATCTGGGTACGTGTCGGTGGGATGGCTGGCGTGCGACCGGGGAATCGAGATGAGCTTGGGATGGGCAGCGCCAAATGGTTGATGTTTCTTGAAGTGTGTGAATCCTGGAAACTCGTCACAGACCTTGATGATGCCGTCTCTAAAGAAATATGTTAGCATGCGCTCCTGGCTTTGATGGTGCATCGTACTCGTTGGGCTCAAAGAAGAATCCATAGTCACCATCGTACACGACGGGAATGTTCTTGTATCGAGCTGCCTCCTCGGGGGTCAATTGAATATGGGCCAAGACCCAGGCCTGCGTCATACCCAATCAGCTCTGCTTTTGGTGAAAGGGCAAGGCAATAGCTGTTCCTGTACTGACCTTGGACACGCATTGGCTTTCCAGATCTACCAGCGCTGGTGTCCACGCACCGGCAGCAAGGATGACCTTGTCAGCGTGATACTGGGTACCATCGACCGTCTCAATGCCAATACATGTCGATCCGTCGGCGGCCAAGAGAGGTTGTTTAAAGGTACCAGCCCTGCGACCGTGTAAGTGCAACAGACACACTCGCGAAGTCAGAAAGCCCTACCCTCCGAACCCAAACTGGACGCCCTGGCTTCTGAGGAAGCTGCCGATGGCGTTGATAGCCTTTGCCGCTGCGAGCCACCCGCCGTTAGTGGTGAATAAGCCCTTCCATCCCTATGGTAATGTCTTAGCATTTATCACTTGGATTGCTCGGGTGTCTTGCCTTGACGTGGTCTTTTGTGAACCATGGCATTTTGGCCAAGACTTCGTCCTCACTTTCAAGCCAGCTGCCGGTTTTGTCCAGACCAAAACCTGCATCGACCAGAGTCTGGAGTTCTTCTTTAAGTTCCGCGATACCCTCCTTGGATGACGAGCAGTCAACCTGGTGAGTCGTCAGTACGCATTCGGCTTGAGACCTGCCTCATGGAAAACAAACCAGGCCGACATTGTGAAAATAGGGCTTGAACAATGGATCGTTCCTCCACATGTCCAACGCCTCAAGCGACAGCTGCAAATCAGCCTTGTTCCGCAGTCGAACGCTCATGATCTTGTTCAAGTCACATCCAGCCGACTGTGCCGAAGGAATTGGGTAAACATCGAGGACGGTGATGTTGGACGGCGTGTATCCGGAGCGTATTAAGTGCAGTGCCGTGGAGGAGCCCATTGTGCCGCCTCCACCAACAATGACCACCTTGGTCGAGTCTCGTGATAGCGTCATTTGGCGTGTAATCTTGAGGAAATGTCTGGGCACAAAGTTAGAGACAACCAAGGATGTGAGATGGTAGGGGCTCGTCGAGTAATTAAGGCGATAACAGCGCCCCACAGTGGAAGCTCCAAGCGATGTTATCGAGGCGAATTCAACGATTCTGCTCCCTCTGGATGAGTAGGTCGGTTGACAAACTCGGAGCTTGTGGAGAGAAAGTCGCCAAACCCCATGGGGATAAGGATAGAAAGTCTCATGTCCTTGAAGCCCATTGGCTCGGAAAGACGTGATGGTTTATCCAACAGGTGATTTCCCCGCTGGCTCTCGCTTGGACCTTCATGCTCTGACTCGCTCGCTCCACTCGAGATAACATTCCTGGCCACTCGCCTGGACCTTCCACTAGCGAGAGGGGTTATCTCGACAGGGTTGTTGTGACTGTGTTGCCCTGTGTATAAAGAGACATCTCATGCAACCTCACTTCAATGACTTCAACCTACAGCTGAACATATTCGACATTCTTGCAATAGCCGTTAATTCGTCATGGCCGACTCAAAGACTGCAGTCTCTGGTTTACCTGACCATGGAATGGCCACCACTGAAGAGATTTCCATGCCTCGATGGAAACGAGTATGGCGACACAGTCTGACGCAGATGATCCTGCTGAGCATCCAGGCATTTTGCGGTCCAGCCATGGCAGATGCGATTGCAGGTAAATTCCCTTTTCTCTTTTCGAATTCCACTTGCTAATGTGAATATTTCTAGGCCTTGGTGGTGGTGGTCTTGCGACTCCTCGAGTGTCCAATATCGCCACAGCCCTGACATATACCATGCTTGCTACAAGTAAGTGTTCAAGCACACAAAATATTCACTTGGCTAACAATTCAGCTTGCTTCTTCGGAGGTCCCATTGTCAACAAGCTCGGCGTCAAGTGGGCTCTGGTCATCGGTTCCATGTCCTTCCCCATCCTGGGATCGTCCTACTACTGCAACAGCAAGTTTGGTAACCAATGGGTGAGTTGGCTCAGATGCATCCTCGAGATCGCATGCGCTGACAAGACTTGACTTGATCAGTATCTCATTCTTGGCGGCGCCATCGACGGTATTGGCACCGGCTGTTGGTACGTTGCTGAAGCCGGTGCAATCATGACCCTTGCGCCGTCTGGTGCGCGTGGTAAGTATCTCGCTCTGTGGATTGTGTCTCGAAATCTCGGACAGCTAGTCGGTGGTGCGATCAAGTGAGTATCTTCAATGGCGACACATGTGCCTTTGGCTAACAGCCCTCTTCTCCAAGTCTATCAAAGAACTACCAGAAGGGTGTCAGCGGTGGAGTTACTCCCGACACATACATTGCTTTCCTCATCATTGAGTGTCTGGCGTAAGTGGGACCGCATAAACTATGCTTGAATGTGCTAATTGTGCTTTAGTCTACCGTTCGCCTTCATGATCACCCCCTTTGAACGCGTCATTCGATCTGATGGCACACACATCGTCACCGAGGAGGCTCTCTCCACCAAGCAGGAGATCAAGCGAATTTCAAAGACCATGACCTCAAGGCTTATCATGCTGTCCTCGCTCTGGGCACTTTGGTCTTTCTTCTATAGGTACTATAACCCGCAGTACCTCCCCCATGACAGAATTGGAAACTGACAAAGGGACAGTGGCTCTTGGTCCACCTATCTGGGAATTCACTTCACCGTCCGCGCCCGCGCACTTTCATCGCTCATCTCGCCATTTCTGTGCATGTAAGTCTATGATCATCCTTGTTCTCGGCTGGCCCATACTGATACCTCTCTAGTGTCGGCTGTTTCGGCCTTGGCTTCATCCTCGACTCCAAGCACCTTTCCCAACGCCGCCGCGCTCAAGTCGGTCTCTATATAGTCGTGGCGCTCAACGTCGGTGTCTACATTTGGTCCATCATCATGCAGACCAGGTTCAAGCGCAATGATCCGGGTGCTATCGACTGGGATGATGGACTGTACCCTTCCTCCTTCCTGCCGTACTTTTTCGTCCAGACCACCGGCCCGTTGTCGCAGTCATATATGTATTGGCTCATCTCTTCGTTTGCCATGAATGCTCAAGGTAGGTTCATCGTCCCTGATACTCATTGGCCATGCTAACTGACATTCTAGAAAACGTCCGCAACGGAGCTGCGTTCAGGTGTCTCGAGGCCATTGGTCAGGCTATTGCCTATGGTATGAACACTCAGACGACGAGTGACCCTCTGGTTGGCTTGTAAGTTCTGCGTATTCACCTCAAACAAGTCACGTCTGCTAACAATTTCCTTAGCTGTGTTACATTTGCCCTGCTTGGTGCTGCTCTTCTCCCAATGATCATGTTGGTCAACACAACACCCGACAGAATCCCCGCCGACGAAATTGCCGAGCAACAGTTGAACGCATTGGGGGAGAAGACTGGGGATATCGAGACGGTTCACCCGGACATGGAGAGGAAGAGTTAAAGGGCCTAGATATCCAAAGTCCTGTCTTGGCTTTTTTTATCCCATATTCCTAGGTAGCTTGCAATCTAGCATTGTTGATTAAACGTGACTTGAAGACTTGAGAGTGACTCAATAAGTTGGGCTCTAAATGAGCGCCGTCCACGTTGTTCTGGGATGTGCTACATCAATATCATTGACTATGGAGCTTTGCGAATTACGCTAGTCCATTTGTCCACAGCAACGTTCCAGTTCTCTATCCCCAAAGACCGCTTAGCAGTTGGCTTGGCAGACACGCTGGGCGGTATTAAAACACGAGGCCTGACCGGCTCCAGGCTGACAAGAGCGTCGCCTGCCAGTAACGCACGCGGAGTAGTTGGCGTAGCCAAGGCAGCCACCGCGAGCCTCAAGGTTTTGGTTGTCAGCGTTTTCGGGAGCGGGCATGGCGGCGGTGACGGTGGTGAAGGCCATGATGGCGACAAAGAGCTTCTATTAGATGTGTAAGAAGCTGGGCAGTCTTAGAGGCCACTGTTGATACTTACGGCGGGGGAGTACATGGTGCAGGTTGGAGGAGTAGGATTGACTTCTTAAGTAACTGAAGATGTCTGTTTGGATGATGATGAACTTGAGAAGGGTTTGGCTAGCTACTTATACTTGAGAAAGACCAACATCACTCGATGTCAAGTTACATACTACGCCCAATTGCTCAACAAACCGCTCCGTGGGGGAAAAGCCTCAGCCTCGAGAACCACGGCTGGTCGGCACCTGGAGGATTCACCCCAATGCGAGGATCCCACTCTCGTGCCGCTGGACAAGGGTGCAGCAGTGGGCTGAAGGTCGAAACTAGGCTGAAAATGGAGGCATGGTTTGCTGATTAGCTGATTGATTAGATAAAATGGTTTCACCTGGTTACCCACCC
Organism: Fusarium keratoplasticum; assembly: GCF_025433545.1. Classification (NCBI taxonomy): domain Eukaryota; kingdom Fungi; phylum Ascomycota; class Sordariomycetes; order Hypocreales; family Nectriaceae; genus Fusarium; species Fusarium keratoplasticum. Next base: position 1,340,642 of record NC_070535.1, read on the forward strand.
GCCACGCAGGGGAACAACCAAGCTTCTTACTAGGGCTGATCCGAGCCTCGGCGTGTCCGGGGGGTTTCGCTTCGTCCCGCTGAGATGCACCCACGAGCGGTTCCTTGCAATGCGGGCTTGTAGTCTTTACCTTGTTGGTACGCTGTACGGGGAGGGCCTTTTGTCTCCTGGCCCTGTTCGAGTTGGGATGCAGGAACACGTTGGTTCCAAAGGATGACCGAAATCGGGACTCACATGATCTGCCCATTCCGAGTTCCGACCCGCATGAACAAGGTTAAATTCTCTCAGAAAGGTCCATGAGAACGTGGGGGCTTTATGTTCTTGTGTCTTTGGGAGCAATACGTCATGCGGAAATCTTTGCAAACTGGACCAGATAGCTTAGAGCTTAGACTGTATTGTTTGAATGTGAAGATCGTTCGGCGTGCGGCCGTTATCGTCAGGGACCAATGTGTATCAAATATGTCCTTAGGGGAGAGGGTCTGGGGAGGAACAGTTTCTTTTGGTCACTATCGCCAAAGAACCTCAAAGGATTATTCTGCTACCTGGCTGGGCTCTTGCAGATGTCATATGATCAACAACAACCGCTGGCAAGGACCTTTGTTATGGATTGTCCCCAGTCTTGAGTCCAGACCAGATCATATCGGTCGTGTTCATTGGTGAAAACTGGGTCTGCAAGGTACAGGGTGTTCGGGCTTAACTGCGGAGACGGATGCAAACAATGGCTTGACAGGAGATGCAATGTGACGCTTTAGTAAACAAAACGGGTCTTTCGGGGTCCGAAGGGGCCGTTGCGCGAGGAGAGTTACGGGCGGAGATGCAGGCTGGGATGGAGTCTGTACGACACTGTACACAAGAACTGGGACTAATAGGAAGCGCAGATCGCCATTCGGTTTGCCAGTGGGACAATCTAAACCGTGAATGATCAAATCTATAACGATGCACATTTCAAGAGGTGAAAATAAGGACGATGGTCAATCAGCATCTGATCAAGGAGAGTAATCAGGTCTTGATTGCCCTCAGGAGTCACCATCGCCGAACAAAATACCTTCCGCCCGCAAAACTAGAAACTGTGCCTTCTGGATTGGTGAAAAAGTCATGTTCGAACAAAATCAGCGGAGAGGTGACTTTGTGCATTGCGGTTGTGGCTCGGCTCTGAAAGATGAGTGAGCCCATGAAAAGTGCTCGCGGTCCATTGATATGGCTTTTGAGTTTGAACAGTGTCCCCAGCAAAACGATCACATGGTCAGGGGCACTGATAAGCTTATCGGAAGATCGGGATATGCAAACCTAAAACCTGAATAACCTCAGAACAGATGAGGGCCAGTAAGGGTACCCCCCTTTAGAACGCCAAGGTAGCAAAAAGCACATACAACAGCGAGGATTCGCTGGTCGTCACCGACCCAACTACTAATCCGCCCCTTACTGGCTTAACTATGAGAGAGCGGACGGGATCCCGTGGTCTACAGTAGGTATGGTCGTATGTGTCTGCTTTGGTGGTGGTTGTGAACTATATTCGAATGTCATGCAGGCGGGCCAGTGGTCCAGCCCCCCCTCCCCCCTTTACTAGTCTCCAGCACTTTTAATTAAGCCATGAACTCTCATTTCAGTGAGCGGCCTGTCTGCAAGGTTAGTGACTCCGGAAATGTGCAACAGGACTTGGGTCTCGGTTCCAGGTCAGGATGTGACTTGTTCTCCAGGTTGGTTGGTCAGAATCAGTTTGCAAGGTCCAATCTCGCTCCCTTTTCTTGGGACTTTATAGCAATCAAGTTCCCAACAGTACAAGGTAAGTCATGAAGGGAAGAAACCTTACGCACATAAAGAGTCATATCCGAAGGGTACAAGCTTTCTTACAGACTAACCTTAAAATCGCCTCTGCACGTCCGTGCAACAGACTGCCGTAGGATAAAAGAACAACACCTCTTTTTGTATTCCAAGTTCAACTGGCCGTTTTCATGCCCTCCCACCACCAGTGCTAAGTCGGCTATCATTGAGTAACCAACATGGGATCTGAACGCTCATGGCGTATTGTCGCCCACCACTGGCCTAACTGGGTTGCTCGTTTGTCCGACACTCTCCGACCTCCTGAAAAGACATATGACGTCCCTCGCCTTTCGGGCCCGCACGCCTCGTCCTTCGAGGCGGAGAGCCAGCACCGAGAACATACCTCACGATTCTCCTCAGGGCCCGTCATCAGCGCTCGGATGACATCGGCCCTGACGCAGTTACCGGAAGAGCTCTTAATGGAAGTTTTGAACCGTCTACCACTCAGCTCTCTCTATATGCTCCGCCAAACTTGTTGGTACCTTCGTTACCTCGCTGAGGATCACGCACTCGAGGACTTCAGTCTAGAGTTTCTCCGATCTGAGGGGGAGAGCTTTTGCATGACCCAAGTCGGATTTCATCAGCGTCTAGAAATCAGAGACGTGCTGCTTCGAACATCTCTCTGTGATAGCTGCATTCACCTTGCAGACTCGGGTAAATTAGTTCGGCGGATGAGATCACTTTACGCCCCTCTCTTCTGTCACGGCTGTCGTGTAGGCCACCCAGCCCTCTTCTTTCCTCCAGGAAAGGAACATAATAGAAAATGCCTCGGACTCCTCGGTCAGTTCTCTCTCTGTACTCATCGTACCCTCTCCGGAAAGCATGTGCTGGGAAACCCCGAAAACTTGCTACCGAAAAGCATTGTCTGCAAGGATATTGCACATTTGCCTCTGAATTTCGACGATCGCACCAGGCGTGCCATGACCTCGAGTTGTCATCCAGAAATTCGCTCGCTGTCAGGTCTTATTCCGACCCATGTTATTGCCACAAAAGCCGTTGTCTTGCTGCACCTGGACCACCGCCGGCGTATCGACATGGACAGTATTCGACAGCGCCTCGCAAACCAACTCAAAGACTCTAAACAACTTTGCAAGCACATTTCATCTCAAATCCCGCAGCTTCTGGATAGACTCAAGCCAGACGATTGCTCTTGTTTTCCGCCATCTGGGATACCTGCCGCGCGATGGTTCGGGCCAGCCCACTGGTCCTCAACCATCATGAATTTGTCTGCCGAGAATGCGGCACGAACTATAACTGGATACGTGAGATGGATGGGGAAACAGTCCATTGGAGCTACATAGCTCTCTACATGCAAATGGGGTGGTACAACTAAAGTCCTCTGAGCATTGGCTGGCTCTCAAACCTTGACTACCAAGGGGACAGAAACCCTGTCCTTCGCGACAAGACAAAAGGTGTGCTCTGGTGCGACAAGCCCGGCTGCGGTACTGGGGCTGGTTTGCGGTGGCTAAGAATGGCAAAGACTTATGTATACGAGACTTTGGGGGGGTTCAACTGGACCGATACGAACAACAAAGGGGGGTCGGCTTTGAAAAGATTCGCCCACTCTCGAGAGAATATGAGGCATTTAAGCAGATGCGTCATTGCTACCGACGGGAGAGACGAGCATCTAGACGTAGGTAGCTCCTCTTTTCCCTAACCAGCTCGCAACAAGGACACTAGGAACGGCTTTCATCTATCAAGGTAGAAAGAAATGCACCGTTTATGGCTCGGTATCGGCACTTCGGTTCCTCTTTGATTTCAAGCTTAGCCTTTCTGGGGGGTGCCGGAAGCTTTCCGGTCGATGGGCCTGAGTAAAGACGTTTCTTGACTGTGCGGTTTCCTGTAGGTTCTCCTACAGCGCCCTCTCCTCTTCTAGTTAATCTAGGTTAACAACGTGTAGTCATTAACACATGACAGCATCGCAACGCAATACCATAACATACCTAAAACGCTATGATAACTATCATCAAGGCTCTACACCTTCCTTAGGAAAAGATCGTCTATCTTCTATCTCATCTTCTTACTTACCTGGGAAGAGTCTTAGCGGGATCTTCTCTTGATTCACCTAAGTGTTATGATTGTTGCACCTTCACATCTCCAACCCATTCCATCGAAATCGCTTTCCGAACCACCAAATCGCCCCAACCACCCGAACCTTGGAGACCAGGAACCATGGTTGTTTTTGAAGTTGTCAAGAGTTCTCTCACAATCGTGGGCTCCATTCTGACTATCATCTCAAATACAATTTCAATCTGCAAGGCCACATATAAATCATGGAGGAAGGGAAACCGGAATCTGAGTGCGAGTAAGTCCATAGTTATTATTTTTATCATCCTCAATGCTAAGCCCAGACAGGCCATTAGCCACAATAGCAAAATATACAGTTTTGATACATCCTTCTCAAGTTGCAGTTTCGTTCCAAAACGACAATCGTGTTATCCCCCTGTCGTTGCTGTTCGTGCTCTCTTTCGGGCATGATTTATCAGAAACGTGATGATCTCCCTAAGCTGCTCACGAGTTACTATATCCAATTCACGGTCTAAGAGAGCCTGAAAGAATTGGCGCTCTAAATATAAATCAGATTCACCTTCGAGCTCTGCTGCCTTGCGTTTGTTTCTCGATTTGGATGGAGGTTTTGCTATGAGATGTTAGAACTGGAATCGATCACGAGCTATGGCCAGTGGATGGGTATACACATACGGGAACAAAATGAGCAGGGACGGCCTGAGCGATTCCAACTACAATTGGCACAACTCTCAATGCCTTTGATCACCACACATCCTACAAGCGCATCTTTCCCTTCTCTACACTTTGCACATTATTCTGAGGGCTCTCGGGCATCGCCATAGAGATGGCGGAGCAGGCATCCGCATTTTGGCCACTACTGAATGTGATTGAAAATGGCTCCATTTCTCGACCGAAGGCTCCGTTTTTCATGCGGATCTCGAGTGGTCGAACAGGCTATGCAGGTTAAAAAGAGAAATGCTACATCAACTAAGAATTGACTAACCTTGGTGGTGTCTATTCTAGACAAGAATTTACCCGAGCACTTCACCAGTGCATTTCCAAGGGCCCACACGGTCAGCTCGGGATTTGATGTGGGTTTAACATCGCCATAAGGAATATTCCGTGTATTGATGCCTAGTACCTGCCTTGGAAGACGTTCAAGTCGGGCTGCAAAGAAACCAGGACCTCTCAGCTGCGCGTCCTGTGCCTCCAGCTCCACAGGAGTCGAGTCGGTAGAACCCGGGGTCATGGTGGATATAAAAGTCACGGTTTGAGGTATCAAGACGAGAGGCTCCTAATGCTGTGGCAACGGCAAGCTAATATAAGATCGGCCAAGTAGATGCCGGCAACCACACAAAGGGGGAAGGTAAATAAACAAAGTGACAAGTATCAATGAGTCTCGGTGTGCTTCTGAACCGAATTGACACTATGTAGTTCTTAATTGACATGAAGAAGAAGCCAGAGATTCTTCTTGCCGAATGTAGCCCAAGAGAGAGATTGTATCTTCATTGACATTAGAGGAGCTTGGCGGCACTGTCTATCGTTCAAGATGTCTGCAGTCTTCAATCTTAGACGTTATTAACGATAGAGAAAGGCCACAGAACTCTTGACACTAAACAATAGTAATTCTTTTCATGTTTCCCAACTCAAGACTTCCTACCTCGATAAGCTCCTCGGCATCTGACTTACGAATCAGTAGTAAGAACCTTGGCGTTTGAAGATAAATGTCTCCGCAGCATTGGGAATGAAACCATTCAAATTTGCTTACCAGAGTGAGATGACGATATTTTGTAATCCCCAAGCCCTTGTGCAAGGTGGATAACCACAGTGACTCTTAGACGATAGGACGAGTTAGAGTGTTGCAAGCATGTTTCAGACGTTATAGAAGCCTCCTAGAACCGAGGTATGCCGCATAGCAGAGAGGAGATCGTGGAAACAGTGGCCACAGAAGCGGTATACACTGTAAGTTCACTCGACGAATATTACAGGTGGGCAAGAAGCTGACGGTGAGAGGAAGAGATGAGAGAAGTGGACACCAGGCCCACTTTGGACACAGCCGATAAGGTGTTTCTAGCAACTTGGAGGACCGTTTTAACTACCTGATGAGTTTCTGCAGCGATTAGACCAGCTAATAGAGGACCGAGATGGGCGATCATAGTGAAGCCCCAGGCCCAGTGGGTGCTCCATTGTTGAACTGTGATTGCGCCGTTCTCTGCCACATACGACCATACCCACTGGAAAACTCGGGATCCCGTCCGCTCTCCCATAGAGAAGCCAGTGAGGGGCGGATTAGTAGTTGGGTCGGTGACGACCAGCGAATCCCCGCTGTTGTATGTTTTTGCCGGCTCGTTTTCTTTTTATCCCTAGACGTTGTTCTATGCAAGAATGTGAGTGACGTTGTCTCGACGCACAAAGTTGCTGAGGTGGTGGAGACTGGGACTGCTCTCCGGCCAATCACGGCTTCAGGAGCCCCCAATTATCTTGAAGGGGACAGGCTGTGCTACTTCTTGCACAATGGATTTCTCTCATAATGAAAGACGTGGAGGTCATCTATATGATACATTTATTTACGAGGGCTATTAGACCGTTGCAACTTCTCTTCCTAGTCTTGTGCTACTGCCGAGATCTTCGTGTCCTTTTGTCATATGGCATTCGTTTCAGATCCTCGTATCATGTCTGAGTTGGACGTCCCACAACAACCTGCTAGAGTCAAATGACGTGGACGTTAAGCTTGCTAAACCGTGGCTGATGTGTGGGCTTTCAGTAGCCATTCAGAGCTCGGCCACGACATATGCAAGGGAGAACCCCCTTTTAGGAGGGGCGAGATTATTCCCGTGTTACTCACTGCGTCACTCGTCAACAGTATTTAGTCAATCAACATATTCATTCTCACATTTAGCCATGTTTGCTTCCCATAGTCGTTCGTGAACTGTTTTCTAAGTGAGAAGCAAAGCAACGCTGTCGTCCCTGACAGCCCCAGTATCATGAGTCCCCCCCATCACAAGCGCCATGGGGGTTTCTGGGGACGCAGCATCAGCACGAATACCTTTGACTTCACTACAGCGCCCCAATCCAAACTGGAAAGCGGGCAGAGGGGTCCCGATGGTTTCTCGCGACCGCCAACTGACAAGAGAACTCATCTCGTCCCTCCACAGATCGACAACCATGTAACCCCTCAACCCCTGATGGGTAAATGCACTGCTTTCTTCTTGTGGGAGCAGACACTTTACTAATACCATGCTCATCAGCTCGTTGGAGTACGCAGGAGCAACCTACACAATTCTTCCACAGTCCCGAGGTACCATTTGAGATTGGTGTTGTGCCGCCCCTTGATCAAGATCCCGAGTGGCCTCTCTTGAACAGCCCCGTCAGCGTGCTTCCTGATTCTTCAAAACCGAGCCGCCCTCTCCCAAGATCTGACGGATTCGCTTCTCTTTCAGAGCTCTCCCGCATCCATGACAAGGAGAACATTGACACCCCCGAACCCGAAGAGATCGACCTTGATCTGGAACTCGACAAGCTGCAAATCTCCCTGCCCCGTCGTGGCAAGATCATTACGCCGGCACAGTTTGAGAACTATCTTGAAATTAGAGTGCAAGAATCTCATGTTCGAGAAGCCTGGAACGAGGCCGAGCAGCAAATTCATGAGGATGACGATCAGGAGGAGATCGATTACGATACCGCCGACGATGAGGATATATCCAAGCAGCTTGCAGACCAGAGAAGACACCAGGCAGAGCACATTGCCAACTATCGACAGCGAATGATCAAGACTACAGGCGACACCAGCCTATCCCCCGTTGACCCATGCAAACCTCCCACCCCCAAAACGCCTTCACCAGGCCCGTCGACGTATTCACGTGGTACTCCGCCTACTCCACTCCACGACGACAAAGCTTCCGTCAAGAGCGGCCAGTCTGCAAGGTCAAACAGACTGAGATCCAACTCGAGCCCACGACCAGCTACTCGACAGAGCTCCAGGGGGCGAGCCGGTTCTACCCCCAGCCAAGCATCCAGACAAGGCTCTCACTCTCCATTGCCGGAATTCGCCCGTGGCCTTCCCCAAGACCCATTCCCCAACAGGGCTGACAGCGCCTCCCGAGCCAACAAGTCTGGATATCCTCGCAGTGTGGTCCCCATCTCAAAGCGCACCAGGCTCATGCGCCCACGGCCACTTCGTCGTGCGAACCCCAATGCGGGAAATCAAGAAAGCTACATTCCTCACATGAAAGGACAGCAAAGCTCTCTCAACTGGGCTGGTGGAGCCCTAGCATACCGGTTGGGTCAGATGTCTTCCCCCTGTCGCATGCCTGGCACGCAGCATACGCCACTTCGGCCGCCTCCGTCTCAGTCGACCTCGGGTGCAGGATCAGAGGCGCAGTATTAAATTACTCGGGTGTTACAGAGTTTGTACTTTGGAGCTTGAACGGTATCACGATTTAATGCAATCACATTGCTAGTTGTGTTGGCTTTGAAAGCTTTGGGTGTGTTGGAAAAACAAGTAGCGAAGTGTCAACATGAGAAAGCAGGGTCAATACTTTGTTCAGCGTTATTTATGACGGATTGTTTTCTTCTTATCTAGTTACAATGTAGTATGTTCACTCCCATTCCTTGAGCAAGCCATTGATCACCAAGCCCAAAGGCAAGCGATTGATCATAGGAGCGATCAATCCTTCGTTGATACTTATTCATATCTTATCTTTAGCAAATCTTCGCTGAATTTTGCAAGGATTTTGCTTAGTAACACTCTGATGATATTTTGAACGAGATCTAAGGCAAGCCGCAATTCCTCTGGAATCTCTTGCATGGTTTTAGCAAACCGACCCCGTGAATTATATCAGGTTTAAAAGGGAGCATCAATCCAAAGAGCACAATTCTCAACACACCAGCATTCGTCATAGTGCCTTAATACACCGGGAAAGTGTCATACGTAGGCTTTGAGTCATTCCTCTCTGTTGAGAGTGGCATATGGTTGATGGCAGAGCCCGGGTGACATTGGCGATAGTGGCCAGGACAGACGACGCATTGTCCGGCCATTTAAGAATGTTCAGTTAATTAACGATGAGCACAATGTTTTTAATGTGTGACCTAATGTACATTAGTCCTTCTCGAGTCCGTTTATCCATCGTGTGAAGCATAGTAAACAGAGGAAGTCTACGGCTAAGCATGGGAGCATATCTTCCGAAGGAACGTGGTAAATCGGATGCCAGCAAGGAAACTTGATGGTTGTTTTCGTCAAACTTGATTCGTGTCTTCCTGGATTTTCCTTTTCTTACCCCAGTGACTTGAAAGTTCTCGCAAGATAGAAAGGTTTTGCTTTACACTCTCACTCAAAAAGAATGAGGTTTGGCTAATATGAGACTAGGTCTCCAGTGGCACTTGATGCCCAACCTCCCTGCTGGTGTTCAGAGCTTCTCACTGATGTAGATGGGAAGCTTTGCCAGCAATCACTATCAGCCAACTCATGACACTCTCGGGCCACTATCACAGTTGATGGCGACATCATGTCATCGTTTCGCCAATTTCTGCCCTCACCGCTGCTGGTAGGGCAGCCAGTAAACTTCCTCGCCGGTTCATCATCGAGCTGTGGAACTCTGACGAGGGGTATGGATATTTGTTCCGCTACGCACAGGAGGACTGTCGAGCTACGATAACCTGGCGGAGCGCTGGACAGGAATTTGACTTGGTATCCCAGGTTATCCAAGTGTGGTCAAAATTGGCTAGGGCCCGTACGCTCATCGTGGAGAGAAGTCCGTTCACGGAGGATGAGGTCGGATCAGGGGGGTTCAAGCACAAGACTATTCTTAGTCACTTGACTCTTCGGAGGTGAGTGATCTGCATCTCAACATCGTCCGTATTTAAAGGAGTGTGCCTGATTGTCTCTCCTAAAAATATCAGTAATATCTTTTTAACAAAACAAATCCGAACTAGCAGTCAAACGCCCGAGAGTTCGCCCTCTGGTTAAGGTATCACGACTCAACCCACTTCCTTCAACTCCAAGCATGTCCGTCCACCGTCATAAAGATAATAGTTCCCGTAGCGACAAAAGTCGTTGTCTATTGTTTAGAATACGAGCCATGACCTTCTAGCTCATTGAATTCACAAGAAACTACCCAACTAATCGTCTGTCAGGTCGATCGCTTCTCTCCCGTTGGAGAGCTTCACCATCTTCAGCGGTATCTTGGGTACTGGCTCGTTCTCACGCTCGCGTTTGACTCGAGCTGGAGCATCCGGCTTGATCTAATCAGCAGTCAGCAATAGTAATACCAAGCGTTACATACATGCCAAGATGGCAAGCTTAGTAGGGCCGATGCCTGCCTTGACACCCTCTTCGTCGGAATTAGTGAGGTCTTGGATCATCTTGACAGGTGCAGCCATTGGTGGTGATCGCGGTACTACCATTTCGTGATCAAGAGCATCTAAAGCAGAGTTAGTGAACTTGAGACACTTCCAGGGCGGGATGTGTCAACGCACCGCGAGACCGGTAATGGAAATAGAAGACGGCAATATCCGAACGGTTCTTGATGATGGCCCTCCTGGGTTTGGGCTCCCAGGCACGTCCAGGCACAGTAACAAAGCTATATTGTATTAGAATCTAAATGTCAGAGCAGATATGAAGCTCTTACCTCGCACCATGACTCAACTCTTTGCCCTTCATAGCCTTCTCTGCAACTTCAAGTGAGTGAGTGTGATCGACGGCCTGCCGGGAGCTCGATCCCGGATTCCGAAAGTCACCAGATGCTCGCCGAGAGCTTGGTTTCGACTCCCGATGACCCTCAAATCTGGCAGCTGTGACGACGACCTTGATGGTGCCCAGTTCTTGCACGCGTTTGGCATCTCTCGCAACCTTGTCGCTATCCATGTCCTCGGCTGAGAATCGTGTTAGTCAAGCGCTCACCATGGTGCGGTAAAGGTAACGGACTTGTCGTGACTGGAGCAAAGATGAACTTTTTGTAGACTTCTTGGTTGAGTGCCGCGTCGAACCTGGTCGTTTGCGAGACATGGCATGTTGTAGGCACATTGTCTTTGCGGACTCTCACGCCAGCTTCCTTAGATCCGTCAATGAAGACACGATTGACCAGGATGTCGCTGCTTCTGGGGAAGGCAAAGGCAGAGGTGACGTCGACCCTGATCTTGAAAGTTGCGCGCGTCTTGGATTCGATGTAGCGATGACATGTCGGGAGTCGGGCGAGGCTTTGGTCTGGGTCGGTGGGTATTTCGCCGTCGTCGGGTGGCTCATATTCGGTCGCCGGCTGCCCCGCCACTATCACGGAGGCGATGAGGCCAGGGATATCGGGGAGTATCGCCATTCTGAGGGATATGCTAGCGATGCGGCTGGGTAACGATGAAGGGGAACCAGGTTGAAAGCTGTATCACAATTCACAATGAATCTGTTGAACGATAGCGCGCTCTGATTGGTCAGAGCACCCCCACTAAAGGGGCTATGCGCCGTTATATTACCACTTTAGGCGATGCCTCTATTTTCAGAAGAATAAGGCTCTTTCAACTACTGTTTTTCATGCTTCAAGGTGACCGCAGGCGCTCTGTACGACAGAATCAATGATTGGCGGTTTGGCCAGCCTGATGTTTGCTGTCACGTGCCTTTAGCCTGGCCAGTCATTTCACCAGCCACAAGCCACCTACATGCACCGTAGCCTCGACACTCATGCTTCCGTTCAAGCTTCACCTCTCCTGCAGAAGGCTACGGAAATGCACCGGAAGATAGGACGTGCAATTTTAAATGCTCTATTAGGCTTCATGGCATTCTCTAATTTCCCTGCATTAAGGAAGCAACATGGGGGAAACCTCTATGCAACAGTCCCCCAGATGGGGGATGAAACTATTCACAACCTCTACGATGGGGCGAAACAGTTAGTTCGGTCGCCCACAAGATATCGATCGCGAAAAAGACACATTAAGGAACAAAAAAAGATACCATTCAAAATATCCTTCATGAAATTCTTCTAAATATATATCTCGTAGTCTACTCTTTGATGAGGTACTGAGGCTGTCGCCTACCTACATACCTAGGTAACCTAACCTAGAGAGCTCTACATGGATGTGTGCTGTTCTGTGCCATAAACCTCGGCCCCGGGAAATGAGCCCCGCCGTGGCTGACCTCCATCGCACCCATCGATCTGAACTCTCCCCATTCAATCTAGCAAAAACGTCACCTCAAACGGGACAATCAACACAAAAACGCGTCTATTCACGCGACCTCATGCATTGTCTAACATGTCTTCGCCTCCCTGTCAGCGCAATCTCGAAACCAATGGCGCTCCGACGAGCTCTCACTGCAAGACGATCCCCAGACGAACGATCCGAGCCGATAACACGTCGATGACCACATGCTGAGGAGCGAATATTGTCCTTGATGGAAACCCTTCCCGCCGCTGTGGGACATATTACCTACAATTCCTCTTCTTGCCCCAGATCTTGTGCCCGCGACGCCTCGAGAGTCTGCTCTCGTAAGACAACGTAGTCCAGGCCCGTATGGTCTTGGAGGACACTCTCCCGGGACAAGGAATGCCCAACCCATCAACGCCATGGGCACCTCAAGAAACAGCGACCAATTCAATCATTGACGAACTATGATGCCCGCCCAACCGAACGACCACGGAAGCAAGCTCGGAAGGAATCACAACCCGCGTGGCAGTTTCGAACTGACCACTCTCATCCAGGCTCTGGTCATGCATTCGAGGCCTACCCCGACCGAAAGATACGCGACAAGCTCGCTGGCTACACCATGCCGTCAACTCCGTGGTAGCATGGCAGACTCTTTGCTACCTCTTGTGCAAATGGATCTCGCGTCTGTGAAGATACCGGTAGCGAGGAGCCTGACAATGCGTTTATAGGAGAGTGTCCCGCCTACCACAGCAGCACCTTCAAGGTCCTCGCCCCAGAAGGCCTGATTCAGGACTCTCGCCATGACCCATCGTCACATGAACAGATGCATGGATCTCCTGACACGTTGGCTCGGTGACTTGGCACACGAGAGTAACAACGCCGACATAGGCAACTACTTGACTAACAGCAGTTCAACAATCCCCCCTCGCTCTGTATTACTGCATGGATTTGTACCAGCCCTGAACCAGGCTGTGGCCTAACTTCAACAGCGCACAAGGCAAGGGCGTAGAAACTGAGGCCAAAGAGCGGACGGCACCAATACATAGTGTTTGGTGCTCTCTTGGCAAAACCCCAAGGTAGAAGAGGCGCATTGAGTGACGAGCTGCCCAAAAGGGCAATGTAGACCTATCAAAGGTGAGCCGGTTTTGCAGCAAGTCATGGCGGTCTTTCTCGTCGATTGGGATCTGCTGCCTGGTGAGGTCCTGCTTAGGGGACTGTTGATAAGCGAGCCAAAGTTGGCGAATCATGCTTGATTCTTCTCTAACACGGCCCCACACTGTGTTGCCTCAGCCCCGTTATGGTGCAAACATGTGCTGATGATCCTGGTTTGAGATCAACCGTGCCTCTGAGTGGCAGATTTGCGGATGGATAAGGCTGACTGACTGGTCAAGCTGCATGCCAAGGGCGCACATGCGAGGGCCTGCTTGTCTCTTAAAAAGAGATCTCTCCATACTGGCTGGAGTCGTGAAATTAGCGTCCATCCACCATGGCTGAGTCAAATGAGTCTTCTCAGTTTCTCCTCCAGCCTCTCACCTCGACGACAGCGACAAGACGATCTCATAATGGTAACCACGATAGCGACGACAATGCTCGTAATCGCGCCTACGACACAGACGAGACACATGGAGATGTTTCTTTCGTGACAACTGGAATTGGCGGAAACGACAACCATAGTGCACCATCCCCTAAAGCTACTGGCCTGCTCATCCGAGACACGACCACCAAGGACATCAACAAGTCACCTTCACAGCGCCGTCAACAGAAAGGCAACATCTTTTTAATATGGAGCCTAGAGTTGATTCTCCTACTACTGGCTGTTGGGCTATTGGCCTCCATCTACGGCATCTTGAGCGCGTACAGCGACGATGAAGTGCCCAACTGGGATGGCAACAACAACGGTACTGGTGGCGCAGGCATCACGCTCAACGCCCTCGTCGCCATCATTGCCACCATCTTCCGTGCTATTCTGGCATTTGTTGCGCTGCAAGTACTGGCCCAGTTGAAATGGGACTGGGTATCTGGACGCTTCAGGCCGATGGGCGACGTGCAGCGCTTCGACGATGCTTCACGCGGCGCGTGGGGGTCACTGCAACTGCTACCGCTCGTGGCTTTACATCAACCGCTGGCCGTGGTCGCCGTCATTGTAGTTGTCGTGTCTCTAGCTGTCGGACCCATGACGCAGCAGACAATGCAGACCTACTATTGCGCCCGCGTCGTCGAGGGACGTCCTGCTGCTATTTCTGTGGCTAACCGCATCGACGAGTCTCTCTATTTTCAGGAGCGCCCATCCGCATTCTCCCTCCACGTTGGCTTACAGTCGGCTATGCAAGACTCCATCGTGAACCCATCCAACGACTCCAACATTGCTGCGCTCTTCACCTGCCCCTCCGGCAATTGCACCTTTACTTCCTACGCCGACCATCCAGGGCAGCCTGAAAATGACAAGGTCTCTCACGCCAGTCTAGGCATGTGCAGCCGCTGTGAAGATGTCTCGGAGCTGGTCGAGAGAGTTGTCTACGTGCCTCGTCCGAAAACTGAGCAGATCACTGTCAGCCTGCTTGTATCAAGCGCTGCCAACTCAGGCAACTACACAGAACGGCTCGAAATTAAGACAGGGAACCCTGCCACCTCAGGCACTCAATACCTCAGTGCTGGCCTCACAGGCAATCTCACCTGGGCGCGCAAGGTGGTGCCGCGCGAGTTTGTCAATACTGCTCGCTGGTCGGCTGCTAACTTCACCATACTCGCCTTTTCACAAGAGCACTGCAAAACCTTGGACAATGGCACTGTCTCATGTCCTCTGAGCTCAAGCAACAGCTCAGATGCCACAGCCTGGGACCAGCCCACAGATTACATTGCGGCCACTTGTATCATGTACCCCTGTGTCAAGCACTACGCGGGACAAGTCAAAAATGGTGCCCTTGAAGAGAGAGTAGTCAAGAACACACCGCTTCGTCTGCAGAAGTCTGAGCCGCTCTGGGATGGCGGCGAGACGCTCCCCCAGACGTTTATGCGAGGCGTCCAAACACCGTGCCTGGTCAACGGAACACTCTACACCTCGTCGAATATGACATCTGCTTCTGAGAAACTGCCATCATCTGCCAGACAAACCGTGTCGGTACTTTCAAAAGACTGGGCTACCGAGGATCTTGACGCTCCATCTGAGTACGCAAATGTCACGGCGCCTCAGGAGTGCGTGGCATCGCTTTGGCCGGCCTTTATCCTGGCCTTTCAGCGAGAGCTGGCGGGAACCTTTGATGCTTACTGCAGACCACAAGGGTTCCAGACAGCATACGTCGCTTGCTTCGGTAGATATGGCGGAAACTCGTTGGCCATGGCCGCTATTCTACGCTCTCGCACTACCAATCTCGATTCGATTAGAGAGAACATCGACTCTATGGCCATGAGAATCACCACTGAAATGCGCCGCGCTGGCTGGGGCCCATATGCAATGGCCAGCACAGCCTCCAAAGGTGATGCTTGGGAGAATCGGACGTGTCTCCACGTGGCATGGGCCTGGTTTGCCCTGCCTTTGGCTCTCTTGGTGCTGTGCATCGTAATGATATCTTGGATCATTGTGAAAGAGTTGCTGAACAGGAATACCGGGGTGATGTGGAAGAGCTCAGTGCTGCCGTTCTTGCTCAAGGACCAAGTTCCGGCGATAGAGACGATGAGCATGAGGGAGGTGGATGCAGCGGCCAAGGACCTAGAGGTGAAGCTACAAAAGCAAGAGTAGTGAGTCCATCTTGTTAGCAGAGTAATAAATAGAGGTGCCCGTACAACACCATTCGAGATTTGCAACCAAGAGACCTTGCTGATATGAGCTGACATGGATGTGACGGTCATACCCTAAGCCTTATCGCGTGTTTCTTTAATATTTAATCAGCCAAGTCTGGTATTCATACAGGCTCTACTACAAAAACAGCGCTTTCTGGGGTAGGGTTAAGAAGCTGGGAGGAAGATCTGCACGCGGTCGAATTCGGCCGAATCCATCACGAGTGCTTGGTAATGAGACTCCCCTTGCCACTCAAAACTCATTGTGTCTACCTAGGTATTCCTCCTACGTTTCCAGTTCAAGTTAGCTTTGCGCAAAGCATCCATAACTGCGTGAATGACTGCATGAGTTTATGAAGCTTCGATTATCACGTCACGAGGTAGTCGCGTATTGGAGAATCTGTGCACCACCGGAGGACTGCTGCCTTGAGTTTATGCTTAGAATTGCATGAGATTGTACGGAGTATCACATGCGTACTTACTTAAAGCTCATCATACAGCATGCTTTCAACAAGTACGGAACCGAGTGAAGGGATACAGATATCGAGATGGCGCGGCAGGGACTATAACCCATCGCTAAACTTGGAAGACCAGAGATCCATGCTGTTACACGTTATCAAAACTGCTTTGACACTGAGATCCACACTATACGTTGGAGGAGGGCAGCTGACAGGGATATGTTGAGATCCATTAGGAAATCATTGCGCAGCCCCATTCCCAACCGTGTCGCACCGGCCATCTTTGCGCTCCACGGAGGCACCGGGGCTTCACGGATGTCTATTAATGACAAATGTACGGCAAATAAAAGAATTTGGAAGCTTTGAAGTCAAGATAGCGAAAAGGTCAACCTGTGTGGAGGGACGCGAGGTGTGTGCGAGTATATGAGTCTTGCCATGTCACGACCATTAGCAGCATTAGCAGCCGATACACATCACGTCTGTTCTTAGCTCCACCAATTCTCATTTTCTTTTCAAAATGACTACCTTCTTGGTGACCGGAGCGTCGCGTGGTCTTGGGGTAAGGTTACAAAAAGTGCTGTCAAATCTGCCTCTGACATGTGCCCAATTGCAGTTCGCCTTTCTCAAGGAGCTCTCGGCAGATCGTGAGAATCTTGTTGTAGGACTTGTGTGCAACAAGTTATCTACTGAAAGAAAGATTGCGGAAGAGCTCGGCTCTCCGGACAATATTCGCATTGTCGAAGCTGACATCACCAACTACGAAGCCCTCAAGGCAAGACATTTGCTGTGTATATAGTCTGCAGCTAACAGTCACCTCAGGAGTCTGTCCAAGAGGTCTCCAAACCCACTTCTGGCGTGCTTGATTATATCATCGCAAATGCAGCCCTGATCCCATCCTGGTCGGCGTGGGACGCTGTCGATGTCTTGTGAGTAGCGTGGCTCGTTGTCAAGTAAAAGACAAGACTAACACACACAATAAAGAGCCCAGGATTCAGAGTTACTCGAAAAGAATATTCTTGACTCAATCAAGGTCAATGTGGTTGGAAACTTTCATCCTTTCAACCTTTACATGCCTCTCGTTCTCAATGGTCGGGCCAAGAAGGTGATCGCCATCTCCTCGGGCATGTCAGACATCGAATTCATCCGTCAATTCGAGATTGAACCAGCTGCTCCTTATGCTGTGAGCAAAGCGGGAGTCAATGTCGTAATAGCAAAATTCGCGGCTCGCTATGCAAAGGATGGCGTGCTGTTCATGAGCATCTGTCCTGGCAGCGTCAACACTGGCTTCGAAGGGGGGAGTACGTATGATCCAACCAAACGACTACCTTTATCAATGCTAATACTGCTTAGTGACTGAAGAGAAGACGCAGAAGGCGCTTCGACTGGCAAGCAAGTTTGTGGACTATGCCCCCAACTTCCGAGGCCCAAGCTCGCCGGAGGGTTCTGCCAAAGCGGTTCTGGGGGTCATGTTCGAGGCTTCGCTGGAGTAGGGGGACAGTGGATCATTTGTTTCTCGTTATGGAAATAAGCAGTGGATGTAAACTTGCTGATTGGGCCTTTGGAATCGAATCTGTCTTTGTGTAGGCCGACTATGCTATATATCGTAACAGCCTAGACTAAGATGGAGAAGCAAAGAGAGCTTTGATCCGTAAACCATCAACGTTAGTGAGGAAGTACCTTGCTCGAGAATCCGTAAGATTTCGCCCCAATACCAATGACAAAATGAATGTACGTGAGTTGGAGCATAAAGAAGAGCCACTCGTTCTTGAGCGAGCTACTCCATAGACCCAAAATTGATCCTGCACCCTTGTCATCTTGAGCGCGCAAAAATTCCCTGTTACGAACTAGCCCCCTGGTATCCCAATCGGCCGAGACTGGATTGCCAACATCCTAATCAGGGTAGCGTTGCGCAGTTGATGTGGCTATCGTGGAAATCGTCGTGGACCTGGAAATAGAATTACGATAATTAGTCATACGGGAAAGCTCGAGATTATTAATTGTGCGAATATTCGACCGTCGTGTTCGGACGAAAGGTCGCAGCTGATATAAAGCTTCAAGGGCTGACAACTGTGCAACTTGGTTACTCACTCATACTGCGCCCTGACGTGGTATCATGGCCTCTGCTGAACCTTACGAAATCACCGTACTCGGTGCTACTGGGTGGACAGCTACTATTTGCGCCGAGCATGTCGCCAAGACCTTTCCAACAACCACGAGATGGTGCATTGCTGCTCGGTCAGCCGACAAGCTTGAACGTCTCAGGCAGAGTTTAAGAGCTACCAACCCAGACCGACTTGAACCGGCAATCCATACTATTGCCCGACTTGATGCCAAGAGTCTTGACCCGCTCACTGTCAACACCAAGGTTCTCATCAACGGCATTGGACCCTATCACCGATATGGAACCCCTGTGGTTGAGTCCTGCGCTCGAAATGGCACCCATTATGTCGAATTCAGCACCGAGACAGCTTGGATTGCCGACATGATTCGTGACTACCACAGTCTGGCGGAATAGTCAGGAGCCATCATTATTCCAGCCATCTCAGGCTCGAGCTCTCCATCCGACCTGGTGGCATGGCTCCTCGTGACCCATCTTGATGACCATGGGTTTCCAGCACCATCCGAAGTTGTGTGCTCAGGAAAACTCAACTTGTTAGGAATGCAAGGCGGCTCACTTCACACTGTTCTTGACGTGGCCGAGCACTGCGGTATTGGCGGATGGCTGAATGGAGACTCGTGGATTTTGTCCCAGGCATCGAAGCCCCTCAAAACACCTCCAGCTGGTCTCCTTGGTTATCGTTATGACCTTGTCTTGGGCCACCTTGGGACGTCATTTGTTGCATGGGGGAACCAATCAGTTGTCCAACGCTCTGCCAGCTTCGACGCCCAAACCTACGGCCGAGATTTCATTTTTCGCGAGTATATTCCAACTTCCAGTTTCTTCTCTGCGGCCATCGTCCACGTTATCACCAAGCTCGGTATTGTCCTCCTCTGTATTTCTTGGTTCAGATCATTTGTTCGTGGAAAGGCGCTTGATCCTGGATCTGGCCCAGACAGAGAAGAAAGCAGAAGAGTCGAGAGTGCTGAGTGGAAAGCTACAGCGTATATGAAAGGGGGAAAAGAGCCTGTGGCCGTGGCGGAATTTGGGTACCAAGGTGCACTAGTTGACATGGCTGCCATCCCAGCCGTTGAAGCTGCAGCCACGATTATAGAGATGGCCAAGGTCAAGGCTAATGAATCACCTATAGCTGGTTTTCTAACACCCTCCACATTGGGTTTATAGTTCGTTGATCGGCTGAAGAAAGCAAGATTCACTTTGGGTGTGTATGGAGTATGAGAGGCCTGTGTAAAGAGAACAGAGTGACATGTACATTAATCTCCACTTCAACTGTATAAAAGACTCACTTTGGGCGGTTCAGTTTACCACAGACCGGCAGGACCCTCCGTGCTGTACTCGACTCATTGTAGAACTGACTTTCGTATGAGATGGACAAGATAAGATAAAGGATATTGGAAACTTATGCCTACCCTAGAGACAATATGATCTGTCACGCCGCTAAAATAGTAAGCACGTGCTTACTGGTTGAACGATTCACGCTCACGGTGCTCATCAATCTCTTGGCTTCATTTGGACACCAAGGAATGGCCAGGAAAGCCAGTATTCTATTTTCCCAAGACTAAATACGCGGGAAAAACCATATACTTGTATATATAATATGGTCAACTACGGCGTTTCCCGGGACTGCGAGACATGCAAGAAACGACGCAAAAAGGTTCGTTCATTTGGCGTGAATTTGAGCAACGCATGATACACTGACAAGATATACGTCTAGTGTGACGAGGCCCGCCCTGTAAGTCATTTTTTGGGAGCTAGGAGAGTATCAGTCGCTTATCGTTCCAATGCCAGTCTTGGCAACGCTGCCTTAAATCTCGTCGAGTATGCCCCGGCTACAAGGACGATGGGATGCTGATGTTCCGACATTATCAACCTGTTGATAACCCGAGCGCATTGCAATTTGACAGATGGTCTCCTAGAACAGACGTACTACTCGAAGAAGTTGCACTCGACATCTTTCTAGACAGCTTTGTTGTCCAATCTCACGATAGACGACAATCACGGGGGTTTCTGGACGGGATGCACTCCCTACTCGCCAATGCCGATTCCGCTTGCACCCTTATCTCTGCAGCTAGAGTTATTACCCTTGCGTCAATAGCCAACCGCACTAGACGGCACAGTCTATTAGAGGCTGCACAAAAACGGTACGGCCAGCTTCTGATGAACTTTACCACCCATTTGTCACGAGAAAAGACAGGCATCTCATTCAAGTATTTCCTCACCGCCGTATTGCTGGGGCTATATGAGGTGGGTTTTGGACAGGTAGTTCAAAATTGCTACGAATTTTAACCTCTTGATAGATTATCATGAGTAGCCATGCTTCGCCTGCCAAGTACCTGGTCCATATACAAGGCATCCACTCGATTCTTCGACAAGGAGTCCATATTCTACACCAAAACTCCACCGCCCAACTTTACCTTCCCGGGGCAGGCTTGATATTGAAGCAAGCGGGGGTGAGTACTATAATGACTCTATAGCAAGGGTAACTTTCCTAATCCTTACAAGGCCTCTGATGAGACTGGGCGTGGTGTCTTTTCCCCGCCACTCAATGACAAGCCGCGCCGTTCCCTGGATCAGATTATTATCAAGATGTCACCGCTTACGGCTCGTGCGGAACAGCTCCTCGCGAACCCGTACTCATCAACAGAAGACCTTGTTCAGTTACAACAAGATTTGCTGGCACTGGAAGGCGACATCATGCACTGGGATACTGATCGCCCATCTTCATGGGCTCCCGAACTTGTCGGCCACGTTCCAGGGGAGACTATAGATGATTCTTCATATCGCTGCTCAGGGCCTGTGTATAAGTATTTGGACCGTATGGCTCACAACGACAAGTCCTTTGAGTTTCTAGCTAACGCTGTGAGTAGAATACGTCGCTGCTGCTTGGACATCTTGGAGGTCGATATGCATTCTCTATCTCGATCATCTTAGTTGTCTTGCTCAGGCTCTTGGCCAGGAGATTGTGGATGATCACCATGCCAGGATACATCATTTAACCGCCGAACTAAAAGCGTCCATTCCGTACCATCTCTCAAGAGACCTTAGGATGTACGTTCAACGCCCTGATGCCGAGACTACATCAAGCACCCCGCAACGGATAGTTGGTGGGCTTTTATTATTGCATCCACTATACGTCATCGCAAGGTGTACAACGGTTGCAGGGTCCGATAGAGAGTACTTTGGCAGGACTCTCAGATGGATTGGTTCAGAGATGGGGATAAGTCAGGCCACTGTCCCAGCTGATTACCTGCAGCCTAACATGCAAGGGCCTTCAGTGATGCAGACTTCTGCAGTATCTTTTATGGACGTGCTTGAAGGACATTTCCTAATTTCAGCAAGTATGATGCTGGAACCAAGTTAGGCACCGATAGTAGTCTTGACGTTGCGAATCAGACTTTGGAACCTAGTGCCAAACTCTTGTTACTCGTTGTTGGCTCATGTGGGGGGATTTATCAGGAGTCTGCTTGTCATTGTCTGTGATATGTCCTAGGTGGTGGTTGCTGTCTGCCGTTGAGTTCAAGTAATATGTTCATATCTTCTAAGATAGTCACCTGAAGAACTCTTATTACAAAATTGAGGTCAATCGGAGCATTCCCGGACTTGCTGCGTGGTCATGCCCATCACGGTCAGTACTGAGGCTGACGTCCTCCCAGAGGTTTGCAAGTTCCAGTTGCTCCTTGCACTTCTGCTGGATCAGACGAAGTGCATCACGTCCAAGAATGACCCTTAATGGCCTCGGCTTCCCAGCACACACGGCTTCGCCTTTGACGTAGTCAACAATGCGTTCCGATAGCTTGTTAATGTCGCCAGGAACATTTGGTACAATCTCGGACGCGAATACCCTCATCGTCTCGTCGAAGAGAGGCTTGTATGCCTCAATCGATGGCTGGTACTTTCCGAAGCCCTCTACTGAACCCTTTCGTGCTGCTCCAAGTTGAGATGGGAAACCGCCAGGCTCAAAGATCATGCAGTTAATGTTGAAAGATTTGACTTCCTTTGCGAGACCTTCGACAAAGATGTCAAGAGCTACTTTGGATGCAGCGTAATGCGACAGAAATGGGAGCGGACCCCAGCCTACACCAGCACCGGTAAATGCGAGAGTGCCGCTTCGCTGGGATCGGAAATATGGGAGAATGGCCTGGGACACATGCAGTGTTCCAAACAGGTTCACGTCAAAGATGCTGCGAACAAAGTCGTCGCTGTAGGTACGGCCGTTAGATTAATCAAAGATAGGATGCAGGCTGGAGTGCTCACGTAGCTTCTTCGATGCTCTTGGGTGCTGATACTCCAGCGTTGTTGAGAAGAACATCAATATGTCCCCAGAGTTGCCAGGCCTTCTCGATTTGTGCATCGATTTGCTGTTGCGGGGCGGTGACATCGAGCTCAAGGACAGCAACGTTGTCTGACTTGAGATTGCCGAGGCGTGCATCTGCGTTACGGCCTGTTGCGATGACACGATCACCCCGGGCTGTGAGGTGCTGGACGATTGCTGCACCGAGCCCCGACGTTGTAGCCGTCACTAACCAGATAAGCTGTGGCATGGTGTAGATGAGTTGGGGAAGGTGAAGTGGATGGAAGAAAGGGGATGAGTCAAGATGAGACCCTTATATAGAGCGACAGATAAATACCTTGGTGTCAGCCACGGCGGTGAAAAGGCCAATGTCCGGGACATTGGTCGTCTGCATGCGTCTCCCTGTTAACTCCGAACTTGATAATCTCCAGAGTTTGGTGATTGGGTCAATCATTGGCCCGCGTCATGTTTGCGCAAAGCTAACTGGTTTAGGATCTCGGAACCACTGCACTAATAACATAGGGCTGACTTGATTGACGGACATTATTAGGGCGTATGTTCCGGTGCTATCGAGTGTGGATCGTATTATCTCCTGCATAAGAGTATGGTACAACTGTGCCTTTTGCTACTCTGACTGGCGGACTCTTTTAGAGTCGTCGTTGAGCCTGGTATCATGCTGTTTCTGTGAGCCCAAGAAGGATGTTCCGCTTTTGGCTCTTGGCCGGCCCTACGACTTTCTGATTCAAGTTGATACCTCATGCTTAAGACTGTTCAGGTGACTGTGTGCGTCTTGTATTGTGGAATCCATTCTTCCTGTCTATTGCCTCAAGGTTCTTTTAACATGAAGCAATTGTTACCACAAGTCGCCAATAGCGCCAAGGCAAATCAAGAAAAGAGAATTACATAGAGATTATGTAGCGTCTGCGTACAAGACCCTGAACGCCAGAAGATCCATCCCATCCGCGAATAAAGCACAAATACAGGCTACCTAGCAGAGTTGAATGGCCCCGGGTGGGTTGAGCTGCCAGGTCTGGTGTCTAACATGCCATGGCTCCTCCTCCTTCACCTCCTCCTCCCTCTTAGTTCTAGCGGCCTCCGTGACCGCATCTTTGTAATCGACGACAAAGTTGAGTGGCACCTCGTCCATCATGGCGATGTCTTCCTTGTGGTTGGGCCTCAAACATGGTTCCCTGGCTCCATGATTGTTCTTTGGGTAATAGCTCTTGACCTCTTCTAGTCGACGCTTCAGGGAGTTGTGAAGAACTGCTCTTCGTGGGATGTCGCGGTAGGCGCCCTTATTGGGCCAGCCGCGGTAAGGCTCCCATCCCTTATCTTCTTCCTTCTCGGCAAGGTCATTCAGTTCCCATCGTGGAATGAACGGCAAAATTTCTGCAAGATCAAAATGTCAGCGAGCATGATGAAAATCTTGGAATCACTTACCCATGAACTTCCACATCATGACTTTGAACAGGGCAGTTCCACGGCCAAAGGACAGGCAATCGTGCATGAATCCGCCGATCACCAGCTTCTTAACCTTTTCTTCATCGTCCATTAACTGTTTGAACGTGGCCAGACCAGTGGGACACCAGTGAACTTTGGACTTGGGATCCTTCTGGCCCACAATGTCGACCTCTCGGATCATCCACTCCAATGCCATGTCGCTCATCTGCAAGCGTGAGTCGTCAAGTGGTTCATCCTGGTTCTTGGCTTTCGAGGTCGTCCAGTAGTGCTTGATTCGTTGCCAAAAGCCCATGTGTTCGATCTCGGGCAAGTCGAGGGCCGGCCATCCGCCGCCAATGTCACCATGGTTACCGGGGAACCAAACTTCATGGATGTCGTCCAATTTGACATCCTCAAACTTGTCGTGTTCATGGTGGTTATGTCGAATGTCTTGAGCAAGAAGGGCAGGCTTGAACTTGACGCGTCGCTCATCGACAGCAACAGCGTGACGGACATGTTCAGCTGTGCCAGCAACACCAACTGGGGCCGGAGCACTCTTCTCAACAACTGCGACCGAGTTGACGCAGTCCCACATGCCGAGGAAGAAGACCTTGATGTTCTTGTGCTTGGAAACGTCGCCTGCATTTCGGCAAAAGGTTTGGCTGAAGGCCTCAATCTCCTTGGTCGCCGCCTGCGTTGCCTTACTTTCCTTGACGACGGCATCACCGCCCAGTAGGTGCTCGACTTGATCCTTGCAATGACTACCGTTGGTGTAGACTTTGGTCCTCTGGCCAGTAGCAGTTTGCTTCTCCTTTTGTGCGGCAACACGATCGTCACTCTCGCACTTGAGAGCACGCTGGTACAGGCGATAGGCAAAGGGGACCATCTCCTCGTTACCCTTGCAAAGCAGGCCAACCTTGTTCACCATGCGAGCGAGGAACTTGGCTGTGAAGGCGCCACGACTGAAGCCAAAGATGTAAATTCTGGCGTCCTTGATTCGAAACCATATTAGCACCGAGGATGGAAAGGTGATGGGTGTAAATTACAGTCTCGTAGTACCGCATCAGGAAGCGATAACCGGCAATGACGTGGGCGTCAAATGTTGTTCCAAAGCCCTGGTCAATAGTCTTGGAGAATGAACTCCGCATCTCACCGAGGTAAGTCTTGTTCACAGAAGACTCATTGACATCGTAGGTGCCAATGCCGGCTACAACACTATCAGCTAGGTTCAGATCAGATAGACGACAAGCATACTCTGATAATAGTGGAACTGGTTGGGGTTGTTGCGGTCGAGCTTGCGGAGGATCTTCACCACGTTTGTATCGGCATTGGTGCCGCTGAAAGTGTTGCCAGTGCCATCGAAGCACAGGATAAGTTTCTTGTACTCTTCACCATTGTCAGCTACTGCTGATGGAGGCTCGCCTTGTGTCATGTTAATGGTTGAGAAGTGAGAGGCTTGTCCTGGTGTTTGTTCCAGTTGAGGGGGAAGATGGGTAGTTGTAACCTGGGTATTCCGGGTTCTTTATAGGCACAGTTGCCGCACTGCATAAGCAACAGATTGTTGCCGAGCCCCAGCTGGACCTGCAACTGGGTTTAACCCAATAGTTAGAAGACGATTAGCCAATTTGGATCTAGAACTTGCGTGGCTTCCCATCAGTTCGCCGCCTCGGAGCTCACAAAAACCCTACCAATTCGCGGGTAGCCTTGGAGCTCAGACCAGAAGGCCATGTCCTAATGCGTGCCGAGCCGCCCGTGAGCTCCAAGCAAATAGACCGCTGCGCTAGTGGTTGACTATTGGCCTGTCTCGGACCTCAGCAAGCCACTTTGGGCGGGGAACTTGCTCCTTGCCACCTGCTGAGATACCAAGACGCCACTATCTCCGAGACAAAAGGTGCCCTGCTGGGGTCTCGAACTGATAGGCTTGGAGGCTAGGGCAGCCACAATGCTAATCTGGATGAATTTGAACTTTGAGGCTGAGGAATTGCGTTACCGTGACAGCCGCTTTGGGCACGCTTCCCGGGCCAGAACGGCATTAACGAAGCTAGGTCTGACGGTCAGCAGCCATGTACCGGACACTTTGCCCCTTTTGAATGCAAATGCGATAGTGGCTGACGAGCTGCGAGACAAGGTGAAGGCCTGGGTTCTTCTGTTGTCTCTCAGCGATTGACCTCGTTGAGGGCTTCCCCGCATCTGTGAATGATAGGCATCGTGCTCTGTAACCGGTTTCTTTTCCCCCGTACTTTAGTGACCCTACCTACTCCACCAAGGGGGTTTCAACGGACTATAGCAGCAATGAATGCATGCCAGTCAGTGGTGGACACGAGCAGAAAGGATAATGACCCAAGCACCTCTTGATAACAGGGGGCAGTATCCCCATCACTGGGGTCTTGCTACCGATACATATTCTCAATTCCTTCCTGTCGCATAAAATGGAATGGCATCGCGTTTCTGTAGTGATACGCAATGTAAATGCCGACTCAGAACGAGGACGCTTCTCACTTCTAACCGTTCGCTCCATGGTTGTTCTGAGAACTTGGTACACATGATGGAGCGCCCATCCAACATTCTCAGATATCAAAAAAGCAGCAGGATGAGGATATATGGTGTTAGAAATTCGATTCTCGCCCTAGGTGAGGTGTGATGCTTTTCTCCCTGGTTGCAGCGGACTACTCTCTCGTTGGCCCCCGGCTCTATTACCACTATGTCAAATAACTCAAACCAGGAGAAAATATCATATACCACGATTGATATGCTAAGAGAAAGGTTTCAAGGGGCTCTTCAATGGGCTCCCGCAGGGCCATACAAAATCGTTCCAGGGCACGCTGAGCAAGTCAATCATCGGCCACTATCTGCGCCATCTTGACGACTCACCTAGACTGTTACTACGAAGAGCTGAAGTCAAAAGGTTTCTACACCGGTTAGAATCTGGTGAGCTGCTGCTAATGTACCGGTTCGGTCTGGCGACAAGCGTCAACTCGATCATGGGGTGGAGCTGACTGAGACTCTGGGCGGGCTGCGGCAGAGATACCAAAAGTCCGTTACCATGGGAGATAAATGACTCTTTTAGGGTTCTGCGAAAGTTCTACGGAATCTTCTTGGGTCATTAATGTGGACTGTGGAAAAAGAGCCCTTTTGACTCAGCCCAACGAGGACGGTTGCTGGTTGTTTGAGGAACTTGTCTTAGCCGGTAAAATATTCCATGGGAGTACCACCGATGAGATAACAGCATGAATTAGATGGAACAGACGCCTGCCCTTTTCGAGCGCCTGGAAGGAGTTCCAACGAAACTCGATGATTGCGCGTCCTACCGTTCCTTATTAGGGGATATCCGGTGAAAGGGCACATAAGACAAGAAAACTATCCCGTTTATATATAGCTCAAGGAGCTTGTATTCAATCACACACAATTAGCTAATCCATGATGCTTAGAACTGGCTATCTAGAGATACAAGTGCATCAAGAATTTTTTTCGGGCGCAGTGGAAAGAGGCTTGTGCAATGCACCCGGTAGACAGTCGGTTCTAAATGAATCAAGCCGAGCCCCTAAGTTCGGCATTCATTTCCACAGTTTGCAGCCGAGGTAGTATTTTCAGCGCTGAAAGCCATGGATTCCAGGGGTCGGGGAGATTGCCTGTCTAGGATGCGCATCCTGGTGGCACACCTCGACCAGGAGCCCCTACACGCTGCATCACTGGAGCCTGATTTCTCTTCAGCTTCCACTTCTCTTTTCCATTGGTTACATAGACGATGATAAAACCTCATTTCACCCTCAGCATGGACAGGCGAGGCGAACAAGGTCAGAATGTGCCTTGTGCGCGGGAGTGCTTTTCAGATCTTGGCAAGCGAGAAGCAAAACATCACCTCAACGCTCTTCAAAATTGCCTGATCGCATGGTGATTAGATAAGTTCTGAATTAATCAAGAAGCCATCCATGAGACGACAAAGAACTTCAACAATGGAATAACATAAGCTCATGCATCTCTCGACAAAGGAAACACGAGGGCCAACGGATTGGGTTGAAGAACAAATCAGACCACGTGTTTTGCGCAAAATGTTCAAAAACAAGCTTGAACTGTCGTCTCTCTCGGGCCGCATCGTAGTGGCATATATATCTTGCCTACATAGTCATTCGTTTCTTCCTCGTGACATCTCCATCACGGTGCTATTCGCACTTGACCTTCTTTCAGCTGCCCGCCTCGTCTTTCTTTGAGCATCCACCAACAGCAACAAGCGTACAGACAATCTCGAGCACGGAATCATGTCAACCATGGTTTCCTTTTCGGCTACAAACGTTGTTGTAGACAATAGGTATGCTTGGCCCGCTGAAAAGACTTGCCTCAAAGTTCGATTCCTCGGCGGAAGCTCATGGGAGAGGAAGACGGTGGAGCACTATGTGACCAAGTATTACCACGAGGTGCCGATGCGCGTGAGATTCGAGTTTCTCGATGACGATGCTTCTGTTCCTTCCGACATCCGCATCCGATTTGGTCACAAGAATCGGTCTCGAGTTGGTCGCAACGCCCAAAAGTACCCGGATCTACACACCATGGAGTTGAACCTCTACCCGCCCAGCCATCTCAGCAGGGATGAGCAGCAAGACAGACGGCGACGCTCCATCTTGCACATGTTTGGCCATGCTCTGGGTATTCAGCTTGAGTATGACCATTCGGGGAAGTCCGACACCGTGGCTTCACAGTCAGACGATTTCTGGAGCACCCTGAGCGACATCACCAGCGGCGTTGACCAACGCTCCATCATGCACTGCCAGGTCGGCGAGTGCAACACCTCTGATGGAGAAGAAGCAACTGGACCGTTCAACACGACGCTTTCGGACGGCGACAAGAAGCTTCTCGCCACCATGTACCCCAGGTGTGAGCTGAGGAAGCCCGCCAAGGCGCCAGCAAGGACATTGAAGCCCTCTCCGAAGCCAGCAACGAAGTCGGCGGCGACAAAATCGTCAAAGTCGCTCCAGAGGCCAAGAGACGAATATGCTTCCGCCCCAGTCGCCAAAGCAAATCATACAAGCGTTGAAGGATGCGATCCTTCCAAGGCCACCGTTATTAGTGGCTGCGGTACATTCAACGTTGACGGCGGAGGCTACGTTACCCTCTCTGGGTGTGGAAATGTCTGGGTGGACGGGAATGGTTATGCAGAGATCTCGGGTGTTGGCAAGGTGTGCTTCAGTGGCACGGGCACGGGCATGGTGACGGGCATTGGCGAGATCTGCTCCCATGTTAGCATGAAGAAGTAGGTTGAGTTCAGCAGCCATGTAGATCAAGTCGTGATTTGGTAGTACTAGTTATGATTGTACGAGGAGATGATAATGAGAAACGAATCCCCTAAACGATGTCACCGCAAGTATCCAATATTCTGTAGTCAAACATGGCGCGCTACAAGCCCGCACCCTCTATTAAGCATGTCCCAGTTGCATCAATAAATATAAATTTTATGTCAAATAACAGTGAGATATACAAATTACGAAATAGGCGTGCCCTCGAGCCAAGAGAGCTGGAGTCTGGTAGGTGATTGAATCATTTGACACACACCAGACTTGGATGCCAACTCGAATAACTACGTCGTGTCCTGGCGCCTAACCTCAGGATATCAGATCCAGCAACAAGCTCAATGTTTTCTCGCAGGCAATAAATAATGCTCATAATTAGGATTCTTGGTCAACTCCTTGATTACGATCTCGGCTACAAACAATCTTGTCGTCGTGCCATCTCAATCTCCAGACCAAAATGTCGCCTCTCGCTCATCGAATAACTGCCGCCCTACTCACAGTTATGTGAGACGGAGTCATTTCTAGAAATAAGTGTTATCCTGGGCCCAATCAACGTGCACGTTGATACGTACTCCGCCGCAATTCTTGCAGACACAAGTGTTGTCGCAGGAACAGGCGCTCGGCCCGCCACAGTTGCAAGTAGATCCGCAGTCGCACGCCATGGTTCGTTTCTTCGGTGGTGGATTAATGAGTTTGTGAAGAATAGCCCTTGTTCCTAGTGTTGGTAAGAACCAGAAGTTTCCAGGATCCTCGTCGTCAACAAGTAAGCTCTATATAATTCCAAGAGGCCGAAGCTCAAGGTTTGCGCTGACTAGCTAACATGACGTAGCTATGACTGTTATGCTTCCCTTGTTTGGGGTGGCCACTAACGTTGTCAGCGTCCTCATCATCGATATCAGCTTCCTCTGAGTTTATTTGGTCACACGGATCAATGCCAGAAAGGATGACGTCTCGTTGCCCAATCCCAATGTTCAACAACAACGCAGGAATGCTTGGCATTTGGGTTAGAAAAGTGCTACAGTCCACGGTGCTGTACTGTGCCACCATGGGACAACAAAACCAACACTTGAAGGGGCCTGGAGACCGGCCCGGTTCCCCGTGCTTGGTTCCTGTTGCACTTGGAAGGCCAACATAACTCGGTTAGGAACACCGAGCACGGAATTGGCGGGCCGATCTCCAGGCGCTCTCAAGTACAACACACAGCATTCTCACCTTGATTCGCCTAAGCCCCTCACAGCACAACATCAACTACCCTGGAACCAACTGAACGTTGAAGAAACTTGAGAGTACGATCTAAAGCAAGCCTGTAGGAGCTGTATAAGAGACTATTATGAAAAGGAAATTTAATATCGAACTTCTGACATGTTTTCATGTCGTTTGACTTTTCTTTTGTTCTGCGACTGCGTGTCCATTGCTGCTCAACATGAGTTTTTCTGGTCTTGACTCCCCCGCATTTCGTTTTTTTTTGCCTGAAGGGATTTCATTTGCTCAGAGAGTGCTTACATCATCGCACGCTCTCAACCTCTGATTGGACGGACGGGTCGGTTCAACGTTGACACGAGACGGTTTCCCAGTCGATGTTGCCCGCAACACAACATCAACATCAACATCGGTGTCTGTCATGTTCACCACGACAAAGTAAAGGCAACGGTTGGGCTCCATATGTCACCGAAACGTCGAATTGCGGTACTGTAGACTTATTGAATGTTGTGGTGTTCATGAAGCTGCCCTTGACGAACCTAACATTTCCAATACTCTGACAAACTTAGGTGTGCTTATTGAAGAGGGGGATGGGAATATAAACCTTGAGATTTCACTGCAGGGAATGTGGGAAACTGTGACTGAAGCTTTAGCCCTCGATAATGAGCCCTGAGTGAGCGAGTGCAGTTAACCAACCAACACATTCACACACGAGAAAATAGGCCGACTGAGATGCCCTGGAATGTATGAGGGCTTCTAAGAGTGATTAAAAAACTAGGCGAAACAATCCATCAAACTGCCCTCGACACATTCAAGTCAACCCCAAACTGGTTTGAGGCCATCAACCGGCTTCACAGAAAGCTTGTTGCGAGAGGGTGTTGTGCCTGTTCGGTCCTATCGTTGAGGCACTGTTCAGAATGTAAACGCGAGAGAGCTGACATGTTGTATTCGTTCTACAACTCACCCCGTGAAACTGGCATGTTCACAACCCAGCCCAGTCAGCACATTCAAGAAGCACATGGATTTCAACTCATCTGGGACATGACGCGTCCGTTGAATTGACTTTAGGCAAGCAACGTCCCGAGAAGCTATAAATGGACATTTTTCAGAGGAAACTCGTATTTTGAAAGCAGATCGAAAAAGAAAGCGTAGGCCTCCCCGAGTTTCTTAGTCTTGGTTGCCGAGGAGCCGCCGCGCAGAAGAAACTAACGCAGGGACGCTCGTTTGACACACCGTACTTGAGTCAAATGAGTTTCAGAAGGAAAGTTTCCCTGCGCCTCAAACATTACGATGGTGATGAAGCCATTGGACAGACTCCATCGTATCATACGGCCTGGTAGCCCAAGCTGAAAGGTCTGTGGGCCGAGGTGAAAGCCGGTTTGATCTCACCGTAGCACTAACGTGCACAGCTGTCATGCCGCTCTCAATACCCTTTTAGTATTGCTAGGATAAGACATTGGTGAGATGCGCCTGATTTTGCTCTTGAAAGATGGGACACACACTTCGCACAGCTATCCATTCCGGGACGCGCCTTGTGCCTCTCACGAAGCCTGATATTACCACGGCTGTGCTCCCTTGAGAAGTACAATGCGCCCAGCTGCAGCGCTGTTGCACAGCCGGTTGGGTTTCGTGTTGGACAATCTGCCTCGGTAGAACGGCATCACGGCTAACTAGGGTGGACCGATGCCTGCACAGGATAAAGGCTATGCGATGCGGGCTGTGCATTTTTGTAATGATGGGTGGCTCGTATATCTGGTCTAGATTGGTCGTGGTAAGTCTCGATACGGCATGGCCAGTCGCGTCGCTTCAAACGTAACTCTGGACATCTATCACCAGAAGTGCCATCCCGCAAATCGATGCACGGTCTAGACACCGAGTGTCTAATCAAGGAAGGTGTCAAGCCAATATCGGCCGCTCGCGTGCAGGCGCTCGAGGTGGTTGTCCAATGGTCTCTCGCGAGGGTTGCATCATCCGCCCGGCTTGTGCATACAACATCTCCTCGGCGGCCTCACGCGTGCATCTTGGGCCCTAAGAGGGAACGCCACGGGTACGTGCTCCTGTCTGTTGGGAGAAGTTGGGGGGAGAACCAACAGAAGAAGCCCGCTAGGCCTTGCCCGAAGGATGGGCCCTGGTTCTTGACTCAGGGCCTCGGCCACTAACTTTTCTGTTTGTTCGGCTGTTTTTCCGGCACGTTACCATCCCAGGATAGGGCTGTCACCATGTTTCAGACACTGATTTCTTCAACGGTGGGTAAGCAGCCATCGCTCCACAAGCATCTCACGGAGAGCGACGTGCAGCACAGCTGAGCTACCGACCGTCTCACAGAAAGAAGCTCAGACTGGATGCTCATCTTGCTCGAAATATCCCCTCATTCGAGCTCGTGCCGCCCCTTGCAGATCAGGGCCTTGAATGTCACTGAGCTGGGGAGAGAGGCTTGGCAGAGTCTAGACCCCACGCTGCCCCTGCTAGACAGACCAGCCTTGACCATTCACGGTTAGATTCCGCTCATGATGCAACGGCCGGTCCAATCAAGCAACGCGCAGTGTCTCGTGTCTTGGGTCCTTAACCGGTTAGCGATTGGGATTTGCAAGGACGTCGACGCCCACGGACCCCTTTTCCATCTCATGAGTCGATACGGTAAACGAAAATGGGTCTTTTGCGCTTCCTCAGTGGCGCAGCCGTACCACCTGGAACTGCTTGGGCAACACAGGCTGATGAGCTGTTACGCGAGATCCAATAGGGGATACTGGGCGAGAGGTCCACTGATGATTCCAATCTGCCACCGTTGTTGATGCTTGTAGGGCTCTTTCGGCACGACCAGCCGCGACTGGTTAGGGCCCTTAAGTGGCGTTGGATCGGGTCCTCTCGTTTCATGCTGGCGCACGGCATATTGGCTAGCGGAGTGTTGAGCGGAGAAGCTGCCAAATGAACTGGACTGGACCTGGGCCCCCTTAACGCGTGCAGTCGGCCAACAGGCCCCAGGCAGGCGATCAGAGCCTAGAATGACCCCTAATCGCTTCTCCAGAAAGGCCTAACGCGGCACCGCCAACGCCTGGCGCGAAACCAGGCTCTGGGGTTGAGAGATATTTATCATCGTCGAGCGCCCAGTCCTCTCTTCTTTCCCCCGTTTCCCGTCCTGGAATTCCCCTCACGCGACCAATCGACTTGTCTCGAAGGGCTCCGTCCAGCCAAGATGAATCGAAAACCAGGATGGATCGGGCTTCTTGTCTCACGCCTCGCCAACCGGAGGTTTGTCTTTGCCCTCGCCGTCTTGGCTGTCTGCGGTGCCAAGGGCGCACATCTCCACAACCATCGCTTTTCAGTGGCTCCAAAGCGCATGGTGCTCTTCTTCTTCTCCTTCTTCACTCAAGACATATTACTTCTACTCCTCATCAGGCTTCTGCTTAGCCACTGGACACCCAGCTCACCGGGCAGGCTACGAATACTCATTTCAGCTCTTACCACCTTTTTAATATCCTACAATGTTTCACTCGGCATCGTGTCCGTATCATTTTACCTTGTCGCAGGATCCGAGATTCACTGGCGCAACATCGGCTTCGTTGCTGACCCGGCAGCGAGGACTGTTCTTCTCTCAGGGCTCGTGACCTTTGTCGTCGTTGTGTCGCTTGCCATTTTTGCGAGCGCGGTACTTCAGGGTGCCTGCTATGGACTCTTTGGATGGGGAGCAGACATTGTCAACTGGCCATTCTCCTGCATTGGACGGAAGCTGAGTCGCGTTCAAGGTGGCTACTATCAACTTCCTCAACACAACGGTCACCGCTACACCAAGGACGACGACGAAAAGAGCTCCGGAGTAAGCGTCAAATACAGCGAGAAGCCCAAGTCATCATCGCTTTCACGACCCCCGCTGAGAACCAAGTGCCTCTGGCGCGCCTTGCCGTACGTCGTCG
Organism: Fusarium keratoplasticum; assembly: GCF_025433545.1. NCBI lineage: Eukaryota > Fungi > Ascomycota > Sordariomycetes > Hypocreales > Nectriaceae > Fusarium > Fusarium keratoplasticum. The sequence continues at coordinate 1,375,072 of NC_070535.1, forward strand.
TCTCGATTCTCCTCGCAGCTCTTTTCATTCTCTCATTCTTGAGACCCAAGGATTCTTCCCTGATTTTCCTGTCATGGACCAGCGGTCTTTTGCCCTTTGTCGACTTTGCATCGACATCACCATTCCTGGACGATCTACCCTCTTACTATGGAAACGGCATCCAGCGCAGCTGGGACACACGAACGGCCCTTATCAAGTCATCACCTTGCTCCTGGATGCCAAAGGACTCGCCACTTGCCGGTTTTGAGGATTGGTATACCGACGAGACGCACTATAGCGCGGCTGCCGACCCGCTCAAGATATCGAATCTCGATGAGCCCTTGCTGAAAGAGCTACGGGGGAAGCTAAAGGACATTTCGATTCGACACGTTGTCATAATCCTGTTGGAGAGTACCAGAAGCGATGTGTTCCCCATCAAGAAGGATGGCTTGATCTGGAACCGGTTCGCCGACACATGGCCAGATGGCAAACTCCCTCTAGAGGTCCAGGACAAGATGGCCAGTCTCACACCGACTGCCAACTTCATCACGGGTGACTATGACGACGGATTTGAACACGAAGAGAAAAAGAAACGTGGTGGAATCCGCTTCACCAATGCTCACACTGCTGGAACGTACACCCTCAAGAGCATGGTTGGCACAGTTTGCGGCGTGGCGCCCCTGGTCGGTGACTTCAACCTCGAATACAGTCATCATATCTATCAGCCCTGTCTTCCTCATGTTTTTGAGGCCCTGAACAAGGCAGGAGACTCAAAGACGGAGCCGAATGACAAGGAATCGAGCTGGAAGTCTTATTATTTCCAGGCCGCCACCCTCGACTATGACAACCAAAACAGCCTGATGGCCGCTATGGGCTTCCCTAAAGAACATACCATCGGTCGAGAGTACCTTCGAAGCCCGGCTGCAAAACATGGCCCTGTCACGCTTCCCAATATCAACGAATTCGCTTTCGAGGAGGACCCCCTTGAAGACTACATCCGCGATATTTTTGTCGACGCCGGCAAGACAAACGACCGAGTCTTTCTTACTCACCTCACGAGCACCAGCCACCACCGCTTCCACTTGCCAGCAACCGAAAAGTACACCCAGATGGCCAAGGGCCTCGACATGATGTCCCGTTACATCAACACGGAGGGCTACGACGATAGATGGATCCGCAAGATCCTCAACCTACTTGACGAACAAGGAGTTGCCAACGAAACATTGGTTATGTTCCTCGGAGATCACGGTGTCTCCCTCCCTGAAAACAACTTTGCCTCCCCATACTACAACCCTAATATCGGCGTTGATCACGTTCCTCTGGTTCTCTCGCACCCTCAACTACCGGCTTTCGACTCACACGGCGCTGTCCAATCCTCTCAAGTTCTACCGACGATCCTCGATATGCTTCTTGAAACTGGATCCTTGAGTGAAGCGAGCCAAAAGGCTGCCGCGGATCTCATCCGCAACTACGAAGGGCAGTCTCTTTTGCGGGAACTGAATGTGGTCAATGATCATACTGGCCAAGGGCAATGGCAATTCACAGTCACCAACCCAGGCCGAGCAATGCTCACTGTCCGTGACGCCCGTTATCCCGAACGACATCTCGTCGTGCCTGTCATCGAGAACGTTGAGTGGCGATTAAGCAACCTCACATCCGATCCTCATGAACTCAACTCGGTACAAAACTTTGACTTCGTGTCATTTTTGCAAGGCGTAGAAGAGATGCATGGTCGAGAGTGGGCGGAATGGGTCGAGGAGGGCGCCTTTATAACCCGGTGGTTCGTAAAGGAGAATAGCAAACGCTGGCGTTTCGATCATAAGGGCTAAGAAAAGCGGGCAAGCCTAGATTCTGTTGACCACATATGTAATGTTTTAATGCCTGTTGTGTTTTTTGTATCTTTAGCATATGGTAGAGGGCAGTTTTGTACATAACTTAGAGCGACTGCTCCGGAGAGAGCTCGAATGCATATTATGAGATTAAAGTCATCAGCCATACCAATAATGATGTCTTGGACTATTTTTGAGTGAGGATCTTTATGATATCCCCATGGTTTCTCCGTCTCAGGTTCGGGTCTACCGGCTATGAAAGTTCAACCCCAGGGGGTTTTCCGGAGGCTAGTGTTGCACACACTTTATCTGAGTCTTGAATGTTATGGTACTTTGTTGCTGAAACTCTGCGGTCAACGTTGGTGTATTGCTCTAGTAAGGAGAGTTGGCGTTTAGACAATTGTTTACTTCCTGAGCCTATCTTGAAGACATGTTCAGAGTGACGCTGTTTTCAGAAGTGTAAGACAACATGATCTGCGTCTCGTATGAGTCCTTCATTTAATGCACAGATGCGTATGATCTAGTTGAAACTGAGCCTTCTTCTTCATGTTATCTGATCGATGCGGTTATTATCATGTTCTTTTATATTGTGTCTGACGGAGACGTCATTGGAAAACAAGAATGCACGATGTAGGCGTGTTAAGTGTGCACTCGCTTTGCTCCGTCAGGCAAATCGAAACCACTTCCTTGTTCATAAGACTGCATAACAACTATCTGACTCTGAGGGAATTATCAATCCACGGCTTTGGGTCTCCCTACGCATAGAAAATGCAGAATGTAACTATGATGGGGTGGTTTATTACTGAAGCCTCCAGCGTCAAGTCAAGCAAGACAAACATTCATCTATGACGGCTGAATTTGATATTGTGTTCTTTGATATAGCTGAAGCCCGGCCCTTAATAGGATAACTGAGCCAGAAGACTGATGAGAGTCCAAGTATGAGAGAAATTCTCCATAGACTTTACTTGCTTCCAGAGGCTTGAAATATCGTGGCCTGCCATTCAAAACGCGGGAAATGGAGAGGAGTGGATGCCAGAGGGCGGGGGGCTTCACCACAGCAACAGCAATACGGCACTGAAAACTGCATTGAATGGGAGAAAGAAAACAACACAAAGAAATGGCGTCTGGACATAAGTAAATATCCCTCGATATGGATGAATAGTGTTCCAACAAGCCTGCGTACCGGCTACTAACTAGACCGGACGATGATGGGTATTTAGTAATTATCGTGAGATTTTCACGGCAGTTGAGGGAATATAAATAGCCCAGGGCAACCTGTGCAATGTCAATGAGTATTGGAGCGTGCTTTCATTTTGTTACAAGCATCGAAAAGTTGAGAGGGGGAGAGAGGGAGGGGAGAGAGAAGGACATGTGGACTAAGCGTCGATGGCTTGAGCTAGCATACTCTTGCCTTCACTACTAGCTTACTCTTGGGATAGTACTGGTATCATGTAGGTGTGCTCACGCGACACCAGGCAAAAGAGATTTGAGGTTTGTACAAAATGAAAACAATGTGGGTATTGACTTGATGTATGCTACAACCGACTTCTCCAAAGCACCTATTGCCTGCTAAATAGTAATTGCGCCAGACCTTCTCCAAGCTCCTATCTTTGCGCTCCTCGCAAAGCGGATATAGATTCTGAACTCCTCACCGAACTCGTGGCGGTGATCATCATTGGAACAATCCCTTCCTCCCTCTGCCGCATATCAAACTCCTTTAGGAAGGTGTATACACTCCCAAGCGGCATGTACTCTAGCAAATGCCGTAAATGATCAGGGAACATGTCGGCTCCATGATCTTTAATGTCTTCGTTGACGCGGTTGAGCCGCAATATCTGCATCCAGGACACAATGTCGTCGCCTAATAGGAAAGCTGGGAATCGCGCCATGGTCATATCGTCCAGCATCCATGTGTTCCGGAAGTATGGCCGGTTGAGAAACTCTGAAATGGCCTTGTAGCTGGGTACCTCACGCGGGTCGGTGATACCCTCTGGGATATCACTCAGGTGCGCAACAGGGCCCATCCATTGTAGTGTAGGGGCGTAGTTTTTTGGGTGAAGCTCACGGTCACCTGGCTCGCCAAAGGTGAGGGGCATGCATTTATCCCATGCCCGGATGATCTCGATGGCGAGATCGGAAGTAGAATCTTTGGGTCCAAGCCATCCAACTACCATCTTGGCATGTCGGTAAGCTCGCGCCATATGAGATCGTCGCTCTGCCTCCTCACGTGCATCTCTTCTGTTGATGCACAAAGTGTCAAGCCATATGCGCAGAGGTGGCCTAGCCCCTTTTGAGGGCTCGGCAAATGCGTTGCGAACACCCCTGAAGAGAGATCGAAGCCAGCTTGGAGCCTTCTTGGGTGGAGGAGGAGGTGGAAGAGGTGCTTCGTATCTTTTCTCCTCTCGAAGATCTGATGAAGAGGAACATGGAGTCGGTGGTGAAGGGGCCAGAAAAACGGCTCGGACGTAACGTAGTGCCTGGGCAACGTTGGCGGGCAAGGCGACCCTGGTCCCATTCACTTGGATGGTCTCGGTGACATTGATGTCACCGAAGAGCGAGGAAAGGCCAATAAAGTCGGAGGATTCGCTAAGTCGTTCATGTACCAGGCGACATACAAGGCGCTCATTGATGTTGCCAGTCGAAGCCGGATGCAGCTCAAGCAGCCGGACCTCAGTCTCGGATGGATCGAGCGAGCGATAGGGAACTAAAGATAGGCCTTCGAGTGACGGCATCTTGGCCTATGCTGCATAGTGTTAATGCAGGTCTAGCTTTGCTTGTGCATGAACTTCAAAAGTTCAAAGTGTTGGATGGCGAAGGGCGGCAGTTGGATGTTTTTGTCTGCTGCTGAAGATTGGAGCGGCACTTGTATTCCGCCCCTTCTTCTGATCTGGGATACGACGGGGCATGCAGAGAGGATCATGCCCCATGGCCCAAACTATGCCAGGGTCAGACTTGACAAGGGAGGATCTGCGACAGAGATTGCATGATTTGGAATGCCCCGTACGGTGCCGAGTTTTTTTTAGCTTCGCTTATGACTGCTCTACTCAGTGCGAGACCCGGCGCTGAGGACCCATATCGGCGAACATGCCTGTCGGTAGTTGGGGATGGCAGCTGTGTCTCGGGAGAGGCGCCAAGCTTGCAGGCTCGGCCAACATTTGCCCGAGCTCAGGTGTCAGCACTTTATCATTTGACAACTGGTTTGATTTGACCAGGGAATGCTTGGCTAAGCGTTTGGGATCATTGTATAAGATATGGTCTGTGTAAGGGTGCAGACATGCCCAACCTCGATGGCTTCTCACCGCTCAGACGAGGTATAAACGCACCCGGACCAGCAGGCTCAAGTAGGCCAAGTGGCGATACCAGGCCACTTTAAGTGCCTGCCTGAGTGCATTCTGGCTCCTCTCGCTTGGGCTGTGGACCTCGTGACGTGTTCGTTTCTGCTCTACCGAAAGTGAGTTAGGTCATTTCTCGCTTATCGCCAGGTTAGTCTGTGGTGATCGTTTCCATTCCAAGTCTGTATTCCGTGACCTGGTTTTGATCCTAAGTCGCGGTGTGCTAAACCCTGATATGACCTTATCCTGACTTTTGTTTCGCCGATAGAGTTTATCCGTCTTTGTCCAGCTCCGAAAGGCAGCAAGTCTAGTAGTGGTCTGGATCTGGACGACAGCAGCCACTTTCAACTTACTGCACCGCACTGAGCCAATCTCCCGGGTACTAGTTTTCGCTTACAGCTCAAGGATTTCTCGTTTACTCTTCCAGTGGCAAGGCTGGTTCATGATATCGCGCAAAACTGACGACGTCGCAATACTATCTAGGGGGGCTGGCCCAGGAGCCACATCCCAGCCTAGCCTCGGACGTCGTGGGTCTGTCACTGGGACAAGACGGCATGTTCTTGGCCGAGATAGAACCATCAAGAGGACGCTATTCAGGCTACCCGGTCACGGAAGCGTTGACAGGGAGAGCGTGATTGGCCACGTCCCCGAACCAGCGTGGAGCGCGACGAGGCTCGGCAAGCAAACTCAAGCCCAAGACAGAAGTGATAGGCAATGCCAAAGAACTGGTCTGTCGACATAGCATCAAATGTGGTATCAAGTTCGGGGTTGTTGGTGCATGGAGACCATGATCTTGCAGAGTGGCCGCGTACTGACCTGCGTCGGCAACTGCGGAGCTGCCAACAAATGCTCTGTTTAACAGCGCATTTGAGAGAGCATAATGTCATGATCCTGACGATATAAAAAGCAGGGAGGATCCAACGCTCGGACTCCCGTCGTAGTAATTCACTACCATAAACTTTCACGCCGTCGATCGAAATGACCGTCCCCTGCTGTCCATCCCGGCCTCGGCAAGGTTACTGGGGCCAGTTTTCCCTCAAAGGGCTAAACATCAAAGTCAAATCCCCCAAGAAACAGTCATTTCCAGAAGAACCGGCAGGCATTCCCCTGTATTTCTGGGGCAAGGGCTTCCGAAGCCGTCTCGGGAGGCTGCTAGGCCGTAAGCCAAGGCACCCCGTTCACGCCGGTTACTCGGAAGCGAGATGTCTTGTCGGTGACGGCAAGGTGGCTGACCTGGAAGCCCTGTCACGTCAGGCTGGCCACTTGGTTGCCCGAGTCTTTGCCGATGTCGAACAAACTTCAGAAGACTCAACCCTGGACAAAGAAGGATCATTGTCCACTTCAGGGCCAGGGCCCTCGGCGGTCCACCTCCAGCTGTCTCCCGATCTTCAGCGCTGGAAAGAAGATCAGCATGGGGCCGGAAACATTCTGCCACCAAAGGGGACTGGCCTGAGCAAGGCTTCGGAGGAAACCTTGAAGCTGTTTGGGGCAGAGAACTGGCCTGAAGCCATGAAGACGAACAATGCCCTGTTTGGCTGTGGCATCGCCAGCCTGCTCATGGGTGCTGCTGACCCGTCAACCATGTTCTCCAACTACGTGACTGACATGGCTTTTTACTACGAACACGGCTACAACTACGTCTTTCCCTCTCTTGAACAGATGTATCAGAAAGGCCTTGCAGACCCGCATGCCTTGGGCACCATGGGCGGCCGTGAGAGACGAGACGCCGTCCGCGTGGGCATGAGATACATCCAAGGCAAAATTGCACTCGAGACGAAGCACAAGGCGCACTTGACAACCCAGTCAGCCCGCCTCGACCGACGCTCGGCACAAATCATCTCCCTTTCCGAGAGTAGCCTGCTCGGAATGGCCGCCGAGGCCATAGCGCGGGGTTTCGATGCCGGTGCCGTTATGGCGGACCTGGTCTTTAGCTCGCCAGGTACCGATGTCGTCGACGTGGGATGCGACCTTGTCAACTCGGAGGTCATGAACTCGTTCCTGAATGTCGCAGACGTGACAGATACAGGTATCGTGAGCGAAGACGTTCTGCGAAGAGTTTACGATGCCTACGCTGCAGTTGGAGCTAGGCTGTTGACTCAGAGGTGGCATGAACCTGTGGCTAGAATGTGCGCTGCGCTGTACACATGGCACATTCAAAACGATCGGCATTTCTTTTTCCGGCGAGCACTTCTTGGCTGGCCCAAAGCCCGCAAGGCACCTGCTCGACCCCAGTTGGAGGCGGATTTCGACGAGGTCTTTGACAAGGAATACCACACAACAGGTTTCAGCAGGCCTCTGGACCCCAAGTTTGCATGCAACAGCGAGGAAACATGTAATCATGTGGAGTACTTTCTTGACACCAACCAAGAAGAGCCGGTACTTCGAGACCTCTGGTGGTTCCTTGTTACAGGCCCACTCGAGTATGTTAGAGGAGGCAAGGTTGACGAAGAGCAAGAGAAGAAGTTTGTCGAGGGCTCAAGGCTTTGCATGGCCAAGTTATTCTCCCGAGGGTCTGTGTTGGAGATGGTATGGGTGATTGCTCATGCAAACCATCACGCCTGGCAGGTAAACTACCTGTTTGAGGCAGCCATGTTTGGTAGCATTCTTGATGGTGGTACATTGATTGGCAAGCTTGATAGGAAAGAGATATAGAAACGGCATGAAGCCTTATCACACCAGGTCGCAGTCAGCATAGGAAACAGGGCGCACATTGTTATTTTTATGGCCCCTTTCGAGAGCGCCTTTTGCATAATATTGTTGCTCATCAACGTGCCCAGGAAGAGACATTTAGAAATGAAGTGAGAGTTTCGCCCACACTGAGGCTAACAGCTCAGCAAGGTGGTGTTCGGTCAACTCTTTGTAAGGTTTCTTGAGGTGTGCCTCCACTAGTTTGTCGACAATCCTAGAGCTCAGCAGTTTCGACGTCCACCACATGTTACTGTATGTTTGGACTGGGCAAGTCCTTTGATATCTTCCAGGCCTGATGATGGAAGCGATGTCGGACTGCATAACGATAAGTATCTGAATCGGCTTGAAATGCAACATGGCAGACTCCCGACTTACGAACCCTTTTGGTACGCTTATCCATACCCACGGCTACTACCTGATTTTATCAAACTGTAGGAAGTGACGAGTAGTAGTGCAAAGAAGACACAAATGCAAGTGACTAGCACAACCGAGTACTTGGCCTGGTCTTCTTCGGATAGAAGGCTGAGGTCTTTAGTCCATGGAGGCAACGCAATTGATCCTCCTTCCACTAGCCAAGCAATTGCAAAGACCGTGATGACGATTGCCGTGAATATGAATAACCAAATGTCGTGAAGAACCCGTATAACATGACGGGAGACGTGCTGATCCATCCTGGCCATCGAGGTGGTCAGGGTCTGTATTAACACGTCGGGTTGAAACCATGGAGTGGATTTTAAACAGAAAGACAAGGGGATCTAAAACCAAGGGAATGTAGCAACAAGTTATACTCGAGCGTTTACCGTTGCAAGCCTTGTACAACATGCCGCTCCTTAAGCTGAAGCAATCCAATGCACCGGCTGTGGGGCATTTGCGAAGCTGGCCATCTGGAGCAGCGAATCAATCATGGGCTCGGGAGCCTCGGATGTTACTTGCTACTGTCTATTTAAGATCCGAGCTGACGATTGGTGGGTGCTGGCCAACGGAGAATGATTCATAACAGAAAGAGGAAATATGGAGCGCCCGGTTGGTCATTGGGAATATTCTGTCTTGCTGTTTAGTAACATTGTAGCTGAAGTGCATAAAATCGATATGCAACAGGGGATTACGTCGAGATTTATTTTATTCATCAGCCAGCTTGTCCAGGATCGGATTTCAGGATGACCAAACACAGTGGCTCAAGTCAATAAAGAGTACTTACCCTACAGCCCACCTATGAGCGAAGTTAGTGAGAAAATGAGAAAGGATATTAAAGCTTTGGATATTTCATTTAGTTACCTCTAGCATTTTTCTTATATTTCTTTGCTATATTTAGGGACCATTTTGTATCAGAAACTACCTGGGGAGCCTTGATTTAGTATTTCATGTTTTTGTACGGGTGACTACTTATGATATGCACAATTTTGATTTTGTTCCAAGAACCAAAGCTCAAGCTACTGGCGTTTAAAAGTGGTGGCCACGAGGATTCGAGAATGCCATTGAGCGAGCAGGCAACCTGGACTGACTGGTGAGCAACACTCCATTTGGTCCCCTGAAAATTGATCACTTCATTGTCTGGCTGCTCGCAACTGGGCCCTCCGCAACTTGGCGTAGCATGCCCTGCACAGACCTTGGTCTTCTTGTGTATTGATCCCTGAGGGCCTTGGCCTAAAACACTTGACACACGAGGTATTGCGACCTCTGGGAGTGTAGGAAGTAATCGGGATGGTATTCTGGCCATTGGTGGAACTCAGGTTGGTGGGACTCAACGGGTTGCTGAGCAGGTCAAAGTCGCTGGCTGTAAACTCGATATCGGGTAATGGCGAGGTCGCAGCTAACAGATCCAAATCGAAACCCCCGAAGTAAGAAATGGTTTCTTGGGGGACTCCTGAGTCGTGTATTAGAGGCATATTGGGGGCCGCGGCCATAGTCAACGCATCCGGAGACGTGGAAGCTGGCTGAACGTTGGGCGTGTTGGGAACTGTCTGGGCACCCATGAAGGTGTTGCTGGGCGGCTGTGGAAGTGCTGGTTGACGAACTTGAGGGAGAGTCGATCTTGGGAATATGACTCGCAGGCGGCTACATAAACGCCTCCGGGATCTTTGACGCTGTACCTGGTTAGCCATGACAATCGGATAGGTCAGCATGCCAAGGCATACACTAGTGTTGTCTTTATTCCGACAAGGCAGACATGCTGTAACAATCCCATTGTACGGGGCCAGGGCAGTGAACTGACTACGTGGCTTCTAGCGACCACATCTGCGACACTTGAGGTTATCGGTGGCGTTTGATGGGGGTTGGCGGCTGCTGTTCGGAGGTGACGGGGCAGGAGGGTCTGATGAGGCCGAGTTCGAGATAGCCATGGGTGTAATGCCGGAGAGTTAAAGATGTATATTACGATAGAAAAATGCCAAGCCAGAAATGCCTCCAATGCAAATAGTTTGTGGAGAAATGATGCGGGCGTGAGGAAAATCGATGAGATGGAAGAGATGGTTTGGTAGGCAGGACGAGGTCTAAGGTCACGTGCCTTCCTTCCTTCTGCGTCTCGGTATCCAAATATCCCTTGCCATATCTTTCTCTCAGGATGATTATAGAGTAAGATAAAAAATAAGCAGCAAATAAATAAGAAAAGATGTAATATTTTACTAAAATTATAACATTTCAGTCCCAAGTTTTGCCAAGAGTTAGAAGCGGGCCGACATTGTCTGTCAAATGGACAGTTTAGCCTAAATGCCAAGGATAACTACCTACCTAGCTAATTAGAAGCCTTCAATAACGGCTGTAAACATGGCACCCGTGAGATGTGGATCATGGCTCGGCTGCCTCTTTGCCGAGGCCGAACAGCCCCCTCGTCAACGAACAGTCAAGTTGACATGACATTAGGTGTGAGAAACAAAGCAACAACTGTGCTCTCAAACACAACAAACCCCTTGAACTCTTCAATCATGCCGATGCTTGACCCATCTGCGATCGATGTCGACTTCAGGTCACCGCGATTTCGCGGTGTGACTGACGAAATCGGCACCCCAGTCTCGACTCCCGACTTTTCGGCGTATTGGCTTCGTCGGGGCCAAGGGGATGCGCCTGGCGAGACAGGGTGGAAGAACAAAACTCTTCTGTGGATACACGGAGGCGCCTACATCCACGGTACTCCGTTTTGGATGTTTTCCACCTTGTTCAGGCTGACTGAGCTGATGGCCGACAAACATGTTCGCCTCGACATCTTGTCCCTTCACTACGAACTTGCACCCGACGCTGTTTTCCCGCAACAGCAAACTGAGGCTGTCGCAGCATACCGTTATCTCGTCGAGACACAAAACATCAGTCCTGAAGATATCATCGTGGGCGGTGAATCAGCTGGTGCCCATCTCGCTGTCGCTTGTCTACTTGGCATCATCCGCCAGGGTCTGCCTCGACCAGCTGCTTCCATTCTCCTATGTCCCTGGATCAATCTCACCAACACGGGGGCTTCCTTCGAACGCAACAAGAACCTGGATGTTACTGATAAGCCGCGACTGGACAGTGCAGCTGCGTTGGCCATGGGAAGCAAAGGCGGTGAGCTGGCGAACTTTAGCGCACCTCAACCAAGAAGTTGGAGCTGGGGCGATGTGCTACCAGCTCGAACTTGGGTAAACGTGGGCTCCTATGATCTATTTGTCGATGACGTTGTTACCTTTTGCGAAAATGCAGTGGCAGAAGGAGCCAATATCAAGTGGGAGATCACAGAGGCAAAGACTCACGGATGGCAGGCCAGGGCTGACTACGAAGGCTCTGGACCATACTACACGTTGGAAACAGATGAGGATGTGCCAGAAGGACTGCTTCCTGGTAGTGTCAACGTCATGAAGGGTCTGCTTCAAGTGATTTAGAATAAACAGTTTGGATTTAGCAACGTGTTTCATTTACGTGGTGACTTATGAGGCGAAAGAGTGTCACAGTCACAGAGAAGTACGAAAGTGTAGATGGAGGCCAAGAGATACATGTAGCAGAGGGCGCGTTTGCCTAATATAGCTCAGAGTGTCTGGGCATATCTCGTGGTTGGCGTCAGTCTTGCATCGGCCGCACCATATCCTCCTTATTCTCCTGAAGGTGCCTTAATCTCAACACCAACAGGAAGGGGCTCCCCCAGGTCAATCTGGTCATCCTTCCAGTTGACAGGTTGGATAAAGGTCTTGCGGGTACTGCCACAGCCATCATTAGCATTCAGATTGGCGTGGAAGACCTGCCAATCCTCCGTGCCGTCGGGACTCTTGAAGAATGCATTATGGGCTGGTCCATAAAGACCATTCATGGTCTGAAAGATTGGTTCAGGAGACTTGGCCCATGATTTAGGATCCAGAGGGTCAGCTCCGGCGGTGAACTTCATGACGCCGAGCTTGTAAGCGGGTGTGTTACAAGAGTCGGCCGAGTAGACCACATAGATGATGCCGGCAGGGGATATAATGCCATACGGTCCCTCAAGAACGGCAGAATCCTCTTGCTCCCAGTCGAACTCGGGCGCTGCTATCATAGTCGCATTTCCACAAGTAGTTGGTGAAAGGAGTTCGGCAATCCAGAGGGATGCTCCGTCAGGGCTTTCGGGGCCATCAACTGCCGAGAACTGGTATTATCCATGAGTATAAGCACCACACAGATTTGGGTTAAAGAACTTGCCAGAAAATACGTAGTGCCTTCAATATTGAAGAGGGTCTGGCGGTCCTTGATTAGAGAGTGTCTATGGGTAGGAAGGAGTTCGTTACATGCCGCATCAAGCATACCAGCGTTATAATTAGGAGGTAAAACAGGATCTGAGATTTTATAATCGGCAGAGAGAGGGTTCTCAGTGCCACCTTCCAGCGCGTATACCCTCAAGGACGGCAACACGATACCCCAGTCGGAATTACACAAGCTTGCCGAAAAGTAGACGTACCAACGATTCCCAACCTTGTGCATCTCCGGAGCCCAAAAGTTACATGCTCTAGCCGGGTTTGACCTATCGGACCATATGACGTGGGATTCTGCCGTCTTCAGGCCCTCGATTGTGGAGGCTGCCGTAATGCGAACATCAGTCCAAGTTGTAGAAGTCAGATAGTACCTTGAAGGACTTAGCAAACAGTCGAAAAGTCATGAATTCAATGATATAGGGTCTTACATTCCATCATGGTAGGCGATATGGGGATCACTGCCGGTCTTGATGGGATTCGTAAAACCAGAGGCAAGGCATGACCACAGGCCAACAAGAGCCGAGATGAATGAAAAGACATGCATGGCGTGTTCTGAACTGTGGAAGCTAATCTTGCAAACAATCATTAATGCTGTTTTCTCACTCATAGTCTTTATATGCCTCTACTCGGGCCTAAAGCTCGGTCGATTTAGCTCACCCCGCTGATCGACGAGGTCAAGGATTGGTGCGGTTCATGGAATGCTGCTTGGCAATAGCAAACTTCCGTCTATCACTAATTGATTGGCGCGGTTCAAGGAACATGGCATTGGGGATAGAAAAACGCGGGGATGGATGTGACGTGAAATTCCCACCAAAGGGAAACATTTTGCGGGGAGTGGTTCCGGGGTGGATAACATGATCAAGCACTGAGCGGTCTAAGTTGTCAAATAGGTCAAATCACTTCTAATGGTAGGGATATCGCAGGGGTGCTATGGCAGTGTGCCATTTTTACTACCTACCTATTGAGAGTATAGGAGATCTATAGACTATCCCGCTCCAATGTGTTCTTTATTATAGTTGAAGTCCGGCCCTTGATGGGTTAACTGAGCCAGAAAATCGACTATCCCGCTCTTCTGAGGTTTGGAGTAGCACTTCGTATAGGTCCCATGACTCACATTTTGCCTTTATTACTAGGTCAGAAGCTACTGGTTCTCCTTTAAAGGGTCTAGGGTTACTAGGTGAGAGGCATGAGTCGAAAACGTGTTGAGTCCACTTAGTTAGGTACCTGGCATAGCTAGTATGCTGGTCAGAGTTCGTGCGAGCTGTAAGTAGTCGTCCCAGAATGCTTTATATCTTTGGAAATTTCATGAGGGATGAACTAGGGTTGGAGGAGTGAACAAGTCTATGATGGTCAGTCATGACAGTGACGACGTAATATTATTAGAAGTTGAGTTTCTCCAGGGGACATAAACATGCTCGTGGAACAAGACAGCTCATCCTTGAGCCAATGACAGTCATCTCCATCGTTGGAAACCAAGTCTGTACAGCCAGTAACCCCAGGCTCTACCAACCGAGGTTTGAAGTGGATTTGAAAATCAGTACTAGTTCACGTCCAGAAGCATCCAAAGGTGAGAGTTGCTAAGACATCTGTTGTTGAAGAGAGTTATGCCAACAGACTTTCATCGCTATAATCGATCGAGACATGTAGACCGCTTCGCCTTGGGCCCCGCCTGTTAGCTTCCAGCTCTCTTAGCCATGGCCTCCTGACGGATATCACCTATGAATTTGGTACAAAGGCGGCTTCTTCTGTCAAGGGAATCCTTTCGCAAGAACCAGCCGTCCAACTCATGATTTTAAAATCCCATCGGGCATTGATTCATATCTCCGACAGTGGTGTGAGCACCAGCTGAGACCAAACCCACCTTGAAGCGGGGCGAATGATTCACCTGGGCTGAAAGCTCTCGTATAACGACGATCCCTTGTCTGCCTTGAGTGTAACCCTGCGACAAAGCGTCAGCCCAGCCTCGTTCCTGATCAAGGTTATCATCCAAGTGTTTATTGTCCTTCTCATGGAAATCCCGTCTGATGGCTGACCGTCAAGGTGAATGGGGAGTCAAGCTGAACTATAACATAACCGTGAGAAACCCAAATCCAGGCCCAAAACCCTATTTGAGTCTCATGAACGACTTCAATTCCCGCTGCCTGGCCTAAAGGCGAAGGATGCGAATGCTTGACTGAAAAAGAAAAGCGTGTGCCTGTATGGAATACGATGTTATGCGAGATTACGCGAGCCCCCGTATAAAGATCCAACGTAAGCACAAGCCCTGGCCCGTGTTTCGATTCCTAAAAAGAGAGGCGATTGCTTCTTCGAAAGTGTCGCCAAGGCCGTAGCTACTGAGTCAGTGAGTCGCAGGAATGTATATAGATGAGGTCCCTCTGCCTTGAGTGCTCTGGGGAGCTACAAGGGCAGTCTTGCAGCAGCTGACATTCTTACTTCACCATGTTGGCCTTTTTGTTTCTTTTCTTTAACATAGCGCAAGCCATCGTGGTCTCAGGACCCTCGGGCCCCTGGTCTGTCTCACACAAAGTCGTGGAACTGACTGACGAGTCTCGATGGGATCCGTATGCTCCTGAAGATAGTCGACACAAGCGACGAATTTTGACGTCGCTTTTTATCCCTACTCAAAAAGATCAGAAGAAATGCCGAGGCGAAAAGATCGACTATATGCCCCCAAGAACTCGCGGGGGCGCAGCCAAAACACTGGGACTTCCCAACACGACCTTTGAGGGGCTAGAGCTTGAATTCTGCAAGGCATCCACGAAGAAGCGGGCACCTCTTCCTATTGTCATATTATCTCCTGGTTTTAGTAGTATCAGACTGCTTTCTAGCGCCCAAGCACAGTCGCTGGCCAGCCAAGGGAACGTGGTCATCACAGTCGATCATCCTTATGACGGTACTATTGTCGAGTTTTCCGACGGCACAGTCGTGTATGGAGCAAATCCAAACGACATAAATGACGAAGTGGCTGAGAAGGGCGTAAAAGCAGGTATTCCAGTCCCTTTTGCTGTCGCCTCCGACTAACAATTGTGTGATGGACAGGTTCGAAGCGAAGATATATCTTTCCTTATTGATCAAATTCTGGAGCCGTCTAGTATAGGGGGCATCCTTGACGGGTTTGACACGAGCAAGATATTTGTCTACGGCCACTCTCTTGGAGGTGCAACCTCGGCTCAAGTTGCTCTCAACGACGACCGTGTTCTTGGCGGTCTTGATCTGGACGGGAAACTGTACGGATCTGTCAGCGAAGCCGGCCTCGATACACCACTCTTTGTCGTTGGTGCCGATAGCACAGGGGAAGCAGCATCATACTTCAAAGGAATCATGGGCAAAGTCGACGCCGCAAAGATGTTCCTCACCATCAATGGGACCGGGCACATGTCCTTTGTAGACCTGCCACTGGTCCTATCGTTGCTGGACTTTACTGCACCTGGTTTGGAGAGGGCAATCGGAACCGTTGATGGCAAGAGGATCGCTAGCATTACAGATGATATTCTTGGGGCAGTGACGAGCTTTCTCTTCAAAGGAAAGACGCGACCTCTTTGCCAGCTTGAGGACAAGGTTGAAGAGGCTGTCGTGGTAGAGAGGGATCTCAAGAGGGCCTGTCGCTAGATGAGCATTGACACTCGTGCTCATGTCAACAATCTTGGCTACAGCTACACTACATATTTAAGGAGATCTGGCAGTCAATTAGCATAGAGAATTGGTGTAGAGAAAAACATCAGACGCATCTACCCGACCGGATTCAGGTTGGTTTCCGGCCAGCGCTCCGGCACGGCAGGAAGCTGACCTAAACACGGAGCCAAACCACAACAGGCGAGTGTGAACAGGAAGGAGCCTTGGTCATCTAATAGCTGCTTGCTTCCAAAAAAAAAAAAAAAAAAAAAAAAAAAAAAAAAACATGAACCAGAATGCCTAGCATTTAGAGTCCCAACCATAACGCACGCAATGCATCCACAAAACTACCTAAACAGAACGACCAAGGTCGAATATTTGGCCCAACTTTCTCCGAGAGTTCTCACATCTTATCATGTATGTATATACCAGTATCATATCATTGCAATGGCTTGATAACAATGTCTGCTAATGCTCATCGAGGTAGCCAATGGTGTTTACATTCTACTTCTTCATCTGGTCTTCTACCTCACAAAGCCTCAAACGACGTTTCTCGTCTTTCATCGTGCAATGCAAACCAGACCATAAATCATCTTGTCCAGTAAGTCTCGAAAAAGTTTATGCCGCTTGAGAACCGTCTCTTCAGCTCTGATCAGACAGGTCGATGCGCATCCATTTGGATCAACCAGCCACTTGGAGAGAGCGAGATTTTGCTCGTCTCTTCTGAAACTGAGATAATTCCTCTCGCCGACGACTGCTCGTAGGCAGTCTATTTCGGTGTTGTCAGACTCTTTGAAAGGTGTCGTCCATTCCGAACTTGTGACCCATTCAGAGGTGGACATCCAGGCCGCGTTCCGGTTTCGAGATCTCTCACGCCAATCTTGATCATACTCGCGAATCGTCTGCCATCGTGCCTCAAGTTGGCCGGTAAGCATCTCTAGTATATCCTTTCTGGTGAGCTGACCGTTGGCATATGCAGTTGTGATAGCAGAGACAATGGTCGCCACCTCGGGCGATTGCGGGTTGGCTTTAGGAGCCTGACGTTGTGTCTCTGTGTCTGCGCTGTCTGTGCTGCCTGGGAGGTCAGCTGCCATGCCCGTCATACCGTCATTATCTTGGATGGCATTTTCCTCGAGAGGCAGTTGCTGATAAAGCATGACATGCTTGCCACTGCCATTGCGGATTGGCTGGCTTACCATGGTGTCTAATGTGCTTGGGGATTGGCGTTGCTGAATCTAGCAGTCAAGTCTGACACGTTGATGCGAGATGAGCAGTGATTGGGATGGAGTGACAGCTGTTCCGGTGTAGGTAAAGAAGCAGTTGACCACAGAGACCGAAGAATGATCTTATACTTGGAAGCAATGGGGAAACAGTGAGAATACCGTGGTTCGCTTTCTACCAGTCAAAGGGGTTCCAGGACCAAGTCAGAACAAAGCCTTTAGCCACACTTGTTGCATAGTTTGAACACGATGTTGCGTGAACAATCTTGAATTGCAATGATGAACAATAAAATTCATTGAACGACCAACAAAACAATCACACGAGGCTACACCAGATCCAAACTCGTCAATCAAATGATCCAGGCTTCCTAAACTCGACATCACGCCAGGAAAAACAGTTTCAACTTCCTAATACATTTCCCAGGCCCTCTACACCCAAAAGAAGGACGAAAGCTCTAAGATTGAAACTCGACCAGGTACCATGTAGCGTAGCTAGATGAGAACATTCTCGTGACAAGGAGGCAGTCTTTCAAACTCGGAGCATGCCGGGCTTAGGTCCTTGCTGCGTATGATTCCTTTACTAGGAACAAGCCTTGATCTTATCGCCAGAGCAATGCAAAGATTCGTGATCTGTAGCTCCCACTTGGCTGTAGGAAACTCTGGGGCTAGATGGCTGTGGAGGACCATGCTGCCAATGAAGGCACCGAGAAGACAGGCGAAAAAGAAGAGCCAAAGGCGTAGGATCCGAGCTGAAACTGGTTTAGGGTTCTGGAGCAAATTTTCTTTGTTGGAAGATATCTTGCTTAGTTCGGAGGCGTGTTGGCATCTGAGAGCCCCATCGAAGAGACCGCGTTTCGTACTAATGATCCTACGTGGAATTGGTTCGTATGCTTGCCATTTTTGCCTATCCAGTTTCTCGCTTGGTACTACGGCATCTTCGCAACTCTTGAAAAGAGACTTAGTGCGGCCCATGGACCTAGCAGACATGTCAGGCTCGTATTTCTCACGAGAGCTTTCAGCGAGAGACCAGGGTACAACGGGCAGGGTTGAGCGGCATGAACTTTTTTGAGCTTTGTCTGAAACGGTTCCCAGAAGCTCAGATTCTCTGGGAATGCTAGGGAGGGACCCGCCAGAAGGCAAAGGAACAGACAAGACCTTGGGTGAAGCCCACTTGAATGGCCCAGGAGCGTCATCGCCACGACCGCAATGACGCTTCTGCGGGGGCCTAGACTCATGGTAATCATCGCTGCGCAAGCTGATGGGATGCGGTCTCTTGGATGGGACTTCCGGCTGAAGCGTAGTTGCATCCTGTGAATGGGATGGTCGAGGGAGGGGAATTACATAGGCGTACTGTGGAACATGGCAGCCTTGTTTAGTAGTGATGCTGGCATTGGCTCTCTGAGAACGGGAACCAGTTGACTTGCTGACTTTGTCGGCGCGTTCATGATATGAGCTCAATGAGGAGAGATTCAAATAGCGAGGGACATAGTGTGTAGCTTTGACTTTGTTTCGCGGAGCACGACGCCGAGGGGGTCTGGTGGAGGGTCTAGGTATAGGTGCCAATGGTATGCGCATTGCATCTAAGTAGTAGCCGCGAGATGCCCTGACCTTAGAACGACGGGAGCTTGGCTTTTCAGGAGAATGCCTGGCCATGGCTGCAAGTTGAAGCCAAGATGGAAGCAAGTCTGGGGATCCACAAGATTCCCGACAACACAACCAGGCGCGGGAGTTGTGAAAAATGTCAAAGATCGAGATGAGATGGATAATGGCAGAAGTAGGGATCCAATTAAGCACCTCGGGTGAGTAGACAGGCTGCAGGTATGCAAATTTGACTGTAGTGCTTGTGGGTTTAAGGAAACTGGGGAGCTGATGAGTTTCACCGTCAGGAAGAGAAGAGTAGGGCTGGAGAGAAGAAGAAAAGGAAAGAGGGGAAATGAGGCGACGCGGACTTGTTCAAGCTATGAAATGAGAACAAAGAAGCTCACTCAGTCGCATCACGTGGAAACCTTGCGTGAGACTTGGGTTGTGGTCTGTGTTGAGTGGCGTCTATGGTCTTGGTGATCTCGAGGCGTCCGAGGTGGCCAAGAACAGCCACACACTCCAGCAATAACTAGTCTAACTCAGTCCGGTTTCAGATGTTAATACCTGCCATGTTTTTGGCAAAATGAGAAGGCAAAACAATAAGTGAAGCCTGGTATTCAATCACGGTGACTTACTATCGGCAAGGATACAGTCCCAACATGTTGCCTCAGGCATGCAACGCGTCTCTTCAGCTACTGGTTAATGAACTCATCCTTCAATCCAACATCCACTCAACACCGCCCATCTGCATGTTCTCTACCGCCACCACAAGCCTTTCTGTAGCTCGAAAGAATTTACAGTAGTTTACCATACTGGAGCAATGCAGGCCTACAGGTATCTGTGCAGACTAAGTCAACAATGGCTGCGACACGCGCCATCTGCATCCCCCGCGTCGAGAAGCCTGCCCTGGCCCTTACAGCCAAAAGGCAGACCTGTGAAGATATCACGGCAGTTTTCAACGAGAAAACATGACACTAGCGACTTTTTCCCACCTGGACCCCTCGACCCGCTCCCGATTCCTCTTGATCATCCTGCTTGGTGGGAAGGGCCTATTGACGCGGTACGCGACCGATTGAAGAGAGCCTCTGTTGAGTGGCCCAACATGAAAAGCAGCCATCTCTGCTATCCTTCACCAGAGGAAGGAATCCCTGAAGTCAGAGAGGAACTTAAAGATCGCCCATGGGGTCTGGTCACTTATAGAACTGCGTATGGGGGCCACTCGGATCGCCAGTTCTTGAAATTGCGCGAACTCACCCACGACACGGTGCTCAAGTTCCGGGAATCCGACGACAAGCGATTTCCCATGGGCCAGACACATTGGCCAGCTGTTGAGGACAAGAAATTGCTCAGCAATGTTACAACACAAGTTGTCCGAGAGCAATTCTCACAGTGGGCATCGGATAGAGGTGTGCCCTCTACCGAGGATGGCTGGAGGTATCAAGTTGCGCGTTTTCACTGTTGCTTGATTGCCGATCGAAGGTCTCTCAAGTCGGCAGAGACGACATTTCCAATCATCGGGGTCTTGTACAAGGATTGGCTTCCAGCCTGGCACCCGGACAAGATCGGGCACGAGGGCAAATATGAGCCAGACGATTGGACCCCGATTGAAGGAAACACAGAAGGCGATGTTGGGTGGTTCTATTGTCGGGTGGTATGTCTAGGCTGGCGCTACGATGAGATGTGCGTCAGAGGACTATGGGGGAAAACACCTCGGCTACCATGCGGCCGACCGCCCTACGTTGTTCATGCGCCGAGCCGCCTGAGAAGATGGAGAGGGGATAAGGCTGAGGGCCATTATAGAACACCGTCTTGAGGAAGGGAGTTTCTTAATAACTCTATCAATTCGACACGATAACCGCCTGGTTACTGAATCTCTCTCCCATCTTCCCCACTGCCACGTCCACCATCCACCTAGCAGCACTCTCCCGTGTGATGTACCAACTGGCCCCGGTCTCCGTAGGGCGGAAAGTCTTCACTTGCTTGATTCCGGTGGTCCCGAGTCCCACCGCATACGCCAATGTCCAGCTGATCTCATCTATGCAATTTTCCTCTATCTCGGCCCTGACGGTTTCATGGTCTTGATAGATCTTGTTCGTATTGCCATGGTGGTCCACCATGAAAGTTGCGAGCCAAGGCGCTGCATGTCGACTCTCGGCAACACCAACAGCACTCATAACTACTAGTCGAGGTTTTTCTGTACTGTGCTGAAGGCTCGATTGGCGGAGTGCACGCGACACGTTGGCTACCGCATCTGCCATGAGCCGTGGTGGGCCAACGAACTTGGGCCATAGACCAGACGTGACATGGGGATTGAGAAATGAAACCACAGCGTCGATCGGTGATGGAGAAGAGCGAAAAGCATTTTCTACGTCCTGTGAGGAAGCGACGGAACCTTCAATCGCTCGGAGCTTCTCATGCGGCACAAGTGACTGAGAATTTCTCACAATAGCCGTGACGAGATGACCTGCTCCAGGGTTAGAAGACGTTAAAATGCCTATGTATTTTGGCCCAGTTGCCCATAGGAATGGCAGGGTATCATGTTACGTACCTTGTTCTAGAGCGTACTTGTAGCCAAAAACTCCCGTTCTTCCGGTTGCCCCAAGAATGAGGAGATGCATCATGAGAGGTCGAGAGGGGGCCAAGCCCACTGGTCAAGAGGTAGAGCAGCGTGCTTAGAGATGATATTGACTTAATAAAGCGGACTTGGCGGAGTTTCAACTGCAAGGAACGGGCCGGAGTTAAGTGAATCGTTCCGTTGAGCTGGCGTACAGAAAAGATAGTTAACTTTGGCCTAACATTTTTCTTTCCTACCAGTATGGGCTACCTAAGGGTAGAGGTGGCCCCGTGCTGTTGAAGTCATACCCGAACATTAACCGCTCACTTCCGGATTAGGAAATAACAGCACGAACAAGGGGATACTAGGGACGTGTAGAAATTGAGCTCGATGGCTGTAGTGGTACAGCATAAAAGAGATATTTGATAGGGCGCCTCTACCTTCATCTACATATTAACCTGACTATTCTTAAGTTCCAAGTATCCACGTCGAGCAGGGAAGATTGTGAAAGGGTTGAGATCTTCGCCGCAAGAGCTTCAACCTCGGGCCTAGTCTGATGTACTAGCCAGTCATTGGCCCTCATAGACTCAATTCATCTCAAACACGCAGAAAGACCCCTGTAAGATCTTGAGTGAATAAAGCCAAAAGACATGTAACTGAGTCCAAGGGAACAAAGGACGAGGTTCGTCAACGAAACCAACCGGGGCTCTAGTGCGGGTCTTGGACTGTGGAACCCTTGGATAGACTCGAACGGGCGTGCTCCTACCTTGACTCCAGGAGAAAGTATTGCTTGCCCTCTGTGGGCTTTTTGATCGCTAAAGGGCCAGTGCTCTTTCACGTCCATCAATGGTTCGACTACTTCAAGGTCAGGTGACCACCTTGTCTTTCAACTTTGCAGACACAAGAGGGCGGGACCACTCACAAGCACTATAATAGTGCGCAGAGAAATTGTTAAGAAGCAGGTCTCGCTAGTTGAGACCCTTGCGGTATGCTCGTCATATCCTTTCCCTGATACTCCGGGAACAGCTATAGACCACCTCCTGGCGACTGTCTTTCACATACGACCATACCCACCGGAGAACTCGGGATCCCGTCCGCTCTCCCATAGATAAGCCGGTGAGGGGCGGATTAGTAGTTGGGTCGGTGACGACCAGCGAATCCCCGCTGTTGTATGTTTTGCCTTTTTTACCTACGGCCAGGGGCTCTCTTTTTGCCTGCGATCCCGGAACCTGTCTCCTCGTCACCAGCCCTGTAGACCTCAGCACATCTATACATCACTTCAATACTGCAAATTGAGAAGTATGAGTCCTTCATTCTTCACAATCACCACCAGAATGTTTAGCAAGTATCTTGGCTCGATGTGCCCTTGTTGTATCCCTTGTTGCTATTGCGAAATGGCTTCTCTGAACTTGCCTTGCTACCAATCGCCAAGATTCGTGCACGCTAATCGATGCTGCCTTCACAAAACGCCGATAAGCTCGCCAGAAGAGAAAAGCAGAGCATCGCGACACTGTGAGAAAGATAACTTCAACTTGGCTTAGATATTATGTACTAGTTGTAAAAAACAGGGCATACTAGCTCCTTAAAAGAAAGATAGATGAGACGTCGTCTAGAAGACGTTGCCCTTTGTCTGCTTCATCTCTGAGACCTTGAGGTTTCTGATGAGAGCGACCCAGACGAAGGATGCCGCCATAAGAGCGGTTCCAGCTGCCAACATTCGGGTTTGGGCATAACCGTAGGCCTTCTGGATTGCGATACGCTCAACGCTACCCCTGGGGAAGCTCAGCTGCGTTTCCAGGTTTTCGTAGATGTCGTCGAGGTTCGGCAGCGCGCTCGAAGGCAAATACATGATCAAAGCCTTCTGGAAGGTGTTGGTCCAGATGGAACCAGAAATGGTGGATCCAATAGAGCCACCGACAGTTCCAGTGACACTCAGCATAGCCAAGGCTGCGGCCACATGCTGGTGATCGACAGCTGCGAGAACGGCGAGCTGCATGCAGATGGTGAAGACACTGCCACCCACAGAGATGAAGATCTGCGTCATAACAATATATCCGACGTATCCAGTAGGGTTTCGGAAGTAAATCATCAGACCTTGGGCCAAGATATAGAGGGGAACGCCGACCCAGAGAAGCCACTTGAAGTATCCTGTCTTGCGAATGCCCCAACCAACAAGGAAGAGGAGGAAACCGGAAACGACGTTGAAAGTGTTGGCGATATATCCGGCTTCTGCGACGGAAAGATAGTTGACGACTTGCAGAAAGGACGTGAAATAGTTGTTCCAGCAGTAGTAAGAGAGCTGATACGTCAGGTCCAGAAGACAGGCACCAACCAGGGTTCGGTCAGTCAAGAAGTCGAACCTCAGGAAAGGAATTGGCGCGAGGTAGAGCTCATTCAAGGCGAACATGACGAGGAGAACGAATCCAACAACGATCATCGCGATGATGTATCCTGTAGCCCATCCGTTGGGGGCCATGGCCGCGATGTTGAACGGCAGGAGGAAGATGACCAAACCGGCGGCAAACAGGAAGATGCCAAGAGCTGTACGAAGTAATCGGTGAGCCTTGAACAGTCACACAAGAAGAGCGGGATGAGACAAACCATCGAATTCAACAACATAGTGCCAGACGCTCTGCGAAAAAGTACGCCCGCTGGGCTTCTTGGGAAGAATATTCTTCCTAGCTTTGTGCAAGTTGTACTTCAAGATGCAGAACAGAGGTGCACAGATAACAGGTGTGAGGAATGCGAAAATGCCGAAACCCCAAGGCCAGTTGATGGTGTCGAGCATCTTCTCAGAGGCATATGATCCAGCAAAGGCCGAGATCATGTAGGGGGATGACGTGAAGGCATATGCCAAGGCTCGGTTCTGGAGGTTGGTGGCGTCGGCTGTGATGACGTCGATGCTGTAGATGAGACCAGTAAAGCCGACCTGGTAAAAGACCTGTTTCCCATGTTAGCATGCTGTGCAGGTTGTCTTGCTTGTCGAGACTCGCTACTTACGTTGGCAGCACAGTAGGTAGAAAGATTCTTGCTGGTAGCCATGATAATCAAGCCCAGGTCTGCAAAGGCCACCATAAGAAGGTAGCCCTCAGCTCGACCAGCAATATCGAGGAACTTGGCTAGAGGAATGAAGACTGCAGCCGTCATCGAGCTTGCGACGACATCAATGACAGTAAGCAGTGAATGCGCCCCGAAGTCGCTAGTGACATAGGGCAGGAGGCTGCCAGCAGTTGAACTTTGAAAGGCATTCAACAAGTAGACAAACCAGACAGAGATAAGAGCGCAAATGAGTGACTTCTTTGTCCACACCAGCGTGATGGCTTGCATATCCCTGACACCTTCTGTCACATCCTCCGTCGGCACAGCATCCTCGGTGGTGGTTGGGTTTCCATCTTCGGGGGACAGACCAGCCGGACCCTTTCCATGGCTGGTGACAGGCGTAAGGTTGGTGGGCGATTCTCCAGTCGACGGGCTGGTAACCTCTGCGCTGTTGGGCCGGAGCCTGTTCCACAGTCCCATGATTAAGTGCTGATCACTGGGCTTGATGTAAGTAGCGAGGAATGTAGAGGAATTAACCTTCAAGAATAAGGAAAGAAATGAGCGCGAACTGTTGAAGGGGTCACTGCTTGTCTTTAAAAGACTTGACGCACGTTCAGACTAGGGGAACCCAGCTAGAAAACCACGCATCTGATAAGATTTCATCATGTTGCCTCTTTTTAACCATGTTCGAGTCTCCATACTTGGCCGGCAGAATCGGCATCGGGGTGCGGGATGTCTGGGTTCCGTCTCCCGAGTGACAGGGATCCCAAGGCTAGAACCACCAGAGTTGGAACCAACAGCAGGTCCACAAGGTACGAGAACTTCGGAAATGCCGCGGGTCTGAAGGTCAGCGTGACTTGGCCCCAATCTAATCTAATCTGATACGATTGATATGACCAAGACTTTGGGGTCGGCCATGGGTAGGCTGAGCGGAAACGGCCCGAGCAGAGGTGTTGGTTGGTTCGTTACGCAATGGCTCGCGTGTTGGTGAGAACTTTCTGTGGTTCAAGCGTGGGACACAACGGAACCGAGAAGGGGTGAACCGTGCTCGGGCGTGATGATTGTCGTCACTCGATCTGATTAGTCCCAGCGTCCAGTAGGAGGCATCGCAGGCCTGGCGGCGATTTTGTCCGATTGGTTTAGTTCAACTCCACCGTGAGCAGCCCGGTCCACCTTCACGGGTCGGACGGCACTTTATAGTGACATGATTCCACATGTTGGTTGGCTGCCAGGGCTCGAACAGATTCGCTTGTTGCCAGTTCGTCAGGGTCAGGGTCAGGGCCACGCAAACAACGCAGGACCGGCATGTGGCGACGTGGGATGCAACTTCTAGTCCCAACAGCGTGGGTGAATGGATCTAGAATGGAGGGTTGGAGGGCCCGTTGGGTGAGAATGTGCTATACGCGATATTCGATCATATGATGTAGGCAATTCTTCAATAGGTTGTTTTATGGGGTTGTTAGCATCACCATGAACCGAGGATGGGCATGGCCCCAAACCGGTGTTTTCAAGACAACGGATTTATAATTATCGACTAATGGTGCCAAGCCACAGAATTGCACGCCAGTTAGAGAAGGCTTATTCCTCTCTCTCAGAAATGACAAGCCCACATAACGCGGGATGTGTGACCGTAAATACCGGAGAGGTGGACCTTAAGTCAGCCCACTTGGTTGGGCATCGTAATCGGAAATACGAGACCGTGGGACAAGTGGCATCCCATTGAGTCTACATCTAGCAATCATCGAGAATATTCTCTTTCTTGGGAAGTGATGGAGACTTGATACGCTACTGAAGTTGTTCATCCAGATCGCATTTCACTGTTGCACAATTCTGTGCTAGCCTTGCATGGAACATAGACAACTTTCGGTTGCCTGTTGCCCCGATCCCAAGATCCACCCATATTGCAAGACGAACTCTAGCAAAACTCTGTTTTCCTTTTTGGAGAGTTTTGATAGAGAAGAATATGTTGATGCCACCTTAAATGGAATCTTGCAGCTCTAAAGATGCGTGACTGGCTTGTGCCCAGTGTGGCCTTGCTGTTGTCGAGGAGCATTTTGCTCAACGATCTCATTCGTTTGCTCTCAAAGCTAAATTAATGCCATACCTTTACTCCAGTATCCAGTTTATGAGAACATCATGTTCACAGACAGCCTTGCAGAAGTGACCAGCCTTGCAAACCATGGAACAAGGGGCGTTGTACCCCAGACCACATCGAAAATGACGAGTCGCAAACATGATCTCCTGTCTCTGGCACTACAGATTCTAAATGCCTGCACCTCTAGGGTATGTGCTGTTGAAGGAATAGATACTCTAGGGATTGTCGCACCACTATGGATGGAAGGGTGGGCAAGATGAAGAAGAAAATCAGACATTGCTCCGGAACATCCCAAGATTTCTTCCACTTTAGACTGAAATATTACTGTAGGTTTGAGGTCTGAGGGTCATTTGCCTCTGGTTAATTTATTCTTCTACCAATGCAAACATTGGAGATTGTGCTCAATAGCTCCTTTCGGAGACGTCTTTGATACCAACAACAGTGACTATCAGAGTAGCAAGGATTCGTACTATCACACCTACTTATTACATCATCGAATGGAATAGCTTCAATCTGTGATAAGTGTGCCATTTAATCGTGGGTTTGCATAACTTGCTTCAGCAGAAGTTAATCATGTGTACGAGTTCGATGCCGAGGTCCCGGGGGGTTGAAGTGTTCCAGCTGCGGAATATCAAGATCTGACTCTTCGGCGGGGTGGTATAGAGTTCGTGAGCCTATAATATAGTGATACTCTGCTACACAATATTCTTGTAGCCTCATTCTCCGTTTTCCAGTACGAATAAGCTATAAATGTGATGAGATTGTTGAGATGGGGTCCACGGGGACGCACGCTTCATCTGGCCGGCCGTTTTCCAAAAGAATCCAACACTGTTTCCACCACTTTCCCATCTGTGGCAAACTAAATTCTGCTAGATGAATATTATTCAAACATATTCCTCTTTTCTTACGACCTCTTTTCCTCCCTCGTGCCTTGCTATTGCGAGATTAGGTACCCTATTTAGCTCAGGATGGCTCCTTGCCAGCGACTTTCTCACAATTTGACCAAACACACTCTCATACATCCTAGAGAACCTCTAGTGAAAGCTTTGACTGACAAGGCAGGATGTTATTACCAAATTTCTTAATATAAATGGCCATGTATGGGCAATATTCAATGAGGTTTCTTGTCAGAGATTAGATCTTGGGGATGATCTCACGGAACATGAATCCGCCTCTCTTCCACAGGCGCTCCAAAAACACCCATAGAAGCCTTCTATCCTTATTGTTACTGTCTATATGTTGCCAAAGTTCCAGCTCTTCCAGTAGAATAGCGAAAATTATTGGTCTCGAGCAGCGCATCCATGGACGTCCATCTTAGTAGATCGACAGAAACGTTGCATCCAAGGCCCTTGAGATTCACGTAGTCCGCAACTGAAGTCCAATATGAACTCATAAACCCCTCACCAAGAAAGATCTGGGACATCAATACAAAACCCAACCAAGTTCAGCGACGCATTGTCTGATGGGCGCCTCGGCAAAGACCATCAAGTGCATGGATTCGTCCCACTTTGTTAAGCTCACACCCACACAGCTTGGCTCCGCATGGGCTGCCTTGACCACACCTTGAGTGCCATGCATCTTACCTATCATCTCTGTCGTTTTGTGATAGGTGTCGTAATCTGCCGGGCCTGAATCTTGGGGTTGCCCATCTTATTGACTCACGCTTGGGTCAATGGACACTTGTTCAAAACTGGCAAGCCCAGGACAATCGTCACATCCTATGCATCAAGATCAGATTAAAGGCATCCTTACAAAGCGAACTTTGGCGGTAATAGCCTCCTTGGCCAAACCGTTTCATTCAGTTTTGATCTTACGAGGCGTATCTCGATCTTCTGGCTCAGCTAACCCATCAAGGGCCGGGCTTCAACTATAACAAAGAACACATTGAGGCGTGTCTCGAATGAATTACAATACGCCTTATCGTCTGCTTCGCCACAACTTCAGCTCCCAAAGCCCACTCCCGTGAGTCACGGCAGTTGAAATGGCCATGGTTCTCCTCGTCACTGTGCAGACCAGGCTCCTTTGCACTCACGTATAGCAGAGGTGTCACCACATGCTGTGTTTCCAGATCTGGACAGTGGCAACGTGTAAAGTTGTTGGTTCTGGGTGGTCTGATTTTTGTTTGCTGCAGCTGCCTCAGGGCTGAAACGGGTCATCATCCTGCCGAAGCCACGATGCAAGCATTTCAACTGGCTGATCAAATCCAGGACTGCAGAGGGTGACGTCGCCCTCCTTTGTCTCTTCCACAGATGCAAGCTGTTCAGCAACTCAGCGATGACATAGGGAAGGATAGGGCTGAAAAATAATCACAGTAAAGGTGCGCTGCTTTTCCTCAGACACCAGAAACTCCCCTGCCTCTTTGCGTGTCATGACCCCATATTCCCGTCCACCTTAACTCGTATAGAGTTGTCCCAGTTTGTGGCTGAAACTACCCTGGCGTCACCTGTAATTCTGGGCGTCCAGTTGCGTCAGTGAGCAGACCACCTGACGACCTGTCATTGGTGATTTGAGAAATCCTTCGTGGACCTTCTGTGATAGGCAACAGCCGACAGGAATCATTCCCCTGCAAACCATCTCTCACGTCTCTCTGATAGGCTGACCTTGGGGACGCGTCATGGTGCCGGCCGACCAACATGCCTTTGAGATGGACGAGCTCAACATTCATTCCCAGACCCCTCGGGTCGGGGCCCGATATATCTCGGGCGTCTGATATATAATTAGATACTCTACGCCGTTCAAGAAAGCACCTTATGTAGCCTTATATCGACGATTCAATATCTTCTCTTTGACTCAATCCATCCAGCTATTGTGCACAACTGTTTACAGACAAACTGCCAAGATGCGTTACGTTGCCCTCCCTTTCGTTGCGGCCATGCTCACGTCGCCCATTGCGGCATTCGACATTTGCAAAGCCCTCCGTAAGTATAAAAATCCCTTCTTGTGGATTTTGGGCATTGCCTAACGCTAAGCAAAGACTGCTACGAGGAACCCGAGCCCCCATCTGTCTGGGTGACTCTGAAAGCCGTTGATCTTAAAGACCGGAACTACCAACCCGTAAGTATTCCACGCCATGCTCTCATGTAATTTCTAATTGATGGCCAATCTAGACAATCCGCGTCGATCTCACCGAAGCCGATCAAGTCTGCGATCCTCACAAGGTCGAGGTCTTTATGCAGTCTCTTGCCATCGACAAAGACGGACGCGGAGAAGGCTCCATCATGCTCGACCCCGAAACGTGGGCCAAATCCTCGTGGGAATTCTCTTGCTCAACTCCCAAGGACTCTTCCAAGGAACACAAGCTTAGCTTCACCATCCATGCCATCAACGGCGAGGAGATTGAGAAGATGACATTCGTGACGCGGTTCCGACAGACGTGGCCCATCATCTTTACCAGCGTGGAAAGTGATTCATTGGCAGAGACACCCGAGTTCTCGCGTGGTACGCTGCACTATGTGCCTGAGGGAGGCTACCGATTTGAGGATTATGAGGAGCTGTAAAGCTTGCCGGGCATCATCGAGAAAGCGACCGAGTCGATTCCGGAAAACAACGATTAGAGCCTTTCCATGCACCTGTTTACTCCAGTTCAAGACGCCACCACGAGTATTCGACGTGCCGGGATACTCGGGAACAACCGCAAGTCGTGATGGGTGGCAAACAGAAACATGTTGGCAGGGAAAGTCAGATGCGATGCTTTGATATGTTTCATGAAGGACGGGATTGAAGACAATGATTATTTGCTCGTCGTGGGGATTCATTTAAGAAGATATTGATATGAACAGCTCGTTCAGTGTATCCGTTAGACAAGAGTTGACACTCTTCATGAGAATGCAATGGAGAAACTGCCACACTGGGCCGTTCCACTGATGACGCTCGCCATGCTATCTATTCTCAGTCAAAAGTAGATATACGCCAATTTTATGTTGTTGCAGTCTCGCCCATCAAAAATCATGATACAGTCTGAATGTTTTGTCCAGCGCTCCATCCCAAATCCCATCCAGCATCAGTAGCGGTCACGACTCATCCGACTTTTCCGACTTGATGATATTGTCGGCTTCCTTCTGAGCGTCTTGTACAATCGAGTCGGCCTCTTCCTTGCTGAAAGCCTCGGTAAACTTGACCCAGGGACCATGAACCAAACCTGTTCCAGCCCCTATCAACATGCCCAAGCCCGATGTTGGGATCGCGACAACCCCTGTAAGCAAAGTTCCCACGGTGACCCCAATGCCGCTCGCAATCCCAGCACCGATTCCAGTGCCAAAGGCGCCTCCCTGAATCCATCCTGCCTCGAGTCGCTCAGCCGTCTTCATCAGCTTGGCTGCCTTCTTGTCTGTTTCGCGAGCTTGGAATTTTAAGTCTTCGGCAACTTTCGGATCTTCGGCTTCATCCGCCTGCTCATGAAGCTGGATTGACTTTTCCTGCAAATTTGAGGCTTCATCGATACGTTTTTGGATCTCTTTCGTCAGCCTCTCCTTGGTGGACGGTTGTCCGCCATCTTGGTCTTTCGTCTCTTCGCCAGACTTGTTTAACACCTGGGAAATTAAGGCTTCCATAGTACAGGGGGTTCGGAGAACAGGCGGTGCTCAGAATGGATTGATAATCCTTGAATGTGGCTTGAAAAGACAGTGCTCAGACCGCTGGTTATAGCTCATGGGGTTTATGACGTAGCATTCGCCTCGCTGCATTCTATTGGTTGATCTGGGTGATGAATCCTGCTTTTGGATAATCATGACGATAACTCCGACACCCAAGTATGGCCTACCCTACACAGGCTAAGCGAATTACCGCGAGTGCAAGACGAGATCCCGACTTTTCAGTCTAGTTGGCTTCCAAAGCCTTTATAAAATCAGAATGGATCAAAAGACTAGTGAATAAATATTTATAAGAGGGTTTGAGAGGTCCAAATCCCTAGTCCGTTAATACCCATGGCAATTTCGATCTCATACTGTTAGGGAACTAAACATTTTCACCGAACGGCCATTCAGTACAGTATGCCTAGCCGAATGAATGTAGCACTCCATTGAGCCTCACTTCGCAATTTTCGACAGATGAAAATCCTCAGTGTATATACCTGCATAATCTCTGCAGCGAAGGGTGTGGTGACAACCAAAGATTAACGCATCACGTTGCCCCGGCCATGTCTTATTCTTCCTTCCATCATCCCGGCTGCTCTATTGACCAAATGGTCAACGGGTATAGTAAGGCGCTCTAAAGCGAGCTGATGGCAGGGACACAACTTTAGCTGTGATCCAATGGAATGTTGGAAGATGCGGTCTCAACTCAAAGCCGAGGTTTGGAATCAGAGTGTTGGTCAATCTCCTCACGAGTCCACGGCGGATTAGCGTTTGTCCGAGTTACACGGCAAACGCGGCAACGGTTTCATGTAACCAACCGCGTCTGATTAATGACTCAATAAATCTCATCAATCAACCTTTCTCTTACAGTTTCAAGAAGAATCAACATGGTCTCGCCAGTACAAATCACCATCACCGCGTTTGGGGTGTCAGCCTTTGTCTCAGGCGTCTCTACTCTCATCAACCCCAGCTACACGCTCGAATTTCTCAATCTACCTCCCGCGGCCCTCCCTTCAGTTAGGGGCAATGCCTTGGCGGCCATTGGCATGGGGATATACTATTCACTGGCCGCTTATCAAAACAACACCGCCTTCTTTGCTGCGTCAGTGCCCATGAGACTGCTCAGCGCCTCAATATTTTGGGTCCAGGGCTGGCAGGCTGCGTCTATCTGGGAGGGAACAGGATCTATTGCTACGGGCTTGGCGCTCTTATGGCAACTGCGTCTTGAGAAGGACAAGAAGGAGTGATGACGGTCTAAAGCGTTGAACCGAAACGCGATGTATTTGTGGACCGTGATGAGGTGTCGTGGAGGTTGAACACATGCTCAAGGAAATACACGCTTTAAATGAGAGCATAAATAAAACCTCGAGGTCTGGGCCACGGTTCTTCATGGCTGCAGGTCTGAAAACCCTCATTGCGCGTTCTTTCACGTGCCCGACACGCTTGGAGAAAAGAAGTAGAATTTACAACAACTAGGGCCATCAATGTCCTAAAGGAAAATGTTAAATCATCGCCAATCGATAGCCCCCAGTTTAGGAGGTTAATTAACCCTTTGGGAACTTGATGGTCTTGGAGCGAAGTGGAGACGTTCACGAGCAGTTAGATACCTAGTAAGCCCGAGTCGTGATTGGTTTCACACAAGATGCAACGCTGAAGCCCTTAATGACTGAGAAGGTATCGAAACTGGAACTGAGATAGTAAGAAAATTGAAGTGAAGTGTCTTCTAGTCAACTTTCACCACCACCAGAGCCATGTCAGCACGCTCCTTGACAACCCTTGTGTCAGGCACTATGTTACCAATGGCCTCACTATCACTCACGACATGTACTTTATCTTTAATAAAGTTTGAAGGCTCAAGGATCTTTTCAAGAGATCACAAGCTTGAAACCGTCGCGCGGCAACTGGCGACTTGGATTTGCACTGCCTCCCTGAACGGTGGCGTGGTTCCTCCAAGCTCGTTGGTTGGGTTTGGGGGGTGGGAATCCTACGGCAGGGATGAGATTGTTGATCCAGCTCCTGGCCATGGAGCCACGTTGTATTCGGGAAGGATGATCCTGTTGGTTGCGAAATATATTAAAAACCTCACTTTAATTTTAAGTCTACCTCGCTTAAAGAGTGTCGGGGAGCCCGGGACGCTGTGGTTCATGCGGAGGCTGTTGGTTGCTGCGCACCGTAGGTCGCCAGATTATGACACATGTAACAGCGCTGAGACAGGCTTGGATTGAGTCGATCAGTGGCTCATCAACCCCTATAAAGCATTTGTTTCCATTGCACTGTTGGTTTCCTGTATGCTATTCGAATAAAATGCACTACGCTCCTCTTGCAACACACCCCTAACTCGACTACTAAAGCGTGTCGAGAGAGCCGCCATCCTGTCACGATGCTTTTAACACTCTCGTTGATTTCATCTTTGCTATTCTTTGCTTCGGCGAAGGAGGTGGGAGGGTAAGAACAAATTGACTGGATCTTGCATGCCTGCGTTCCAGCTAATTCTTGCATTGGAGTGCTGGCAACTTGACCGTCGCATTCTTTACAAACGACCAGGAAGAGTCCTGCCAGGCCAAAGATACCTCAAAAGGCATAATCCTCACGACATCCAGCATCCCAACAGAGCTTACCTGCTTCAACCTCACGGATATCTTTTCGCAATCCAACGATGCCGGATTCCAAGAAGCCCTGGAACCCCTCGAGGACAGGTCGTCTGGTGTCAATTGGCTCCTACAAAATCGCGACGACTTTGACTCCAAGGCGAATTACTCCCAAATTCTGTATGAGCTGCTGAACAAGACTACCGAAGACGAAAGTGGCAAGGTCTCAGCCTGGTCATTATACGTCTACGCCTTCTCAAATTGTCAGCAGATTGTCGATGGTGACAACATCGACGCAGATGACTTTCCTTGGTTCGAGAGCACCTGTCAGACTGAGAAGGGCGGTGAATGTCAGGGTGTCCCGTATCCGATCAAGAGCTTTGCCATTGTTTCGACAAACAAGGAAGGGGAATGCGAGGCGTGGGCGAAGCAGGGTTCTGCTGCCAGGGTCGGTGGTAGGGTTTTGCCGCTTGTTTCTACTTTGGTCACGGTGGCAGCTCTTTTCCTTGTCTTGTAGAATATGAACACATCAACAGTGTCCCTTCTTGCTAAGTTTGTCCACAGTCTCTTTTATACAAATCGCTCTTCCTCCGTTCCAAATTCGCGGTATCTCACTGAACCACTGGACTTGCTAAAGGCGGCACAGGCCTTCACTGTTGAACCATCGTTTAAAATGATCGTGTCATCAATAAGCCTACCAACTTTGTCTGCAGCAGGCATCAAAGTCTTGTTTGCCATTTTCTACACCTAGCTTTGTGTCACTGGCTTTCGCTCGTGCCTCTTCCTAGTTTATCGATGTCGAGGCTGGCTGTGGCGATCGAACCTAGCCCAAATGTTCTGTGCTTGCTTTAGCTCCTTTCTTCGTTGTTCCTCCAAGTCAATGTCCTCCGACTCAACCTGCTCCTGGTGTGCT
Organism: Fusarium keratoplasticum; assembly: GCF_025433545.1. NCBI lineage: Eukaryota > Fungi > Ascomycota > Sordariomycetes > Hypocreales > Nectriaceae > Fusarium > Fusarium keratoplasticum. The sequence goes on from NC_070535.1 coordinate 1,409,752, forward strand.
ATCCCTAACTTTGCCATATCATTGTAAAGCCCAAGGGCTTCACTTAGAATTCCTCTAGAATCAGTATCTGGGTTATTAGGATGCGAAGATTGTGGACGGGGGGCGGATGGCCCTGCTGTCGACATCTGCTGGCGACTGTATTGCATTTCCCACATCTTGTTCTCGATCTCGTGGAGAGCATGACGCGCGGCACGATGTTGTTCCACTAATTCATTCCACTTGGTTTCGAAGGATGAGCCAGTCTGAGTTGCGTCGTTCTCACCATTAGATGGAGGAGGATACGGCCCTGTACCAACATTAGCGGCCTTGTCGGTACAGGTTACATGACGCTTACCCTCTTGGACCCATTGTTTGATTTCTTCCGCTCTGTTTGTTCGCTCAGATGATTTTTCTTTCTTCTGGGCCATGGCGACCGCTTTGACACAAATAGCGAAGAAAACAGGGTGAGACTCAGAAAGGGGTAGCCAACCAAGAATACCAGGCTGGGATGGCAGAAAGTGAACGTTTATACTTCTGGCTTCAGGTTCACCAATAGAAACACATGCTGTTCACTCATTCACATGTCTTTACTCTTTGGGAGTTGCTTTTCGGCGTTCACCACGAACACGTACACGAGGTCTTTGACGAGACAACAAAGACAATCAATGAGCACGGGTATTCACCATCATGGCCTCTTCACCCATAGGAGTTGGAAGGACTGGTGGGTTTGCTACCCACAAGTGGAGTAGCCCTGGGAAAAACAATTTGTGGGCCAGAAAAGAGGGAATCATGAAGGACATACTTGATCTTCAGAGGTCCAGAAGAGCTCATGTCGGGCGACATTCACTATTTTCGATTCGCGATCCATGGGACATTTAATACCAGTAGATGTAATGTTAATTGCCAAATGACTTTGACTGACAAGCTTGTAGGCTGATGTCCCTCCCTGACCTTTTGCTTCATCTGCAAATGATGAGTTGTGCTTCCCTGGTTCCAAACTCCAAACTCCACGCTTGCCATCCTCAAGTCGAGGGACGGCTTTTCCGCAACAAAGACCACATCATGTTGCAATATCCAGTCTGTTAGTAGGCTTCATGGAAATTCGCATTCTCTGGGACAATGCTGTCGCTCTCAGTGTCGTCGTATTGCTCTAGGCTGGATGCACGTCTGACCCTGTCGCGCTCAAGGTCGGAGATCCAGAAGATGCGGGTCGCCAACGAAGTACTTGGTGCATCTTCGGCAATAGTTTTTGTTGAGGTACTTAGGCTCCACCACGACCTCCTGAATTCGGCAGCCTTTCTTGGGCTCGCCGGGGTGGCGGCAGTGATTCCATTTGAGGCGACTGGTGAGGCAGTGACCGCACTTGGTGCAGTAATAGTAGTACTTGGTGACTACACACATCGCGATATATCTTGGTTCGAGATTCTTTGTTGCTTCAGTTGAGCGGAAGTTGTAGAGAGGATGAATTTCAGGGCTCGGGGCCGAGATTTTATAGTCCAGCTCTCCTATGCTCGGTGAGTGAGAAGGGCGATAGAGAATCAGTAACATCGCCAGCCCACACACAACAGATCACGAGGAGGCTGGTTTGTCTGTGTTTATATGTTATTTTGTACTACTAGACTTAGAGTTGACAAACAAAGAGCAGCGCGGACACGCCAGCTTCTGCCGCCCCTGACCTAGCTGGACATGTTTGCGGTATCTACTTCAACAGACATTGACTAACTATGAGACATAGCGTATCTGAACGAACTGGTTCTTTGCGCATGAATTACTTCAGCCTCATCAGACCGTAGTCTGTAACTGTGCCTGGCGGTCGCGATGACTAGTTTGGGGACCAAAGGTTGTTACCCAAGCTATTACGGGCCTTGGGAGCCAAGAGGGATGGGCCTTTGTACACAGCATCACCGTTTGGGGTGAACAACCAGAGTTAGTTAGTAGCTTAATCAATGAACTAGTTCAATTCGTTACATGTGCGTTCAACTCAGAAGACGCTCTGCGGCCCCCATCTCGATATTCCGCGCCGCCCTGACAACCCAGTACCCAGTCTCAGGATGTTTCACCACTCTCCACTTCCTGTCCTTCACTTCGGGTTGGTCCTTAGCTCTCTCCCGTATCTCTCCATCGAAGCCGACGTCGTGGCGTATCTCAGAAGCCACGCGAAGAAGGTCGCTCTTTTCAAGAATCGCAGCCATGGACAGCAAACCTTGCGGTTCCTCTGATAGAATTGATGGAGCGCCACGAAGAAGGAAATGTACCACGGCGACGGTGCAGAGTGTGATGGCAAGAAATGCGACGATAATGCCAGCAACCCAGGTGACGACGAAAAGGCGAGTTGTGGGAACAAAGCCTGAGCCCATAGCCTTCTCGGGCTCCGAGAGCGTCTTGAAGCCATGAACCGCAACCGCATTCACGTAGATGGCTGTAAAGACGCTCTGAATTGCCTCCATGAGTACATCTGTTGCTAGGGGATCCGACGGCTTCGCCCGCTGGGCAGTGTACAGCATCAAAGTCCCCAGGTCTGTAGTTGACCACTTCATCTTTGGGTTGAAGGTCACAGCCCCGAAAATGTCCTGCTCAAAGACTCTCCAAAGCTTTGGTCGGCTGGTGTTTGGCTCACCCGTCTCGACGAATGATTGAATTACTGGGGCGTCTTTTGATGGCAAGACTCGCAGGGTACCGGCGACTTGGCGGTATCCAGTTGCACAGGAGATGACCTTGATGTCTTTGAGGTTGTTCTTTGCTGATGAGGAGTACTTAGCCGCAGTAAACACCAAACGGCTATAATATGCCTTGGCGGAGCAGCCAAACTCCACTGTGGTTTTGAAGTATGTCTCCTGCGAACTTGAAGTGGGAAAGCTTTGCTTGAAGCTGCACCCTCTGTCATTGCCAGACACCTGAACTGAACTCCCACTTGACGTGATGGAATAGTCCTTTACAGGTTCACAGTTGAGGTAGGCCGAGTACGCAGTCGTATTTGCCGCTATGCTCGTTCCTGTGGCAAGTTCTGAGTCGGCATCAAAGGGGCGAAAGGCGCGCTCGTCGTCCGTCCAGGCAATCTTGTTACCCCCGTAGAGCCGCGTAGCGGAGACAGTGTCGAAAACAGGGCGCCAATCGACAGTAGAGTCGATGCCGTCGACCGTGTACGTCTGATTGTACACGATAGGAATCGACTGTGAGACTGTCACGACTTGCGACACAAACAGCCGTGCAGCGAAGGGCGCAACAAGGTATGTCAAAAACACAGAGAGCAGAGTAGTAGCTCCGACCATGTAGTGAGACTTTCGAAAGGCCCCCCACCAGCGCCAGATGCTGGCGACGACTCGGTAGTCGAGGAGAATCGACACTCTTGCGTCGGCGCCACCCTCTTTGCGAAGTTCGACGTAGGGTTGACGCTCTGCAAGGGAGCCAGCTATCCAGGCCCAGTAGGCACCGAAAAGAGAGAAGACAAAGCTGGGGAGTGATGTCCAGAGTATACCCAAGCTCCAGGGAGTATCAGGAATGTCGCCGACATCACCATCCTTTGCGGTGTTGCTGGATGGAACCGTGACGAAGCCATCATTTTGAGAAGAGACAATAGTCAGGGCAATGACGGTCGCGATGAGGGCGATGTTGACAATGGAAAAGGCGAGGAGGGATGGCCATCGCAGACAGACGGACAACCACCCGTAGGGCTGGGGAGAAGATTCTCGGCCTTGGCCAGACATGACAGCGGTCAAAGAAGTCGGTAGAAGAACGACTCAAAGCCATACCGAGAACATCCCCAGAGCGGTGGCATATTTGTACAAGGATTCAGCTCGACTGCCGAGCCAAGCCTCACCTAGCCCAGGCTTGCCCTACGCTAACAAAGAGTAAAGGGAGTCTTACCAAAAGGCTTCTTCCGTCCTCACAAGGCAGATTAGGAGGCTTTTCATGAGCCCCGCGTGACGGAAGTGTTCAGCTAAGTATGATTAGCTCCGAGGCTGTCCAGTCATGATTGGCTCGCCACTCCACCTAAGTTCCAGGGAGCCTTGACTATCGACCATGGCTGAACGATGGCTTCAAGCCACTTTTAGCCCGAACGGCCTCGACCTTGACTCTTTGTCCTTGACCTGGAAGATAAAGGTGGGTAAGCTCTGCAAGAATGGGTTGAGCAAACGTATCCTTACTGTACAAAGATGCTTCTCCCTACTCGACCAGCTGTTGCCTTCACTCTTATCTTGAGCTCGTTGACTGTATGCCATGGAGCTGTTTTCAAGCCGCCGAAATGTGTTGGCGATATTACCGAATTTCCAAATTGCATGAAGGCCGACGAGATTGCCAGGAAATGCAGTGACAAGTCAAAGCAAGAAACCATTGACTGCTTCTGCACTCAGGAGCTTCTCGATGCCTACGTCGGGTGAGTAGCGTGGCTAACACCGTCAACGACTTGGCTAATCATTCTAGGTGCAAGGGCGAGTTCAGGCAATGCGTGTTGGGCAACTCATACGACAGTTTTGTTGAGGACGAGATCGCCAACTGGCAAGATGCCTGTGGTCCGTATCTCCCAGACGACATCACGACTCCAACGGCAATCGCCGCGACGAGGACATTGGACGAAGACACTTGCCAGACGATTGCTGAGAGCTGTGCACAAATGACCAAGTCAATCACCTCGTGCTCTTCCGAGTACACCAAAGGAGCAAAGCTCACGAGCTGCCGCTGTCAAGAGTCGATCGTGTCTCTAGCCTCGGCGTGTATCATTGATGGGCCCGAGTCTTGCATCGGAACGAGTGTGGCTACCAAAGACATATGGGAGTACCAGAACTGTGCAGCTGCCACTGGAGTTTTCGAGACGTCAAAAGTAAGCATGAGAAGTTGGTCTTGGGTATGTGGCACTAACGGTGAAGCAGGACAAGGGCCCAGTCACAGTAACCGCGGGAGCTACTACTGCTGGGGATGCGCCACCCACCACTCTAACCTTTGGGCCAGGTGCTACTGCCGCGACGACAACGTCTGGTGGCAGCTGTTTGGTGGGCCTCAATGCTGGAAGAGGGGGCTTGGCTGTTGTTCTTGTCATGATTGGATATGCCTCGTTTGTTTGATATAGGGAGCAGCTAACCAGCTTTTTATAATTATTTACCTATTGTATATGATTGGACGATGTAGCATTGTGACCCTAATCTTCTACATCACGTTCAAACTGCTGAGTCGCAATACTGTGAAAGAGGTGCCTCCTCTCCAAGGGGGACAAGCCCTTGTGCATAGCAACTAGACTACCTACGTTTTCGGCGGGCAGCTAGAGAACAAGACCTCTCACTCAATCGCATGTAACGTAGAGTCTCGGTGGTATTCATGTATGCTGTCCATGATATGTCACTCTCGTGAACAAATAAGATGCCTGTGGTCATCATGTCATGTGAGTTTTGAGGTCTGTCATATTTGATCATCGGCAACATCGTATCAGGAATGGCAATTAGTCTGCTGGCATTGACTCAAGCCAAAAAACCAGTTGATAAGCAAAATAGTTCACCCTAAGTATATCAACAAGACGATACTTTTCCGGCTGGTTAAGCAGCCTATTCCCAAGCTCCATATGAGATCGTGATGGCACCAACAAATCAATTTCCAACCAGCCACTACATCTACGTCAGCTTGCCCATAGCCACCATGTGCTCAATGCAAGGGTTCGATAACAAACATTCTTGCTTGGGGCGTAGGAAACATCCCCTCCACTGTCAGGGCTGGTGGTCAATGGCACCAAGACCCTGCATGGCAAAAGCTAAATACCATCCATAGCAAATGGCAAAAAGAAATGATTTGCCGTCAGCAAGACTCGAACTTGCGTTTTCAGTGCTTCAAGAGACCACAAACTGATGTACTAACCCCTATACGATGACGGCTTCTTTGATGTCTTGGCATGGCCGTAATTCGCTTTCTATACTCGACGGGGGTGAAGAGCCGTATCGCACCCTGGAAGGACCAAGATATGCATTAATACTTACTCTTCAAATCAATTAAATGCATCATGTTGTAGGCAGATTGTTACCTTCTTTCTAAGGCATAATCAATCATGGTTTAGCGCGGGTTTCCGCACAGTCTCTCCCCCAGCCGTGGCCATCCTCGGCATGAGGCGATTCAGAGACTCAGCCCAGCACATACGACCATACCCACCGGAAAATACGGGATCCCGTCCGCTCTCCCATAGTCAAGCCGGTGAGGGGCGGATTAGTAGTTGGGTCGGTGACGACCAGCGAATCCCCGCTGTTGTATGTGTTTTTGAGGCTTGATCTAGTTTGTCTTCTTTTTGTGGACAGACACAGCAGCAGGGGTAAGTGGAGTTTTTAGTCCCGCAAGCAGCAAAGTTGAATTTTTCCTTGGCAAGACTGGTGGCAATAGCAATTTCCGAATACCGAGAAAAGGCCTCTTGAATCGGTGCCATGGACTGGAGCCTCTTTGTGAATACCCACTCGTGCTGCGTGGAAAGGCGGATGGAGGACGAAGCATGACCAACCGGGTCTTGGCGTCACGAGAAAACAACACAACAAGGTACCTTTTTGAAGGTTCTGCCAGATCGATTTGAGTGTCCCCTGAGAAACTCTAGCTTTACTAGGGCCTTTGTGGTTAGGTTAGACATGAGGCTCCGCCTTGGGCCCCGTCATCTCGTGCCCTTGATCTAGGGTAGGCCGCAGATGCACACAGCAGGTATGGTATTGCACCAAGGACAACGCGATGTATGCAGCATGAAAAATAAGATATATCAAAAGAGAGAGGCAAGGTCGGTACACCCGCATTGCACAATGACTTGCTTGTTTCTATAGAGACAAAAACAAGCGCTGGGAATACCCCAAGATCAAGATGGCTCAAATGAATGCCAAGATCCACAATGTTATGGCACAGCCAGTGGAGCCAATTTACCCTGCCTGTTCAGCCGCTGCAAATGAGGCATTTTTCTTCACGAAAGGCAAAAAGAATAACTTGATGAGACTGGGACTCGAACCCAGGAGGATTGCTCCATCAGGAATCTTAGGTTGTTAAGGTGACCTTAACCTGACGCCATAACCAACTCGGCCATCTCACCCGTTGTTGATGCATGGGGCAGCGGTATTGCAGGTTGAAGGTGCGAGGCACCGACGCTTTGTTGACGCTTGAACATGTTTCTTTCTTTTTCATTCATGAATGGATAGAAGGAGTCTTGCTGTTCGGCCCTGACGTAATAATCTCCTGTTCTTCTCAACTCTCGTCTCATCTCGCCCGCACAACCCGGTTGCCGAATGCCTTGCTCTCTCCGCGCCGTTCACGGAGAGGTCACGTGTTAATGGGCTGATTTGAGCCGCCTCTTCCGGGGCCGGCTAATGCGACTTCGGAAACCCCGGAGTCGGAGATGGGGAAGCATGGGCATGGCATGACATGGTTGGGGTGCGGGGAATAATGCGGGGGACGTTTCCAAGAAGGGTTGCTCTCCATTGATCCGAAAGAACCATTAGCCGATAACAAGGCCGAGAGGTTCAATTATTGGCACAGGTATATTAACCATGTCCATGCCCATGGTTGTTATCGATCAGTTGAGTTGCTCTTATCTCAGACCACATCGACACTTGATCACACTACACTACACACACAGACCACAGTCACCACATCATTCATCATGAACTCCTCCGTCAAGACTCTTTGCCGCACCGCCGTTGCTGCCCCTCGGGCTCTCCGCCTCAGCGTCAACCAGGCCAGACGCCTTAGCACTACCACCCCCGACGCCGCCAACGGCCGTGAGGGTGCGGTCCACGACCCCATCATGGACAAGTTCTGGCGTGCGGAGACTGTCTCCCCCGCGGCCCCCACCGTGAAGGCCTCCGCTCCGGCTGCCAGCTCTCCTTCCACATCGACCTTCACATCTCGCGAGCCTCCTCTGGGTACATCTGTTTTCGAGCCAGCCATTGCCCCTCGCTGGTCTGAGTAAATGGTGTCAGTCTCCCTTGGGCAGCTATCCCACAGAGGATGATGCTTTGCCCACTGGGCATGGCTAAGCCAAGCACCCAACCATCCAACATGAGGCGATTCCTATCCTCCCGGAACGCCTTGAACGAAGAAGAGAATGGGAGTAATACCCCGCGACCTCATCCACTCGACCTATACCCCATCTACCCCATCACATCAACCCACGTTCGACAATGGTGGTTGGGAGACTCCCGCCAACACCACCAGCACTACACAGGTTGACCAGGACCCAAAGACACCTTGGCCCTTGAATGCGGCCGAGGGACCCCAGGTCAACATGATCTATTCTGTCTTCCAGAATCACCCATGTACATTGTATTGTTAGGATTGCTGGGATTGGGAAACGACCAGTGCATCTACCGGCATTGGAACCAGGAACAAAGGCCCTCTTTTAACCGAGACCTAGTGAGTCTCTCAGTTGGCCAAGCTGCTTTTAGCGTAGCGTGATGAATTTAAATGAGTTAAACTATTACACCAATCGGTCTCTGTCTTGATCTAACATGTGTCGCCTGTGTGAATGCATTTACCTTGCATCCGTTAGGTTGGAAGCAGCAGTGGCAGGGCAGCCTAGATACAACTGGCACCATGGATTCAGGCCTCGGTAAGCACTGAGCAAGAAAGCCAATCAATCGCCCGACTGGTGCTTTGGCGTGCTGAGGTTAGTGACCTTGAATTCTGCAGTCGCGCAACGGCCCCAAGCCCACAGTATACACGGTGTCGGAATATGTTAGCCATGCCCACGGCTAATTCCGCAACATGGTTGAGCTGGGAAAGGGAACCCCCAAAGGGAAGAAACGGGGAACAGCTACATTATCTGCTTCTCCTGACTTGAACGATTGACATCATCGGGGAGTACAAAGACCTGGCAAACACAGACGATAGTGTGTGTATGCTCTAAGATTCCACTGGAAGGGTGAAACATTACCCTGCCGTACAGGCGCGCACCTATTTCAGGTCAATCCTCAAAAAGGCCCATTTCATGAACGAATCGAGTGATGCGGATCAATCGTATCCTTCCCGGCTCATTCTACCCGCTCACTAGAATGCATTTCCTCCGTGATGATGAAAATACTGATCATAAAAGACTGATGCTGCATTCTTAGACTTCTCGTGTTCCCCAAAGCCCAAACTCTTTTATGGAACAGCTAGAGAAATTAGCTCAAATAACCTGAACCTTGGCACCATGAGCAGGACCAATGTCAGACTCTAACCCCTTGCCCTAATGCACATTTATCTCATGGTCAAACTTACCATCGCCATGGGATCGGTAATCTCAGCTTCATTCGGTCCGAGGCGGTGGCGCCGACATGAAAATGCAGGTCCTCTCCTCTAGTAACGGGGTAGCTACTCAGCACAGGCGCATAGAATTAAAGCCAATTACTCGGGTAGTGCCTATCTTTCATGTGATTTATACTATTGGAACAGTGTCGATCAATACCCGATGGTTTCTGAATCGGTCAGCAGGCTATACGCCTAAGGAGAACACTGTATGGTATGCATCACCATGCATCAATAGTTCGTTGCGCCAACCGAGCTTGTGAAATAGAGGGCGATCATTATAGATACCTACTAGGCAGCGACTTGGTCATAAATATTCGACCTCGACGCTCTCTCGTCTCTGGGAATCTGCAAGTTTTTGTCAATCGTTGTCTACGAGACCGTACATTCGCTTCATCCTTCATCGCAAGTCTTTCTGTATCTGTCGTTCGTTTCTTTTACTTCAAAATGAAGTTCTTCAGCGCCGTCTCTGTCCTGCTCGCCGCAATGGCTGGGCCTGCGTTGGCAATGCCCAACGCGAACCCAGGTAACCCATCTCTCTGATCATGAAGGCTGCTCTGACAAGACCTAGGGCTTTCTCCCATCGTCGACTCCCCAAACCTGGTCGCTAGAGCTCCCGGCGATGACCCCACCACCACTGTCAAGATCCCAGGATCTGATGTAAGTCCTCCACGAGTTGATTGATGCGTAGCTGATCGATCATCAAGAAAACCACGACAAAGGAACCACCTACAAGAGGTGACGGCTACTTGAAACGTTTTGTTCAAAACACGCTCGACGAGATGAACTCTGTAAGCTAGAACACCACCCAGTACATGACTTGGCTAACGGATCAGGGCGAACTTGACTGGAACCTTTTGGCTCAAGACGCCGTCAAGGTTTCCGGCCAGATAATGACCTCCATCGATTTGAATACCATAGTGGAAGACATGCTTCGACAGATAGCCAACTATATACGCTATTTCGCGGTGAGTCTTCCCAGGTGAGACCAAACCGAGTCAGTGGCTAACATGACAATCTCAGAAGGGAATGTCACCTATAGATGCAATTCTCGAGATGATGTTTAGCGTTGTCAAAGCGCTCCTCGCCAAGGTCAGCCTGAACACCCTAGTGCAGATGTCCATGTCCATGACAGGATATCTTGTCTCAGCAATGGACTTTGACTCGGCGATGAGGATCATCTTTGAGTTTTTGAATGGGTTGATCTAATAAATTTTCGATACCTTTGAAGGGCAAGGCAACAAGGCGCTTTAGGTAATTTTTTGTGGTACAGTCGTAGTTCAGGAAGCAGTTGGTCTTTCGAGTGTCGTACGTCTCGTTTCGTTTTCACCCTTTGGAGTTATTTCACGCTTTTTCATTGCGTACATGTCTCCCACAAATATATAGTAACAATTCTATTCATTCGATGATCCAATCTGCTTTCTGAAGATTGACATCTTTCATTTGTCCACCCTCAAGTAATCCTTCAAAGCTTCAGTCAAAGTGCTCCCTTCCCGAAGCGGCACTGCCTCGCCCTTTGTAGTCAAACCGACTTTATTGTGCCATACGACTTTCATTCCTGCGTTTGTCGCGCCCTCGACGTCTCCAGCGCTGCCAGCGACAAACAACACCTCACTCGCCTCAAGGCCCATGGCGGTTAGAATGGCCTGATATGCCTTATTGACCGGTTTATAAAACCCACTCTCTTCAGCCGTAATGGTGGCATCGAACTTGAACTGGTTGTCACCTTCCAAGCTGGCATACTTCTCAACTTGCTGGGTAGCCAATTGCCCCAGATCTTTCGAACAGTTGGTCACCACGCCTAGCTGGAAGCCTTGAGATCTGAGCGTCTGGAGTACGGAGGCAGCTTCGGGCCAAGGCTTCAGATTTTGCCAATTCTGAAGTAGAGAATCTGGAGCTGAGCTCGGCAGGCCAGCATCAGACGCGGCTTGTCTGACGAGGGTTTCGTAGGGTACGTAAGCGCCTGCGCCGAAAGTGATTTCGAGGTAACGACCGCGCCAGCGTCTGCCTTCTTCCTCGCTCTTGGAGGGAGTCGACGTATCCCACAAGGTCCAAGAGTCGATTAGACCGGTAAGGAGATCAAAAATGATGGCGCGAGGCTGCCACTTTGGTTCGGATGGTGTCATGATGCGATGAATAGGGTGTGATTTTGATGTCTTGTTGGAGAGCGGGACGGGCTTGAATGGTAACGAGAGTCTGCTATTTATATTCCACAAGCGTTACTCCTGCCAAAACAGAATCCCAGAATGAACTTTGACGTCATGCAGTATTCAACGAGTCTGGCGGATTCGTTGACCAAGTTGAGACGCAGAATTAGGAAAGTTGTCACCTGACCTTGTCGTCGCTACTGCACACCAAAAAAGGTAAAGTCCATGTCGAGTCGACAGAGTGGGGAACAGAAGTCTCCGGTAAGTTGAGAAGCATTAGGTTAGGTTAATGGGAGATTACCAAGCTGGTGAATTTATCGAACCTCTGGAGTTGTTGAGAGCAAATATTGAACAGAGATAGGATTTTATATACAGCCTGCCTCAAGAGCACACAGGCTTTGACTATGTGCATCCGATCTTGCAGTTGATATCTGGCCCATCTAGGACGCTGAACAAACGAAACCATCGTCGCCTCAAACTTATGAACTCAGTCTATGTTCTCTGCTGCTGGGTGGTTCCTCTGGGGAATAATGTACACCGGGCTGTAGAAGAGAACAGTGAGGAATGAAGACCAAACCAAAAAAAAAAAAAAAACAAAAAATCAAAGGGTTCCTCCAGGGAACAAGATAAACTGAGGAGTAGAAGAGGAGGGAAGTTACAGTGTTTTACAGCATTGGGTTTTGATGTTGTCATGCGTTTCATTAGATTGTTTTTTGATCTTGTGTATGGTCACGATGTTATTGAAAAATAAGAAGAAGAGTAGAAGAGAAGGGTGGTGCTCGAGGACGGGGGCCCATAGGAATAGGAGCAGATGCTGTAATGTATCTTGATGGAAGACGACTCGGCCTGGAGGATGTGATGTGACTGGTCATTGTAGTTCATCTAGATATGGGACTCTTATGTTTCGGGTCGTGATGGGTTTTTTCGTGCTTGAAGCCTCTGCTGTTGAGGATGCGGTAAATGGCTTGATTGATGAGGCAAAGGTACTAGGCTGCCCCTTACGGCATTATGGCTCTATTGGTGACCTGTTAGTGATATTGATATGAGTGAAGGTAGCAATGGCCACTGAATTGAGGGATCCCAGGCTGATGGGAATTACCGCACGTGTTATTGGATCTTTGCATGGCGGTTTGGGCCCTGGACTGAGTGGCAGCTCTAAGCACATTTCGGCCAGGGACTTTGTTTCTTTGTGCCCAGGCTTCATGACCTCTACCATTGACTTGATGTCCTGTTAGATTAGGTATATTTAAGAAAAATTATTTCTTGGGTACTTTACATACATAATTTCATTGCTTGAAAATCTGACAGATGGATCTGTGTACCTCGCTCTCCTTTGGGATTGTGAATAGGTTGTTCCCCTGAAATGCTTCATTTCGCCTCCCGAGAACCTATAATTAGTTCCCAAGGGTAGTCGCGAGAACCAGCTCTCTCCAACGCGGCGATTATCTTACGCTTCGCAACTACGTCACTAACCCTAATCCCCCCAGGGCTGCCGTCAGATCAGATTAACAATCAGATATATCAATCAAATCAATCAATTCAAATCAGATATGGAATTTCATCAGATCAATCAATTCAGATACAAGCGTCTATACATCTGATATATCTGATATCCCTTGCACAGAGAGCGGTTACCCTAGAACTGCCGGATCATCTATATGCTCCGACTCCGGAGAGTAAGGCTCTCTCCGAAAAGCAACGGTGTTACAGGGGTCAGCCGAGCTGATTGGTCCTGGACCCCTGCTTGCCTGGGTCCTGGCCGGAGGCAAATCTGAAGGAAGGTTCCCCCCTTTTTTTCCTACTCTCGCTCTATCACGGTATAGCCTTAGCCAGATGAACATACACCACCCTTGGATCGTCAGAAACCTATCTTGGCTATTTAATTTTGAAGCTATCTAGACCTTCTGCTAATCATAGTCCAAAATGTCCGAGACCGCTTTAAAAGGCAGCCTTGCTGGCAGCGCGTCGTCATCGCCACCACCCGCATTTCCTCGTCTCGGATCCCGGCCTAAGAGCATCGCCAAGCAGTATGATGCCGCTTTGGCTTTAGCCTCGACTACCGATTCTTCCGTTGACGACCTTTACAAGATTACTTGGGGCCAACGACGTTTCGTTATTGCAAGCCTCTTAGATAGGAGGAAGAGCAGGGGCCGGCGAAGCTGGATCGGAAACCATGGCTGGTTCCTAGCAGAATTGAGGAGAGACAATACATCTAGCGGGGATATCTGGTGTTGCCGGCTCTGTGATGATAAGGGCACACCGCGATTTTTTCAATGCTCAGTCGACATCTTCGGCACAAGCCCATCTTTACAAGTTGGCGGTCCTTCCCTTTTTCTGGGTATTACTAACAGTTTCAGAGCTCACAGGATCACCGAGACCTTCGAACCGGGCTCATCTGACGATTCGTCGGTCCTCGATCTTCAAAGAAGCGCATCCAAGAAACGGCCAGCTCCTTCTTCCTTCATTCTTCCCCGAGCGAAGATGGCGCGGATCAGAGAGCTCTCAGTTGGCTATATTGTTGATTCTAATCTCCCCCTTTACTACCTTCGAGAGTACCTACCTACAAGAGCTATTCCGTCAGCTAGACCCTGATCTTTATACCCAGGTGCCCTGGGGTCGAACTGCAGCTAAGAAAGACCTAGAGGATATACTCTCTTTAAAGAAAGCGGCCGTCAAGGAGGAACTCGACAAGGCTATTACCCAGGTACATATCAGCTTCGATCTCTGGACCTCTCCAAACAGACTAGCTTTCATTTCGATCTTTGGTCACTATATTGACCAGAGCAACTTATACCAAAGCCGGCTGCTGGCTTTCAGGAGGCAGATCGGGTCTCACGCCGGCGAGAATATCGCCTACACTATAAGGAATGTCGTCCGTGATTGGGGGATCGATTCGAAGCTTGGGGTCTCGATCTGTGATAATGCGACCAGCAACGATGTTTGCTTGCGAAGCCTCTACACAACTCTCGATGCCTCGATGACTCGAGCGGATACGGAGGCACGAAGGATGCGATGTTTCGGGCATATTCTAAACCTTGTTGCCCAAGCTTTCCTCTATGGCGATGATGCAGCTTCTTTCGAACTTCAATCTGAGGCTTATGGCATGCTGGAGCGGGTTGAAGAAGACCTCGAACACTGGCGAGCTAAGGGTCCAGTTGGGAAGCTTCATAATATCGTCAGGTTCATCCGAGCCTCTCCGCAACGCACCGAAGCATTCAAAGCACATGCCAAGGAGCAGGAGGAGGCGGACATATACAAGCTTGCAGAAGAATCAACGGCCGAGCTTGAAGTCATACAGAACAACGCTACGAGATGGAATTCGACCTATATGATGATCGAACGCGCCTTGATCAAGCAGTCTGAGCTCAATAGCTTCATTCAAGAGCTAGGGCTGGAAGCAGACGCCTCAAGAAGGGTTCCTACAGCTGACATCCTGACCTCTGATGACTGGAAGGTCCTCAGGGAGGTTAGTCATATCTTGGAGCCGATCTATAATATGACGATGAGAACACAGGGATGGGGTACAAGCGGGGGGTCACGGCCGGCTCTGGGAGGTCATGACAGGGATGGAGTTTATTCTGGAACATCTCGAAGACTGGAGGGTTCTCTACGAGGATGAAACTGCTCATCTAGCTGCGGAAGTAAGACATATGATCCAGGGAGAGGAGCCCGAACCAGCTACGGGTGTGAAATCAATATCTGCGCGACCATCAGCAGTCGGACAAACCCGAGAGCGACCCTCACGCCAGCAACGACTACCATCACGACTTCAGGGGTATGAGATCACGCCGTTACGCCGCCGCCGCGAAACAGCTCTTCCGGCCCATCAACTTGCCAGCCCACAGTTTAATGAAGATGCCCCTCCCTGCACATTCTCGAGAGGACTACCTACAGGGCGATGCTCGTTCCATGAGCAATATTGCTAGTATGGAGGGCCAAGAGCGTGCAAGTATTAGGGCAAGCATCAATAATGCTTGGATTAAGCTTAACGAGTACTACACTCTCCTCGGGCGATCGCCTCTGTTTGCGGCCTCTGTTGTTCTAAATCCGGACCTTGGCCTCCGGTGGCTTGAGACTAACTGGACCTCCCCGGAGCAGCTACAATGGCTTCGGGATGCAAAGGATGGCATCAAAGGCTACTTTGAGCGTTGGTACTCAAACGACGATGATGCCTCTGAGGAGAGTATTTTCGCCACGCCCTCGTTAACGCCCCGACCTGAGCAAAGTAGGTTTGAGCAGTGGGTAAAAAGCCGGCAGCCTAAGCTCTCAGCAACAGGCAGTGAGCTTGAACGATACTACAGGCTTGAGCCGGAGCAGGTGAATGACCCTATTCAGTGGTGGATTGATCATAGGAACGCTTTCCCGCGTTTAAGCAGATTTGCATTGGACGTCCTTGCTATTCCGGCCATGGCAACTGACTGTGAGAGAGCATTCAGTCTTGCGAAGCTTACAGTCACCTCACAGCGGCATTCCCTGCTTGGATCGAGCATTGAGTCGGTCCAATTACTGAAGAACTGGATCAGGGGAGGGCGTGTTACTCTAGGGGGCCTATGCTTGAGCAACAAGGCCAGTTAGAACCTAGGGCAGGATCCTGAGGATGGGGATAGCTTCACGTGAGCTATGATATATCAGATATCTATCAATCAATCAATCAGATCAGATATAGAGGGCAAATTATCAGTTCAGATCAGATTTGGGTCCTGATCTGATTTGATTGATCTGACGGCAGCCCTGAATCCCCCTGAATAAGCTGGGCGAATAACCAAATATGTCCGAGATGCTATCGTCAGAACCGTCCGTCCTCTTCCTGCCCTGGAATCGTAATTACGGGCAATTCGCGAGCTATTTGGAGAGGTGATAATACCATCCAGCGACTCGGCCCATCCGGGAGGATATCAGGATCGCTGGGGTCAGCACCATGAGCAAGCAGCCATTCGACTGCATCAGGCTGATAATTACGAATGGCAAGGGTGAGCGGCTGGGTACCGGGATAATGCTCCCATTCCATGTGCTTTAAGGGGCTGTCTAGCGGTGCTCCAAACTCATGGCACCTATCGAGGGTTGCGATGTTCCCCGTCCGAACCGCAATGTAGAGGGGATACCAGTCGGATTCTTTGTAGAGCTGCCATAAGAGGGGTTTATAATACCTCCTGGACGCCTTGCTAAGATTCAGGGAGTCGATCCACGTGAGCATGTGTGGAAAAATCTCGAGAAGAATCTCGTTGGGCAAGCCAGGGAGCCGGTCTCGGGGCAAAGATTCCTCAACTGGGACAATGACTTGCTCAGTCGAAGCCATGGTTTGCATTAAAGGTAATTTGTAACGCGATTTGGTTGGTTGGATGGATGTTGATGTGACTGTCTTGAACTGATGTGTTCTGCACATTCATCAAATGAGGGAAGAAATCGAGCCTTGATATCTTTTCTCACATATCTGCCGCAAATTCATTTCTCAATTGAATTGCCCCTGAAAGCGGTCGGCGGCCCTGTAATCCTGAAAGGAGGTACAAAGGCTGCTTTGTCGATAACTGCGGTCGCGGGCATGCCGATGGAGTCCCCAAGTGAGGCTGCCAGCCGCAATAATTAACGCTACGGGTATCAACAGTTGACGGCAATCCAGCCGAATCACCTGAAGTGCCGTGATATACATGACGAGAAGAATAGCTACACTACCTGCATCATCAAGTCCGCTTTTGGGGCTGCTCCTTTGTTTATCGAATACATTTGTACCGCTTGTGGCACCAAAGCCTTCGATGCGTAACTGTTTCGATTCTAAAAATAGACCGTAAATCTGACATTGGTGTGTGATTTGTGAGAAAAAAAAAAGGCAAGAGACAAATAAACCCATGGATCTGAACAGGCTGTCGGCTTTGAGGGTCCAGAACAGCCCTGCAAGTCGATGCAGGAGTCAAGAAGAAGGAGCAGGGATTTGGTTCAGACCTTTGATCTTCAACTACCACCTGATGTTTCCATGGCAATGTGAGCGGGTCTGTCGTGATCTGGTATTAGTCGGCGACCGTGGTCGGGGTAGGCAGGGAGGGAGGTCTGTCAATGGATGACGATCAGAACAGGGCTAACCCCAACTACAGAGGCCCCTGCAGCATGATCGCTGACCGAGGCACTCGCAATTAAGCTTAAACCAATTAGACGCCCGTTGGCCAGGGGCTGAATCAACAAGTCCCACTCAAGACATGGGGTTCCTGTTTCAGCTGAAGACTCGAAATGTGACAAGGGATTGGGGTGGGAGGATTGGCGCCAATAAACAGCTCACTTCCCCTTACAGTGCAGTCGCTTCTGCTTCTTTAAAGGAATCACGCATTCAAGACGCGTTCTTATTCTTGTCTTGTGCCGTCTCCATCACCAAGAACTATCCATAATGACCCGCTCGCTTCCTCTCCTCGTCGGGGCGTTTGCCGCCGTCGCGACCGCCGAGACAACGGCCTATGTCAGCTTCATGATGCCCGATTGGGATGGAGAGTATCTCTCCGCCTCCGTCGTCGGCGTTGAGGGTGCCGCGACAACTCTCGCTGTTGGCTGCAAGGGCATCACGCTGGACTGGAAGATGTGCGATACCAACCCCAAGACAATTGTCGGAGGACCCTCCACCTTGTCCATCAACTGGGTTGATCGGAGTGCTCATCTGTATGACGATGTCTTGTACACCCGGTAAGTTAAGCCAGCCGCAGGCGTTGGCAAGTCAATTAATAACCTCTCTCCAGGTCTCAGGATATTCGGTGCGACATCTACCCCGAGCAAAGCACGGCGACCTGCACTTCGACCGACATTTCCGTAATCAATGGCAAGAGGACCACCAGCGTGACGATTGAGCCAACTTCCAGACCCGACATTTACTTTCAACCTGTGGCTATCACTGCGGGCCTCGAGAAGCTGGATGGCAAAGATGACGACGAGACAACCACGATCCTTACCACGACCGCCCAGCCTCAAAGCACGAGTGTCGAGACAACCGCATCTGAGACGTCGTCCGAGGTTGCAGTCGAGACTTCGTCTGAGCTTCATATTCCATCTGAGCTTGTTGTGCCGACTCAAGCGACCGCACCATCCAAGGCCCAGGGTAATGACACCGCCAAGGCTACGTCCATCTCAGCGCCCAGCACTGGTCCAAGCACTCCCGTCGAGGTCAGCCATGCTATTGGCCTCGGATTGGCCCACAGCGCTCTTGTGGCTGGTCTTGTTGCTCTTGTTGGGGGCGCTGCTATGCTTTTGTAGAAGATGATTGCACTGTGGATTAAAGGGTGTATTGAGCGGCTGCCTTGTACTTGGATAGGTTATTATTCCTATCGCTTTAGTAGTCAGAGCTATAAATATAATCAACAAGTGTTTGGAAAGCCTCATCGAGATTTTCACTTGGGAGAATTAAGTCATATACTCCCGGAACGCGAGAATATCCTAGCTCAGCTTCTTCCACTTCCTCGGGAACACGAGCAATACCCCACTCCATCATGAGTCGCCTCAGGGGTTCGTAGATTCCTGGAGTTTCCATGCTTAGACGGGCCTCAAAGACGTCAAGACTTGGCGGTGTGATGAATACGTATCGAGCATCGAACCCAGGGATGGCCTTTAGCTGCTCAACGCCTCGCATTTCAACCTCCATGACCACTATGCGCCCCGTTGCTGACGCCGCCGCAATGGTCTGCCTCGATACCCCCGAGGAGTGGTCACCGTATGGGCCATATGTGGCGAATTCGCCGCTGGAGACCATGTTGAGGAATTCATCCGAGGATACGTAGTAGTGACTATCCAAGCTGAGTTGTCCATCGATCGGTCTATTCGTGGTATGGTGTATAGCGATTGCAAAAGAGTCAGGTAAGAGGTCCCAGAGCTTGCGCATGAGGGCATCCCTTTCTAGTACTGAAGGGCCGCATAGGATCAGAGGCCGTAAGTCTCGAGGTAGCACTAATGAAGGCATGTGGTCAACAGCTTTATCTATAGCAGCATTCGCCGAAAAGAGACGTACCAGTTGCAGTCGATGCGGCATTCAAGCTGCGTTCCATACTGTCGAATACGGCGAGATACTTCAGAGCCGACTTGGCTTGAGTATGAAGAGAATGTTAATGAGTCAATGCGACAGGGCACTCTGCCTCACCTATATACCTGCTACAACTGCAACGAAGAGTTTTAGATGACAGAGTCATACTTGTTTGTTGGGGGAACACCTGACAAAGTTTGAACTGAGACCTGCCACCTGTGCTGTCGCCGCCTCAACAAAGCTTCGTGCGAGAAATTATCACCATGAAAGCATTGAAAGCATTGTGAAGGCACTGTGAATGAGAAAACTGGTCACTTTTGATGGTTTGAACGATTAACATGGTCTGTCTGGGCGCTAACACGAAAGACCTCCCTCACAAGAACCACGCCATAGTCTCAACACCATAATATTCGAAAATGCCATGCCTGCCTATCGTCACCATCCACACGCGAAGGTGGATAGAGACTTTAAAGCTGGTCCACTTCAATAAACTACAGGTAGATGAGATGATGCTCAACAGCCCAGACAGACGGTGATGGGAGGTGGGCTCAGGCTGCTGTGGGTCTGCATGCCTCAGGCACCCACAGCAAGTTCCATCCCCGCAATGATGGAGGGCCGTCACACAGGCTATCGCAACTGTGTGGTTGACTCGACTTGTCCTTGTTCTGATCCTTTGTGATATCTTCAACATGTCCAATGCAATCGCTTCCTCATTCTCTCGCTTCTCTGTCCACCTGGGGACGGGAAAGTCCCTCACATGACCGTGATACCGTCATCGCCCCTGGCTTTGAAGCAGCTTCCCGTGAGCAAACAACGAGACGCCCCTGATGGACAAACGCGTGCGGGAGACGGGCTGTAGCCTGTACAGGTGATGAGCGATGGAAAACTCTGCTCATTATCCTCTCTTGCGTTAAACCGCCCGCATCAACATGCTTGGGGCCAAGTCGACACCAGAGTCCATGTCCGGCATCGTCTCGGCCAGCGACTGTGAGTTCTCCTGTTCTTCTGACGTGGCCTGGTTTGGGAACCTAGAGCTACCTCTGTTGACTCCTAGACAACATGCTAACTGCTGCTGCCCTTAGCTCAATCCGAGCCCGAAAACGACGTTCCCCAGCCCGTACCCGACCAAGACTGTTCCCCAGAAGCATTCGACGATGATTTCAACTTCGATTTCCGCGACGTTGCATCCGAGTCCGACATGGATAGGAGCCCCGACGCCATTGACACGGCCGAGGGTACTGCCTTCGAAGAGGAATACCGAAGCACTGATGGAGCCATAGTGCCTTCTGAACGTGAAATTGCTATTGCAGCTCTCGCAACGCTGGCCAACGAGTCAACGGCAAGCTACACCAGTTGCCCCCCGTATTCGACCTATGGCCCTTCCCCGATAAAGGCCTCCGAAGACTATTACACCATCCAAGACTTTGTTGACCATCGAATCGATCCCTCTGACCCAACAAGAGTCTAGATCCGAGTCAAATGGGTGGGCCTCGAGATACAGACCTGGGAGGACGAGCGTCGTCTCCAGGAGGATACGGCTCGCACGCTTTACGCCTACTGGAGGGCCGAAGGCGGACGCTGCTGTGCTCTGAATCTTGGACCAGACGCCGTATACCATGTTTTCTGGGTTCTTGCCAGTCGTGGGGAGGGCGCCAAGCGGCATTTCAAGTGTCAGTGGGTAGGATACCCTGCCACCGAGCAGCAGTGCTCGTGGGAGTCGGGAGCAGTTGTCAAGGTGATAGCTAGAGATGCCCTCGCGGCCTACTTTGATAGGTTGTATGAGTTTCAGTAGCTTTTGCAATTGCACTCAATCATGTACTTGAAGATGATCAGGAACATTTGATCCCCTCCTCGTCCTCGGCGCGTGGGACGCTCCAGCAGGCCCCTCGAGGCATCCAGCTCACGATTTCGGGCTCTCATTTCATCGCCAACGAGGTGCCAATTGGGTCATAAGAACTTGTCGCGCATGATATTTTCTGCACCAACGATTCTTGTTCAATCCACCCTTGACTCCAAGAAGGTTGGCCCTTATAATCGCAATCCCAGATGCACAGTTTGTGCATTTCGCCCGCTCAAATGCCCTGGTACCTCGATAGTAGAGCATTCTTTGATCTTTAGCTTCCGAGGGAGTACTGTCCTGGTCTTAGGCTGACGAGGTGAAGACCCGGTCATGTGTCAGTGATTGGTTTCATGGTGGGCTATGTTCTTGAGGATGTTGGGGGGGATGGACAGAAATCTGCCGTTACATGTCCGCGATCTAGCAAGCCCACCTATCCCGTGAATGATGATTTGTAGCTAGCATCTCAACCTATTGTTCATTTGGCGGGAGCCCAACTTAAAGGCAGACAAACCTCATCGTTCCATGTTCTCATTGCTTCTGCTCTCATCTTGCCTGACCGGGGCTGTGATTCATGGGATCAAGATTAACATAAACAATGTGAGTGTCACAGCTGGTGTGTGCTGAGCGGCTCGTGATGATGTTTCGTAGTTCATTCCAGTTGCCAAATTTCGAGTCTAAACTTTTCTCCTGTACGCGATTTGCAGCCCATCTGGATATCCCTTCTGCAACCTCCCTGACGCTAACTAGCACCACAAACGGCATCATGGCGAAGCAATTCTTGAAGCATACAGAACACAGCCGAGAACTCTTAGGACGAGACAGACTATGGACGACGTGGCGTGGCGTTGGACATTACATCAATAGCGCTACTAGTGCTACACTAACAAGCTCCCCAACTCGCTGGCATACAAAGCTGAACCGACCGTCTCAAGCCTACAGGCAGTAATCGTGCTTACCAGCCGAGTTGACCTGGCATCCGTTCTTACAGAACTTCTTGTACTTGATGCTTCCGTTGGTGCCGCATGCGAAGAGGGCGTTGGTGAAGTGCTCCTTCTTGAAGCAGGTCGTCTTGGTGGCTCGGGTGAGTTCGTCCGCAATGGTGGAGTAGTATCGGCCTGGGAGGGACATTTGTTAATAGTCTTGATAGATGATGGCGTCAAAAGGTCGGGGTACCAATGTCCATCAGGTAGTGACCGCAGTGATCGAGGTTGGGAGTGCAGTTTCTGGCCTCGCCAAAGGTTGCGAGGCTGGCCACGAGGGCAAGAGGGAGAAAGCTGATCTTCATCTTGTCGGAGTGTGTGATGTCGTTGACTTGAAGTTTAGAGTTTATTTGGTGGTGAAGAGGCCTGCTGGTGTTGATGCCCCAGAGGTATATAAGCTTAAAGCAAGCTCAGCTGGTAGTCAGGGGCTCCAGCCACAAGTCTGCCTTGTAAGATCTAGACTCTAAGGTTAAGGGGCCTGGAACCGATCGGTTGGATGCCATCACGAGTCGAGTGTTATTGTTTCTCAGCCGCAAACGCCACTCCGTCGGACTGCGGATATGACGTGGGTCAGCTCACCGTATCGAATTGTCCCAGTAGCAGATGGTGAAACAGTTTCGAGCACATTGAAAGATTATGTTGAGCAGCGATTAGGCCAAGGCCAATCTTCACTGGCCAAGAGATCCTATGCATAAAGGTCAAAAGATGAGACTTGGCCAGCCCTTTTACTGCTAGGGCTGGTTCAAGATGACCCGAGGGCCCGAGACCCCCTGAAGGCTAAGCGCCTCCTTAGCCTATCTGCAGCTAGGCACAGGGCTAAATGCATACCTTAATCAATAGCGCCAGCCAGCTCGCTAAATCATACTCTGAGGAGGAAAGTGTTGGGTGTTTACCGCCTCGGGGGCGTTGGACGACTGGAGGAATCTGATCCAAGTGATCGCCGAGCATATTTCTGGCTCTTAATTTCGGGGACCTAAGATCATCCCCATTATCAGCTGTAGGGCTTACTTTGTGATCTACTCTGGAATTCGCATTGAGATTTGGCGGACCTTGTATCTCTTTGTATATGGTGTTGGACAGCCATGGGTCCGGGACAATCTATCTATCTTCTGGCTCAGTTATCGAGATTTCCGAAACTTGAAGGCTTAAGGAATCATGCAGCTTGGCAATGGCGAGTTTCTCCCCCCCACAGGGGAGAGTGCCGAGACTAATTGTTGCAAGTCACTCAAGAGCTTCATATTGAGCTGCCTGTTCAATTTCTTCAATTCCATTCTCACTACTCAAGGCCAATCCAAACCTAGTGGAAGAAGCTCGACATCGTACCCATGAGCCCTGATAACATCTAGCACCCATTCCATTGGGGTGAAATAACCCCCCATTACTCTCGGGCACCTCTCGTCCTCCACCGCTCGAGATTCCGACAACGCGGCCAAACGAATCAAATACGCAAGACCCAGAGTCACCAGCGGCCGAGAACCTCTTTCGTCTGCCTTCGCCCATGCGCTCCTTTTCTCTTAGAACGCACCACTCTTCGTACTCCAATGTGACATTTCCGTCGGTTCGGCGCACAACGGACACTGCCTCAGCAACCGATCCAATTGCCAAGCTAGTGGTCGCGCCGTGCTTCATGACCACGATAGCCGAACCCCACGGGAGTGTGGCGGACCTGGGGTCTCTCAACTCCTCTTCTGGCATTGTATCTTGGACTTCGACGGCGTGGTTTAGCTGGTCGAAGGAGAGCAATGACCCCTGGACTCCGAGAACAGATCGTGGCATTGCATGAACACAGGCATGAAAACCTTTCTCTCCGGTAAAGATCTTGTTTCTTAGAGATGCCAGTCCCGTCTCGTGTTTGTCCTGGTGCAGGTCGATCAATGCCCAGTCCCGAAGATGCCGGGCGCCCATTTTCGTTAGACCGACGCCGTACGGAGGTGAAAAAACAACGTGTCCGATGATGCGCGACGCGGGATCATCCAGCTCTTGAAGCTTACGCAGCTTCTGTTCATCGAGCGCTATGCTGAGCTTGAGACCCTGTAGTTCGGCATCGACATTCACGGTTTGCTCCGGCATACTAGACTTTTTCTCCAGCCTCGCCATCCAGTCAATATCGCATTGAATGCTGAACGCTAAACTGCTCTTGTGTTCTCAGAGCGTGTCGTTGCCAGGCTGGATGATGGCCCAGGTTTCCTGGTACCGTCGTGTAGGTACTCGTTGTTGGGCACCCCGTCCCCAAACACAACATGCCGGCATGTCAATAGTAGTATGGCTCCAGTATCCCTTCTGCGCAGGTAAAGTCCCTTGGTGCCTTCGTGGGTTGGTTGATTGAGTGGTGCAATCGATAGCCCAAGGTAATCGCTGAAAAGCGCGTTAGTCTCGATGTCCTCGGACTTTGTCCCAGGTACCTTGGAGATTAACTTGGGTGCTGTTTCTGGCGCAATAGAAGGGTTCGACGGATGACTTGGGCTGGTAGATTCCGTCATCTTCTGTGTTGCGGTCGAGGAAGTTCTGTTCATGGCAAAGGTTTGGTTGATTGTGTAGAGAGGCCTGTCGCATTTGTAGAGCCTTCACGGTGGTTTAAATAATGGTCTTCGGTCATCATCTGCGGACTGGGAAGCCACAAACAAACTCTGATATTGCAGCTTAACTACCTGATGGTCAACGTTTTTTCACGCCGCGACTACCACCCCAGATTGACTTTTCGACTCGTCCGGCGCTCAACATGTTAGACTTGCATTTCCGTGAGGGTTATCATCTTGGATTCTGGCAGTACAATGAGTGACAATCTTGCAGGAATGTAGCCCGTTGCGAGGATCCTCTGGACGCGTGCATGATGCCCAAGAAAAGCACAAACGAGAAAAAGAGAGTCTGTGTCTTTGGTCACGGGTTGTTCGCGCGTGCGATACCGTGACAAAGTACCTCAAGAGGCAACAGATACAGTAAGAGGCCTACGCTAAATCTGCCCACAGCAGGCTTCAACAGCGCGCAATGAGTCCGTGTCGAGTTCTTGCACAGCCTCAATCGATCCGGTTTGGGCATGACATCACCGGCTGCCTCGGCCACAGTTAGCAGCTTCAGCCCTACGAACAGGGGTTTGGGGCTATTAATAAAATACGAGCTGACCGCATGCCACGACATCACGTTGATTGAACATGATTGGTCGCCATGAATAGGCAGCTCTTTATGGATGATGAAGAGGTTCTTGTAGTTTGGGCCGTCAATTTCCATATATAGGTCAATCTGGCTACATCGAACATGCTTTTCTCTTGAGCATTGTATCGCGTTAAATTCATTTACCTCCTTGCTTTACTGCGTCTGCTTCACATCCTCAATGGTAAGCAATCGGCGCCTCCAAACAATTGGCCTCACGAGTTGTGGCACTAATAACATTCTGAAGGCGCTCTCAGAACTGGAATCCAACTTGGAAAGGGCAGCGGAAAACGAGAAAAACACAGAGTGGGTTTACCAGTCTTTGCCTTCATGAACGATGGGCTGATCTCTTACAGCATCAATACTGTGTATGGCTCAAATCCTCGAAGCAGAGATGGCGGCACACACCAAGAGCTGCTCCAAAAGCTCTATAGCTCCTCCCACTACCACATCAAGAACAGTCACCCTGCACGCATCGACGGCACATGTGAATGGTTCACTAGCCACCCTCGGTTTCATCTTTGGAGAGACAGCGAAACCTCCAGCCTTCTATGGGTCACGGGAGAGCCGGGTTGCGGAAAGTCAGTTCTTTCAAGATACCTAGCAGATGAGGTGCTGCGAAATCTCTCTCTCTGCTACTTTTTCTTCAAGGCTGAAGTTAAGGGACAAGATATGGCAGAGGATGCTCTTTGTTGTATTTTGCGACAGCTCTTGGAACAAAGACCACAGCTTCTGTCAGATCGCATCTTTCAGCTTCTCGAAGATGACGGCGACAGGGTGCGGACCTCCATCCGAAGGTTATGGCGCATATTGGCCTTGGCTGCATCGAAAAACACGGCCAGTCAAATTGTATGCATTCTAGATGGCCTCGACGAGTGCCAGGAAGAAAGCAGACAGTTGCTTGTGGAAACCCTCAACAGCTTCTTCGCCGAAACCCACACGACCCCTAGGCTGAAAGTCTTGATAACGAGCCGAACACTTTCTCATTCCGAGCGACGATTGTACAAACCGACATCAACTGTCCATCTGGGACGGGACCCTCAATCAGACTTTGGGAGCCTTGGCGCCGAGATTGACCTCGCAATCTCTTGCCGACTAGCGGGTTTAAGGGAAAGACTGAACCTAACAGAATCGGAACAGAGGAAGCTGGCTATGAATATCAAACAGGCCCCCGAGCGCACTCATCTATGGGTCTTTCTCCTCTTTGAATTCCTCGCCAACTCCCCCGGTTACGTCAAGGAATCTCGCAGAAACCTCCCCACAACAGTCAATGAAGTCTACGAGAAGATTCTCTCCACAAGCCCAAGGCCGATGAAAACAAGGAAGTTGCTCCAGATCATCATGGCGGCAGTGCGACCTCTGAGCCTAACTGAGATGGCAGTGGCTCTGGCAGTTGAGGAGGGACACACATCACAAAGCGAGCTGGATATTGAACCCGATGATCACTTTCGCCACACACTGCAGCGGCTTTGCGGTCCTCTGGTTTCTGTCATCGACGGCAGGATATATCTGTTTCACCAGACCTTGAAAACATTCCTGATCCAAGAAGATGCCACAAACTCCTCTTCTGAGACTTCACTTGTGAGTCAAGCAATCAATGACCACAAGTGGTTGTCCTCAATCTCTCCGAGTAGCTCGAACAACATGCTTGGGCGCATCTGTGCTCAGTATCTTCTCTTCACCGACGTTGAGGATTCCTTCCAGAACCCCCTCGGAAACATCGAAAAGCTACGGACCAAGCCGCTGGAGGGTCTCTCCGAGAACTACCCTTTTCTTGGTTATGCGTGGGAGAACTGGGCTATCCACTCAAGAACACCATTGGACGACGATCAAGGTGATGATTCACACATGCAACAAATGCTCCAACTTTGCTCTCCGCACAGATTGTCGACTCTGATTTGGCTCCGAAGGAAGTGGTGCCACCCAAAATTGGACGCTGAAGATATCACGAGACTCATCGTGGCATCTTACCTGGGACTTTCGTCAGTAACTCAACATCTACTGCGACTTGATACGACAGAGCCCAACGTGAGAGATGGCATTTTTGGCCGGCCTGCCCTGTCTTGGGCGGCAGGAGGTGGCTTTGAAGCTGTCGTCAAAACATTTATCGACACACAGAGAGCCGCCAAGAGAAGAAGTTGGCTGGAGCGTCTCTTGGGTACCGGCGTCATTCAAGTGGACTCGAAGAGCAAGCCACCTCGCACTCTGAGCGTCAGTCACCGACCTTGCACTCCATTGGGATGGGCTGTGCGGTTCGGACACGAAGGTGTCGTTAAGCGGCTCATTGCGACCAACCAGGTCAAAATTGATGATAGGATGCTATTTGATGCGGCCAAGGGAGGATACTTGGGTATCATAGAGGCCTTGCTCGGGACAGGTCAGGTAAGAGTTGACGCAAGAGACCTTTTCAAGCGAACACTCTTATCCCGCGCATCGGAGTCCGGCCATACGGGAGTAACCGGGTACCTGCTCTCGCTTGGAGGATTTGACATTGACGCGAGAGATGTGGCGGGGCGGACAGCAGTAACATACGCTGCGCGAGCTGGTGAAGATGAAGTCTTGGAGCAGTTGCTGGCTACGGGCAAGGTTGACGTCGACTGCGAAGATCAAGTTCATCGTACACCATTGTGTTACGCTGCAGAACAAGGCCAGGACCCTTGCGTAAAGCTGTTGCTCTCAACTGGCCAAGCAGATGTCAATTCCCGAGACGAGAGAGGTGAGACGCCATTGTCTCTTGCGGTCGGTCAAGGAAAGGAGGAATGTGTCAAGCTGCTGCTTGCGACAGGAAAGGCAAAACTTGATACCGAGGATTACATGGGAAGAACGCCGCTGGACATTGCCTTGATACGTGGCTACGAGGGATGTGCTGCATTGTTGGAAGAGCGGAGGGAGACCCCAAGGTGACGAATTCGCCAAGAACCTAAATATCGGATCGAATAGTCATTTGTATAGGAACGTAATGATAATGTCTAATCTGTGTAATAATCATTTTGTCATAATCTTTTACTATTGGGCCTTTATGCCGTCGTCGTGAGGACAATTGTTTGTTGCTCGTGTGTTTGACACTCCTTGATTGTCCCACGGAATGGAAGCATCTTGTCATCATCATCAACAATGGGTTTTCCGGTGTTTTCCTAAGAACTAATAATGTTAAAAACACCAAGCTTTCCAAGATTTGCCCGGTTGACTCAGACCGATGGTCAATAAGGTTAAAGGGGCCGAACCTGAGCGGCATCAAACTCAATCCGAGGGCCTTCGGGGGGGCATGTATGCAACAGAATCCCGGGACAATAGGTCCATATCACATGCGAAAATGTTCCATGCCGAGCAGGGGCTGGAGACAGCCTAGTTGGAAATAAGCTCGCGCATGGGGTGCACAGCGGAAGGCTGATGAGATTCGTTTCTTGGAAGACCGCGCGTCCAGTTCTGTTCACCGGGCGAGGGGCTGGTGTACTGGAGAAGCTCTTGGTTGGTGATGCAAGGACTACAAGCAACGCCATCACCTGCAGAAAGTGAGTCAAAACGATGGCAGCCTTCGCCATCTCCGGCGAGTCTTTAACGTCCACGCCCCAGGGCAACCCAGATCAGGCCAGAAGTCTGAAGCGGGACATGAGCTGAGTTGAGAGCCACGGGTTGAGGGAGAACCACTGCTGATGGGCTCCCAAGAACAATGGGCGAGCAGGGGATCACGAAGTGCCAAGAGGCATAGGTTCGTCCTAAACGCGACCTTGTAGCCGCAGGTTGGAATTTGGGTCGTTCAACTGTCTACTGCGTTCTTCTGTCACCTTCCACCCCGAGTCTAGCCGGCCTTGGATTCCTTTCCCCAAGAGCCTGGTTTGTGCTGCTCATGGGATGCCAAGGCAAGAACTCTGCGTCCTCAGGGTTGCGTGGAAGACACACAACGCGAGGCGCGACAATGGGCCGCTCAGTCAGTAGACTGCGGCATTAGCACCGAGGCCGGGTTCGACGCAAAGTACGATGTCGAGGAGAGAATACCTGGCACCCTCTGGGACGGCACCGTCAATACGATAGACGTCTTTAGGGCGAGTGTAGGGGTCGGGCACGCAACGGCTTCGTCGGAGGAAATAACGGCTGTCGTGTGTTAGCTCAGTGAGATTAGGAAGAGTTCGCGCAGCCGGCAGAGCTCCTGATTGTGGTTCCAGGAATGTGTAGAGGAGGCGGCGGAAGAAAGGTTCGAACGTCTGGCGCCTACGCAAGGCCTCGAGAGGTGTGCTTCAAAAGAGAAAGAATGGGCCATCCAAGGCATACAGCACGGGGCAGTCAGCCCAAGACAATGTAACTCCAGCAGAATTCGGCGCGCAGAGCTCGCAACGGGATTTCAGCGCGGAATCCTTACAGTACAATTTTGGGGCATGTTTCACCAGGAGTTGGTGTGTGTTTCAACCGCCATTACAATGGCGACCTGAACTAGTGTGGCGCAGCTGATGTCCAAATGTGACACACAACTGTGACCTCCCATCTATTGGGAATGCTGCCAGTAGAGATGAAGAAATATCACGCCTTCCACTCTATTTCTATATCGCCTTTATTCTAATACCCCCCTCACGTCTGAAACTCCGGGACTTGGACTTGACTTTCACCGTCAAATTGGCTAAGAAATTCCCGGGCCGCCTGGGCTTGCCTCACCACCACGTCCCTATGCATTTCACTTCGAGGAATGAATCGGACGCGGAAGGGCTCCGGTCGCATGTTCTCCGACTCAGTAAAAGCAAAGATATCCAACCGTTCCTCCGTCCCCTGTGATTCATATTAGTCTCGTATATAATGTGTACATCCGGAGAGCGACGTACATCTGGGAGAAGAGCTGGTTTCATCTCGAATGTCCACAGTAGGCGAGCAAACGTGAGGAAGAGACCTTGCTCGGCTAATGGCTGACCACTGCACTGTCTCCGTCCCCAGCCAAATGCGCTGTGCCCCTTTTTAACTGGGAAAGGCGGTTCCTGATCTCGGTCGATAAACCGTTCGGGTCGGTACTCGTCTGGGTTCGGGAAGCACTTGGGATCGCGGTGGATAGCCCACATGTTACCGGTGATCCATGTACCTCTCGGAATAAGGTAGCCTCGATACACGTCATCCTGAATCGGAGCGTGAGGAATTCCGCCCAGGATTGTAACAGTGCGCCAGCGAAGAGTTTCCTCAACGCACGCCCGGATGTAAGCCAATGATGGCTCATCCTCCCAGTCAGGGAGCCGTCCACCCACCGCCTGTTCAATGCAAGCATGCGCCTTTTTCTGAACCTCGGGAAATGCGCACATGGCGAAAATAAAGGTCAGGGTTGTAGAAGCGGTGGTATCGACCCCACCGCCGATAAGGTTGCCAGCAAGAAAAGACATCTCTGCATCACTTAGATCAGCTGTTTTGCTCTCTTTGAGTAGCAGATCTGAAAACAGCGGTCCATTCGTAGATGACTGTGACGCCTCCCGAGTAAGTGAGGTGAAGAAATTACTGATCCTTCTGGCGTTCTCAACCAGGTTGGAGGCGTCCGGGTAGAGAGCTCGAGGTAATTTGAGGAGCCAGGGAATGGATTCCATTATGAACATCCCGGGAATTACAAAGTCCACGCCCTCCATGAACTTCAGCGCCATCTGAGCGATGTTGTCGTCCACTCTGGCAACGCGACGCCCGAACCCGATGCAGGAAACAATGGAGACCGAGTACCGTTCGATTGCCTTGACATATCGATCAGGTGCTGCGAGGAGATCCCGGAGTAGTATTTTGATCTCAGCGTCCTGGAAAGGTCGATATGCGCGTACTGCCTGGGTTCCCACCGCCTGGTGTGTGAGCCGGCGGTGATATCTCCAACGGTCTCCGTATGGCAGAACAGCTTGATCATTTTCAGACGCGTTCCGAGATTCGCCGAGCATAACCATGGGAGGGCGGGACGAGTAGATGCTCGCCCGCTTATCGCAAAGATCCGTGATGGTCCAAATGTCGTTGCATACAATGCTAGGTTTGTGGCCGTACCAAATGGTGATCATTGGGCTGTTGTATTGCTTGGAAAGGTCGGACAGGTAAAGCCATGGTCGAGGAAGCTTGATTTGAAAATGGTTTCCAACGATGGGCCATGGAAATGGCCCTGGGGGTAGTGATCGACGCTGGATGAGAACGCGTGGGTATTGTCTCAAAGCGATCAAGACAAGATAGCCGACCACCAATGAAACCAAAATGGCAACAGCTCTATTTGGCGTTGCGATAGCCCATGAGATGAGAGCCACGACGCTCGATCTATGCTGGATTTCTGTGGTCATTTTAAATAATGAGAGACTATGTGCTGGATGAACTAGTCATGGCATGGTCGATTCCTGCAGTCTATCCATTATATAGCGGTGACGAGGGAGGCCTTGGTGCTTGGTTTGGATGCATACTGTCCCACCAACATCTGGAACCCATCCCACATCACATCTGTTCCCTTATGTGGGGCTCGATGCTGAATCGCGGGGGAGGCTTTTGAGGAAAAGATCGCATGTCACCACCGGTTATTTTCCGGGTGTCAAGTGAAGCCAGCCTGCGCCTGTGTGAGCAACGGCGGGCTGGAAATGCGACACCTGAGCAAGTTTGGAGCCGATGGTGAGGAGCCGATAATTAGCGGGGCCCAAAATTGCCGGGGGTGGCGCGGATGGCTCCACGGCAGATGTATCACGGGCTCGACACGCAGAAAGTATGGATGGTATTGGTAACATGGCCATTTGCAGTTCACGCAACTGCCTGTGACCGAGGTGGAAGGAGAGCTTATCGCCACATTGTCCTAGTTCACAACTGGGCCTTGGACTGGGACTGATCTTTCTACGTCCTCGAATCTGCCACAATGGGTTGGCCTTCATTGATATCAACCCTCTACTTCTTTTTGAGATTTTTACGCCAGTTCTTCGAAGGTCTGTTACTGCCACGAAGTGGAACGGAGACGATGTGGGCAGTCTGGCCCGCAGACAACCTAGTACGGCTGTAAAATGCTTCTTTAGCTTCCGTCTTTCAGATTTCGATGCCACCACAAGCGCGACTCACTATTCGGGAGCCCAGTCCTGGGTCTGTTTCAAGCAAAAGTCCAGTGGGTTAGTAAGTGTCGTTGCATCCCCGAGAGGGATTCTTTCCCGTTTCATGGTTAAGCCCCAGTAAAACGATCCTTACACCAGATCGTAAACCATTCCCGCGTTTCTTCTGGAACCCCGTGCTCCAGGGGCTGGGAGATGCACTCCCGGATCATCAGCGGTCATCTTCATCAGAATTGGTATTGCGACACGGCCATACAAGTAAAGAAGAAGCTCATATCCTTAGTAAAGGTCGCGATTGGACCTACTCGAAGCCGGCTTGGCAGTGTATTGATAAGGTCCTTAGTTAAGCACCCCTTGTTGAGAAACATGACGCGGCTGTCGATGTCGACAAACTTTTAACCCCGACTTGGTCAGTGACAATGTCGTATCTGTTCAACCTTTTTTTTTCGCATTGGACATGTCCAGCCGCTTGTATAGGCTTCAGCAGGATGCTCCTCAAAACAGCACGGTTGATTGCCGCCGATTTGGAGTAGCCGGGAAAGCTTGGTCAGATCCAGCAATGCTTCGCGAATCGGGGGTTGCAAATCGTGGGTGCCGCGTTCCCTGCCGCGGAAAATTGGCCGCACTTTGCGCATGGATGGCGGATGTGACTCGTCGGTCAAACAGGCGTCGAAACCGATATCAGCTTCGTCGCCGATGCGAATCTGGTAGCCTTCCCTTTTAGAATCAGCAGCATCGCGCTCGTAAACAGAAATCTCCACCCCGTTGTTGAGGAGACCGTTGGCCAAAGGGAGACCCAGCGAGACCGCCACCGACAATTGCGACTTTGAAATGCGCCATGGCTGACCAGGTTCGATGTTGACACTGATGTCATCCAGAGGCCCTCTTTTGCGTGTACGCAGCCCACCATAATAAGTGCTGTCGTCAAGGCCAGCATTCATCTCCACAAGTTGAGGAGCGATACCTCTCACCTGTTAGCCCTCCGAGGAGCCGATCAAATGTTGCCTATTTAGCGTACGTCCCCGCGCCGCCCTGCATACGGCTCCTCAAAAGTGGATTATGTGGAGTGAGTCGGCTTTGTCCTACTGTGCCGTAATGTTGTCACTTCGCATGTTGATCCCAGCAGGAGCGTACAGGGTGCCCGAGAGGGCTTAGAGCACGAATCCCCGGGGTAATTTCACCATGGAGCGGTATAAAGGGAGATGTCAAGGGACTTCCATTGTCGTGTACGCTGCAATTGCCTTTACCAATCTCACAACTCTTCACCCTGTTTTTCACAACCATGTCTCTCCAAGGACTGTCAATCATGGAGTGGGAGCGGCATCTCGCTGGCTGGCTCAGTCCTGGCCGCTTCGTCGTCGTCGCCGTTGCTGCCGTACCTTTTCTGGCCCTTACATTTTCTTACTGCCGCGGCCTCTACCGCCTTTACTGGCATCCCCTATCAAAGTTCCCCGGGCCAAAGGAAGCTACCAAGTCGGATCTGTGGCTAAATCACCAAGATCTTACCCCATTCCCAGAAGACACATTCGAAGATCTTCATCGCCAGTATGGTGAGTTCATTGTCATCTTAGGTTAACAAGCATCAAAAGCGCAACGGGTTTGAGTCGTTCTTTCACGGTAGCTATCATGCATGACTGACAGCTCGTCCGTTGCAGGAGCCAAGGCTATTCGCATCGCACCCAACGAGCTGCACATCAACGAAACATCACTGTACAAGGCCATCTACAAACAATCAAACCCGTTCCCTAAACACGAACAATTCTATCTTGGGTTCGCCACCGAGGCACCCACCTCATTCACCGAGGTTGATAAGGCTAAGCACAAGGAACGCCGTCGCATGTTGAGCTCGATGTTCTCGCGTGCCGGAGTACTAAAACTCGAAGATCTTATCTGGGAGCGTCTCAAGTTGCTGGAGAACAAGATTGATTGACTTTGTGACAAGGATATCGATTTATACAATGCTTTCAGGTATGTTATACCAATTGACCGCTCTCCCTTTTCAGTTGGACCGCGGAATCAGACTTATTTGAAACTAAATCCCTGGCAGGCTGTTGACAACGAACATCATTTTGGAATTTTGCTTTGGAGACAGCGGTGGTATGATGGAGCAAGACCCAAACGGCTTCACCTCCAAATTTCTCGAGGCTTTTACCGTTGGTTCGGCAGCCGTGACTACATT
This sequence comes from Fusarium keratoplasticum, assembly GCF_025433545.1. Taxonomy (NCBI): domain Eukaryota; kingdom Fungi; phylum Ascomycota; class Sordariomycetes; order Hypocreales; family Nectriaceae; genus Fusarium; species Fusarium keratoplasticum. The sequence goes on from NC_070535.1 coordinate 1,444,249, forward strand.
CCGGCAATATCCCTGGATACGTGCTATTCTCAACAAGATGCCGGACGGACTATTGAGAGTCCTCAACCCAGAAGCAGCAGGTTTTCTAGATCTGATCGACGTGAGTTCCATTGCTTCCAGTGGGCCATCAGGGGTCAAGGTGACCACAAGCACTGACACGCAAACCAGTTTGGAAAAGTTTGCATCAAGCGGTGGCGCCAAACTCGCGAGAAACAGACCGATCTTGGGCATCGGCTTGTGCTTGATAACCTCCAGTCCTTGAATGAAGATGAATTGCTTTCTGAAGCCATCAATTTGTTGGTGGCTGGTTCAGATACAAGCGCCACATCTCTCACGATAGCCGTACTTGAAATTGTCAGCCATCCTGAAATGCACAAGAGGCTGGTCGAAGAACTCGAGGCTGCTATTCCAGACAAGGATAATCTACCTTCAGCGCAAACTCTAGAGGGGCTTCCTTTTCTTGTTAGTAAAGCCTTGCTCTCACCAAGGGTGACAGTGACATGACATGTAACTTGCTGACCGCAACTTTCACAGACTGCTTGCGTCAAGGAAGGAATCCGGTTCGCAACAGCAGTACCTGGACGGTTACCCCGAGTCGTCCCGAAGGAATCGACGCCATTCATCGTGGACGGCAAGGTCGTTCCGCCAGGGGTACGTACAATACAGTTCAGGAAAGAGCGACGTTGGCAGTACGCTAATAATCCTCCGCTTTGACAGACTATTGTATCCATATCAGCCCATACTATGCATACTAGTTGTGATTTATGGGGTCCGGATGCCCGATACTTTAACCCAGATCGCTGGCTGGCGACAGACGCGAAACGCCTGGAAGAATACCAGGTAGCCTTCAGCAAGGGCTCGAGGATGTGCCTTGGAATGAAGTGAGTTCATTCCCTGTGCCTAGACACAATGGTGTGTTTTCATTTCTGACCTGATCGTTCCACATAGCCTTGTCCCCCTTGAAATGACAATCATTTTGGCGTCAATCTTCCGAAAGTACAGCCTTGGCCTCCCTTCCGGATTTGCCCCCCCTCGGAGGATTGATAATTTCACCCTAGAGATGCAAGGCGGTCTCATGTTGAAGGTATCTCGACGGAAGTAGTGGCAGGTGGCACAACCCCAGACGCAAGATCCTCAGGACTGTTCAGCGGTTCAGGTTGCGGCGATGTTGTCAAATTTGAATGTAGGAATGGCTGTATATCACCACTCAAATGATGCCAACACTTCCTCGCAGACGGTGCGGTATAGCTCGCTGATCCGCCACTGTTTCAGCTGAGCAAGAAAGTTGGTCCCGACTGACACAACCTTGCTGTAGCCTCTAGAAGCATGAATGTTTCCGATTCCCACAATAAACGGGCGCATCTGCTCCCCGTTGCGAACCCAATGCAGGATCTTATCCTTGTCAGTTTCGTTGTCGAGACGAAAAGTTGGTGTCCTCTGCTGCTCCCCATGGTTCCCTTTGTTCTGCAAGACGCAACTTGGCAGAGAGCTGTTATAAACCCAGAGCGCCAAGGTTGCGACGAGGATTGCGACAGGTTCTTGATAGCCAGAGGTGGGGTGGCAACGGCACTGTCGGAAAAGCGCCCCAGCATGCAGAGCTACCTCCCTGGCGCAATCGCTGTGTTCGGAAACCCAAGATGCCAGCATCCGCCTTGTCTCCAGCTGCACCTGTCGCGTTACTCTCCATCCGGAAAATGCCATTAAGTCCTTTAAGGGAATATGTAAAACGATTCGGATCATGTGATAGTACTGGGCTGTGATTAGGTCGAAGTCGTTGGATCGGGGCCGCGAGGTCGGATCTAAGAGTCTCCATACATCGGGATGATGTCTCCTCCCCCACGTAATTGGTTCACCGTGCATGTTGAGCAACGCCGATAGGCCCATGTCTTCGGTTTGCTTCAGGAATAGACAGTCACGAAAGTAGCCGAAGAGGATGATTAGAAATGAAAAGGCACCAATGTCTTCAGAGATGGTGTTGAGCCGGTACAACGATTGCATCTCTTCTCTGAGCGTGGGTATCTTCTTTGTTCCTGGGAGCACTGTTAGAGTACGCGGGACTGAAGTGAGAATGTCTTACCAGGCCAGCGCTGTTTCCAAGTTGCGGCAGATGACTTTTCCCACAAACTTTCGTGGCAGGGGAGGGCGATCTGTAAGGCCTCTGTGGGCACAACTGGCGTGACGTTAAAGAATAAACAGCACTGGCTGTCGAGGAGCTGATAAAACGTTAGCAAACCCTGTATGCAAGACAAAACAAACTTACCCATATTCCATAGGCTGTGCGCTGAAGAGTCTCGCAGTGACTCCAGTTCTTCCAAAGCGCTTGGTCGTCCAAGCACTCCCCGTGCTCAGACATAGTTGACATAGTCGCTGCCAAGGAAAGATCGATCTTCGGGAAAATAGCGCTGAGAACACCACGGTTGGCCAAGGTCTTTTCGATTTCGTTTCTGTTGTTTGTGAAGTACATGCCGAGTTGTGACAGAAGGACCGCTTGTGCGAGCCACACCGGGATTGTCTCACTGTTCTCAAAGTCCTCAACCTAATTGTGTCAGAGCTCAAACGTGCTGGCAGGAGTGGGACAAAAGATACGCACATGGCGCAATGCAGCCTGATGAATGAACCTGTCCAAACCCAGTTCGTTCGATGCATTGCCTGCCACAGGCAGGCTGGAAAAGCGACGCCCAATACTCGCAATTGCCAACACCAATAGCGCTGGAGAAGTCCGAGGGTCAAAGGTCGGGCGATGAATGATAGGGAGCTTGTTGTGGAAATATTCGAAATACAGTTGGGTGAAAGAGTTGAGCTCCTTCAGAGGAGGGAGTTTGATGGGTTCGACGGAGAGCGAGCTGGTCCCATGCACCCACGTGAGGCCCACCATCTCGACCCAAAGAGTCAGGTTTTCGTAACTTTCGTCCGAGAGCCTCTCAACATGACCAAAGTCCTCTAGCTCCCCGTCCAGGTCGACGAGCCCTGTAGTTGTCGCGGCGCCAGCCTCAATTTGGCCAGAAGGTGGTACCGGCACGTGGAAAGAAAAGAAATCAGATGGTGGTGAGATGTATGTCGTTGTTGGGTTGAGGAGGTCTTCAAAGGTGGGATGCAGGAGACGCTGACCCCCCGGAGCCTGGAATGACGATATGGGGAAGTGGTCGTTTAGCTCAGGAAAGGACCGATCCATGCTGTATGAGTCTTTCCAAGGACTATCGAAAATGTTTGATGGGTCGGGAATCGTGCCTCCCAATTCAACCAGCTGCTGAGAGCTATCTGCTAGGTCAGGCTCTTGCGGCCCGACGCTGGCGACAACGGCAGCACTTGAGTCTGTGCTGGGGGGTCCGTTTTGAGGTGTGTGTTCGTCTTCTGACACAATGGGATAACCCTCGGACAGCGAGGGGACTGACGCGTCGTCCATGTCAGCGGACAGTTCGGTAGTTGCGTCGAGGCCTAGATTCAAGTTCTTCTTCCATCTAGAAGGCTAGAACAACACTGGGTAAGCCACTGCAAAGTCTGGAAACGCTGGAGGGTTGGATCTGTTGGCCATACCTGCCGGCTTCGACGAGCAAGATATTGACAAGACTTGTTCTTTTGCAAACATCTGGAACAAGGGTCTGATCCATCGCATCGCTGCTTAGACAGACGACAGGAGGTGCAAGCCTTTTCTCCTCGAGCCTTTCTAGTTGGCTTTGTGGATAGATGGCTTGGCGGTTCAGAGTCGTGGAGTAACTGGTGACGCGTTAGGGTATCTCTGTCGAGTCCTGGAGCATTAGTCATGGTCCGCGACGGAGGGGACACCGGCTGCAACGCACATCCTGGAGAATCTCTTGTTGCAAACGGGGCAACAAAACAGCTTGGAGCCTTCATGAAGAAGGATGTGCCGTCTCTGGTGGTCTTGTCGCTGGAAGACGGATTCGCAAATGTGACATGAAAACTCCTTGGTGTTTCCAACTTCTGGAGAAGCCATGTTTGTCGCCACTGAAGTTTGATGAGTGAGGGTGGGGTGGTCAGTATTTTATGGTCTGCGACAGATTGGTTCCGGAGTCGATGGGCTTCCGAATCCCGAGAGCGGGGGAATGTCCCCCAGATCTGCTGCACCCCACAATACTACTCCTCCTAGTACGGAGGGCGCTTTCAAAAGTTATGTCCTGCCAAGGCGCTAATGCTACTTGGCCCCACCTTTGAGAAAAAGCAACTTCAGTATTTGCCCACCAAAATTACTAGGGACTTTCCCCCTCATCATTCTTGCTCCTGTTTCAATCTGGTTAACCATAATGGCCTCAAAGCCACGCACCAACAACGCAACCCGGGCTTTAGTTATTGCGTGGAAATGCCCCTCCGGCGGCAAGACCACCCAAGAGATCGCCGGTATTCTTAACCTTTCCGACCGTCAAGTCAACCGTATCTATGCGAGGGCCATAGAAAGAGGCTTCGAGCCGGCCAGCAGACCGCTGGTTATTCTTGACGAGCATATCGAAGATGCCCCCCCGTACTGGGCGCCCTAGGAAGCAGACCGATGAGGCCCAGCAGGCAGTTATATCGAAGGTACGCCGGGATCGCTATGGGAGGGAAAAAGACGTGTGCTGATATCGCCGGCGAGCTCAGTCTCGAAGGATACGATATCTCCGCGGTCACGATTTGGCGGATACTACGAAAAGCCGGCTTCCAGAAGACCAAACCGACGAGGAAGCCTGGACTGACGAAGAAGATGAGGAAGGAAAGACTAGAATGGTGTCTTGCCCATAAAGACTGGACCCTCGAGGATTGGAAGAATGTCATTTGGTCAGATGAGACTTCTGTAATCCTTCTCCATCGTCGGGGCGGCTATCGTGTATGGCGACGGTCAGACGAGGCCTTTACTCGCAGCTGTATTCGCGAGAGATGGAAAGGCGCCAGTGAGTTTATGTTTTGGGCTGCCTTTTCGTATGATAAGAAGGGCCCTTGTCATTGCTGGTCTCCAGAGACCGCAAAGGAGAAGAAGGAAGCCACTGCAATTATCGATACGATGAACGAGGAGCTTGAGCCGCTGATGCGGGAAGAGTGGGAGCTATCAAATGGTATGAAAAGGCTACACCTACGTCAGCTTCCCGGGCCAAAGCCGCAGTGGAAGTGGGATAAGAGTCACGGCAAGCTGATGAGAGGCTCGAAAGGAGGAATCGATTGGTATCGATATCAGACTATGATCTTGATCCCCAAGATGATTCCTTTCGCAAAGGAATGCGCCAAGGAGAGGCCTAACACAGTCGTACAAGAAGATAAGGCACCGGCACATAGTCACCGCATTCAACAGCGGGTTTATGACCTATACGAAGTCCAACGCCTTCTTTGGTGTGGCAATTCGCCGGACCTGAACGCGATCGAGGCTGCGTGGCCGTGGATGAAGAGAATAACTACGAAGAAAGGCGCCCCTAGCAGCCGGCCAGAAGCTATCAAGGCGTGGAAAGCAGCTTGGAAGGAGCTTCCACAAGCTAAGATCCAAAGCTGGATCGAAAGAATACCTATACATATACAGAAAGTCATTGAAAATGAAGGCGGCAATGAGTATCGCGAAGGCCGGCACGGCAGGAAGCCCAAGAAGTACCGCTGGGAATAGCCCCATAGAAAATCGTATGTAAAATGCTAATCCTTGCTTTCTTTGCTTTTTCCTGACCAGGGGCTCTCGTTAGCGTAGGACATAACTTTTGAAAGCGCCCTCCGTAGGCAAGCTAGGGACACAGCCCGTTGTATTTGACGCAGTGTGGGGCGCTGTGTTTCCACTCCACCAGATGGCGGTTGGGCGGTCTGAAAAAGGAGCCCAACCGAAAATCACTTACAACCCGCAAGGTCTATAATATTAAATCGCATACAACACTCATCTGGTGTGGCGAATACCCTTCAAAGCAATTTTCCAGTGAGGGCATTCATCTCTTTGGCTGATATTTGGTGGCGAGGTAGAAGCGTTCCCACCTTTTAACATTACAGACCCTTGCGGGTTATATGGCAGTAGAGTGATTGGGTGGCTTCGCCTCACAAAGAAGCCAAACATTGGATAGCGGTACGCAGTTCTCAAGCAAGTCTATTGTTTCTAGTTTCACCCACTCCAGCGATCGCAATAAGATGAACTGTGGGCGTCAACGAAAACCTATTACAGTCCTCCCACATGCTTGCGGCCGCGGTCGCTTTCACCCCCCGCGTCCTAAATAAAGGTCGGAACAGCGGCTTCCAGGGACAGGACTCGAGACGCCGTCTGGCTGTGCACCAGCTCGTCGGCACCGGTAGTATCTACCCTCCAAGGGCGTATCGAGCTTGAATACATGTACCGTCAGCGATAGATCATGGGTCGCTTCATGTTGGCCAGACGTCGCCGATTAGCGTACCTTTCGTCGTGGAGGCACCAAATGACGGACTTGGGTTGCTTCAGCCAGTTGATCATTTTGACGATGAACTGTGCCGCTGAACCATTGTAAGGACGCCCGTCAAGATTTGCCCGGCCAGCCAATGCCAGAATGGCGACATCGGGCTTCGGCTCCATGTCCTTGATGACGCCTTCGTAGGCGCCCATGTGCGCATTCCAGAAGACAGTTTTGTCGGGACTGATGAGGAAGTTGAAGGCAAGCTGGCCACCGTCAAAGTGCGAAAACAAGTGTCGTTCTTTATGATCTAGATAGTCAATGGTAGATTGAATGCCCGGGTCTCTATGCTCCTTCGGGATGAGGTCTCCCATCCGTAGGAGACCGTATTTCATCCCAATTGTGATGTCAAGCGTACAGGTGTACGGGCTAGCCTCGCCAGTATATTCGGTTCTCGTATCGACGGTATCTGGGGGGTGTCCGAAGTCACCGGGCATGAAGCAGTGCAAGGAAGGCCATACGTGGACTTGGAAAGCAGCGAAGCGGCCGTGTGGTCGCGCAGGAGCTCCTGGCGGACACGGCGCGATTTCGATTGTCCCCGCCGCGGCGCGGTCACGGTCGGCCTTGAGAAAGAGCGGAATTCTCTCACCGCCGGCGACTGGCATGAGCTGCTCCTCCGGGACCTTGGCATTTCGGAGAATGTTAATGGCTTCGCCGTTGGCAATCACAATAGCACCCGTCTTCTTCGCAATGAGATCAGCGCCTGGCATGCTATCGCAATGGAAATTCGTTAGCAAGGCGTCCCGGCATCAAAGAATACAATTGGACAAGACACAGACTGGTCATAGTGGGCATGCGATATGAAGATGTAGTCGGCCTCTTCGACATCGTCGATGTTTAAATATTTCGGCAAAACAGAGGGTCGTTCGAGCCAAGTATCAAGCCAGATTACCAGGCCAGCGGCCTTCAAGCGATATGTAGTCGTGCCTATGCCAGCGGTCAGAACCATCTCACGACGTGAGACGCTTCATTAAAACTCACCAAACCACTCAATTGTAGCAGCCATGGTTATGGTAAATCAGGTCGAATTCACTCGTAGTAGAGTAGCATTTTAGGTATCTACTAAAAGAATAATCATATGTCTATGGTACCTCGTTATAGCACCCAAGACGACGACGCCCTGGTTTGGCTTGGGATTCTGGCCGTTACCAAATTGGGGAATTGAGGAGCCGAAGGTAGGGGCCGGGATTGGAGGGCCGTGATTAAGGGGCCGTAAAATTGAGGAGCCGCGTGGGGATCAAAGGGCGGGTTATGCGGGGTTCATAGCAGCATTATTCCGGGGCATTGCAACCTCCGCCAGGTTTCCTCCCCACATGATGCGCCATTCACTGCTAGTTTTAGGCCACTGGGAACATGGAAATGTGAACAGTGAAGACGAACGGCCCGGCTAGGCAGTGAAGGCACGTGGGGTGGTCGAAATCGAGGACGAAGCGGTTTAGACAAGTACCTGCCAGTGTTCGACGGCGTACTAGGTTAATTAAGAAAGCCATGATGCGAGAATTGCAGCTTGTTTACCGCAGATTCTTCGCAAAGTTTGCGCTCTTAGCCGAGTAACATCTAAGTACAATCACGGAGGGCGATTCTACGTGATAGAGGGGAAGTTTAGACACTAGATGCCGAAGGAAGAGAAAACCGAGGAGAGGAGGTAGCCACCATACTATGTGTCCAATTGTGACTTTTGGATTCATACTAGTTACTCTTTTTACTAGAACGAGTTACCTGCCGGGCTGTAGTAGGAAATCACTCTAAAACTCTTGAAGCTATAGTAAGTATCGCCTAGATACTTCCTTTATTCGCGTTCGCTTGACTATACCCTAGGAACAACCCGATGTAGGTTCCGGTTCTAGAATGCGGGGCCCCAGGTTATTATGTGGGACAGATCGCGGGGTTGAATGCGGAGGCGGAATGCGGGATGCTGTGGAAGTTAAATATTCGAGACAGCGACGCAGAAGACAGCTCACGGCGATGTCGATAGGTTACTTCGCATTGCTCACCCGTTTATTTAACATTAAAATCATGTCGGATACATTGCTGCCCACACCTTTTAAGGTCCGATACACATCGGCAACTCCTCTTGAAAATCCCCTTGCTCGTTATGATGGCCTGAAGCCTAAGATCGACACGCTACCAAAAGGCTTCCAGAAACAAACGGGATACCGCCCATTCCCCGTCGAGACTATTTTTGAGCGAGATGTTGCTATCCCAGTACGAGATGGTACCATCCTACGAGCTGATGTGTTTCGGCCTGTTGGCGATCAGAAGTTCCCTGCTTTACTAGCCTTCAGTCCGTATGGGAAGTCTGGGACTGGTAAGTGCAAACATTCCGTCCTCGTGGCTTCTTATGGAACCGGAAATTTCTAGTCTGATTAGCCAGTAGGCTTTTTTGACCTGAGCTTCATCTGTGGGCGTGCCGGAGTCCCCCAAGAGCGATTGTCTGGCTTCGAATCCTTCGAGGCGCCAGATCCGGCCGAGTGGACGCAACATGATTATGCTGTTGTGAATGTGAATTCTCGAGGGATACTTGGTTCTGAAGGCCTTCATAGGTTCGTTGTTGGCGCCTACTTGCTTCGAATCTATGCTGGAGGCTAACAGGCTTCACAGATGGCATGGGGTCGGTGAAGGACAGGACGGCCACGATACCATTGAGCACATTGCTCAACTGCCTTGGTGCAACGGGCGCGTTGCGTTGGTGGGAAACTCATGGCTTGCATCGGCTCAGTGGTTCATCGCTGCTGAGCGGCCGCCGCATCTCACATGCATTTTGCCGCTCGAGGGACTCAGCGACGTTTATCGAGAGACCCTTTGTCGTGGTGGCGTCCCATACCTGCCTTTTTGGACATTCCTCGGGAATAATCTTTTCAGTAAGTGCTTGGGTGGGTGATAGACAGCAAGTGTGTCTACAACATGCTGACCGATACTTCGCAGGCAATCAGGAACGAGAAGATGTCATCTCAATGATCAAGAATTATCCCCTAATGAACGACTATTGGGAAGACAAAAGAGCCAAGGCACATCTGATTACTGTCCCTGCATACGTTCTTGCCAGCATGTCTACTGGTCTCCACACGGTCGGATCTATACGATGTTATGAAGATATCCCTCACGAGAAAAAATGGTGCGTCCTGACTGATGCCTATGAGGTACTACTTCTAACCGGGCTTTCACGTCCTAGGTTGCGCGTGAATTGCACTCAAGAATGGCATGACTTGTACCAGGAGGACACGATTGCCGACCTGAAGAAGTTTCTTGACTTCTACATGAAGGGAGTGAACAACGGATGGGAACAGACTCCCAAGGCTAGGATCTCTATATTGAGATATACCCGGGTAAGTATATCTAGCTGCCCTACATCGGTCAATGAAGTTAACGTTTGCAAACAGCCGGGGATCCAAAATGTCCCATTCGAATCCTGGCCAATACCCCAAACTGAGCAGCGCAAGTTCTGGCTGTCCACCAACGGCAAGATGGAAACCGGTCGTCCTTCATTGAAAGACGCCAAAGTCTCATATCAGTCAGACGTTGTTGCTTTGCAGAAAGATGATGACTCCGGATTCGTCGAATTCTCATATACTTTCACGGAAAGGACCACTCTCATAGGGCCCTGCCGAGCAATTCTCCACATGTCTTGCCCTGATCATGACGATATGGACGTGTTCGTCATAATTCGAAAAGCAGATCGGAGCGGAAATGTTCTAAGGAACATCAACATTCCTCTTCAGGACCTGGTCGGGGTAGAGCGCGAGGAGGACATAAGTATAACCAACACGTTGCAATATGTGGGACCTTCAGGGATCCTTCGAGCAAGTCACTGTGCTCTAGATCCCAAACTTTCAAAGCCTCACTGGCCTGCGCACGACCACACAAGGGAGGACAAGGTCAGACCCTCAGAGGTGGTCCAGCTAGAAATAGGTCTGTGGCCTGCTGCCATTGAGTTTTCTGCTGGGGAGAGGCTCGTTTTCAGGGTTGCTGGGCACCAGATGACCCTGGCCGAGTTTGACCCTCTAAGGGGAGGCTTCCGGGCTGGGAATGTTGGAAAGCACAATGTACACTTCGGTGGCCAGTATGAAAGTTACATTACTATTCCGGTCGTTAGCATGAACTAGTTATTAAGAATATAAGTATTAGAAATAAATAACTAAGGTTTATAGAGAAAAATAGGTAATAAGGATAGGATTTAAAGCTACGTCCTCCTAAAGAGGAAACTAGGCGATTAACTACCACACTATTCCACTACAAGAACAAGAAGAAGAAGGAGAAGAAAAAGAAAAGGAAAGAAAAGCGATAATATGAAAACAACCTGCCTAGGATAACTAGTACATCCCAGCCCTCTCTAGCCTTTCCCCACTACTACCACTTAGTCCTGCTTCGGCTTACTGTTGAAAAGGCTGGCGTAAAGTCGTAGGAACGGGATGACAAGTTTCCCGCCGATCTTGACTAAGCTACCGAACCAACCGTCTAAGTGAAAGGTCTGATTGTGAGGCCTCGAGGTTAGCCTGAAACTTTCACATCTTGCTCACATCTGTTCCTCTTACGCCCCGGGCCCTTGGACTGCTTGGGGGGTGGCGAGTGTGACTTACGGGGATGTTTACGCCTCCGCTCTTGGCGACCCATCGAAAGGCGCGCGGAAGCATCGCGCTCTCATAGGCGTCGACGGCCGTTTTGGCCTCGGCTGTGGTTACCGAGTTGTCCGGGCGCGACTTGGCCAAGGCGTTCAAGTGCAACAGCTGCGGTAGAAGATCCGCTGTGTCGGCGAGGGCCGTGTTTCCTCCCGCACCTCTGTGGAAGTGGTGGCACCTGTTTTAGCCCATGTTCTTTGGAAGTATTATCTGTGTACTTGCTACCTAGGTGCGGGAATGGGGGAGAGACCGGGGGGAATGGGGGTCGGAGCTTGGGAAGGGGTATCGGGGAGGTTGGGCTACGGTCTTTCGGGCCGGAGCTCGCGGCTTCAGTGGGTAAAAGAAGAAGAATAACAAAAAGGCTTACCGGTTTGGCTGCATGGCGTGGATGGCGTCACCGATAAGCCAGACACGGGGATGTCCCTGTTTGATGTCACCAGATTTGGCGCTTTTCTCCCTCCAGCGCGCTGCCGGGCGGTGAGCCGCTCGTAGCTGGGTGACCATGATATCGGCAGCGTCCTTGTCTTGCCGAGTTGCGCCCAATAGCGCGTGGCTAGGATGAGTTAGCACTGTCATTTCTCAGTCGGAGATTGTGTCATCCGCACTATTCTGGAGCCCAGTCCTTGATGTAATCGAGGCAAAGCTGCAGCTTGTCCGGGACGTTGCTCGGGTCGGGAATGGCATCCGTGGGAATGTTAAGGCCCCAATAAAAGGATGCCGCATCCTCGTTATAGGTGATGGGCTGACTCGCGTCGGTCTGTATGCCGTTGGCGTCGAACTTGGGAGGGAGGTAGACTGCACCTGGTTAGCAGACCGTGATGGATGGCCCAACGGATCCGGGAAGCCCTACAAGCATAAAAGAGGGTGCCACCCTTGGCGAATGTGACGATGGGTCCGCGACGGAGCTTCTGGGGAAGAGTCTTCATCAGGTCGTACGGGAGCTTTCCTTTAGACAGAAAGCCCCAGAATTTGTCGAGGAGAACAATGTTGTTCAAACCGAGCTGCGCGTTGATCTATGCACCCAAGTCTTCTCATCAGCAACACTAACAAAATCAGCCCGGGGATACGGATCTTACCCTGGATCTGTTCCCATCCGCGCCGACCAAGATGTCGCCCACGTCGGAAGTGCCATCGGCAAAATTGGCCTTGACCCTCTCCCTGCCGTTCTCGGTCACAATCTCGTATGACTCGAGATACTTGTCAAAGAGGACGGCATTTTTCTCCTTGACAGGCTCCAGCAGGAGGTTACGGAGCACGACGCGGTTGATGGCGGAGGTCTTCGCGTAGGACGGGACAGTGGAAAAGTCAAGAATCTCCTCGAACCGCGAGTTGTGGACGCTGGGGGCGGCCTGGCTGACGCCCATGTTCTGGCCTAGCTTGTTGACGATCTTGGTGAGTCGGTCCTGGGTCAGGCAAGCCTTGAAGCCGACCATGGCCCATTCACCGAGGCGAATCTGATATCCTTCCCTCTTGGTGTCCTCCGAGTCCCTCTCGTACAGGGCAAAGTCGATACCATTATTGAGGAGGCCGTTGGCGAGGAGGCTGCCAGAGAGACCACCTCCAATAATGAGGACTCGGACCCCGGCCATTAGAGCTGCTGCAGACTAAACCAAAGGCCCCGTAGCGTCGACGATGATACTGACGGCTGATCGGCTCGAAGAGGGAGAGAGGACGGGAAGGAGAGAATATGTTTCTGTCGATTGGGGGGGGGATTAGAGGGTAGGGACCGACTTTGCGGGCTGCGTAGACAAAGTTGCGGTTGCTTTCTATTAAAGAGCTAGGCGAGGCGAACGGTTTGGTCTCGACTCAGTGCCACCACCCTTGTTCCAGGATGCAGTGCCGTGGCGTGAGCGGGCAGGCGACGTGAATCCCGAAGTAGAACCACGCCGAGTGAAATCCTGTGTCAGTGCGTCGCTCCGGGCTGTGACACGGAGCTGTCGGAGTACCAGCGCAACGTCGGAGGCACGATGCATGGCAGGGATGCGGGGGTTCTTGCCATGCCGACGGGGGTGGGCCCCTCCTTCGGCCCCAAGAGGCGGCTCCCCAGACGGAGAAACCAGGAGAGAAGGTCGTAGTAGTGGGCCTCGGCAACGGGTTACGGCAAGGGTTGTCAATGGGGGAGTTTGAGAGCTTGGGTGATGACGGGTCCAGAGTCTGCCTCTCTTGTTCCGTCCTCGAAGCAATCGCAAAGAGCAGCTCGGCGATGTTTTCAAGCCCACTAACAGTCGCCTGCCTTCCCGGTAAAGTAGTATCATCTGAGTACTAGTCGACGGTGGCGCCGTACATGCACCCGGACCATAATGTCCAAGACAACCGTTGAGTGGTTTGGTAATAGGTACATCAATCCTTCGCCTCTCTCACCCTTCGCCTCCTGTTCTCGGTCTCCGTTCCCAAGGGGAATCACGCTGACCCTTAACGCTCTTTGCGGGGACAGGCACCACGACCTTCTGGGTGCCCACCCGCGGCGTGACCATCTTCCTGGACGCAAGGCTTGAGAGGCCGGAGCCGAACTCGCGCCCAATCTCTATATATGACGTTACCGAAGCCGATTACATCTTCATCTGGCACACTCGCTTTGACCAGTTAGTGAAATCAGGAGAGGGAAGAGAGATAGAAAAAGAGAAGACGACAGCTTGTCGGGCATAAAACTGGCGTGGGCTGAATGCTGACGGTGTGCAAGTCTCCCCGGGGTCGACCGAATCGCACTTCAGACCGGCGCCATCGTCGTCGCCAACTGCGAGGCCACCAACTGTCTACGGAAGGCCGGCGTGCTCGAGGAGCACCTCCCCGTGGCTGGGCAGCGAGCGCATCCCGCTCTTCACCAAGAAGGATCGTGACGAGGCCCAGCGCCCCGACGCGTCCTATCGAGCTGGACGTCAGGCCCGCCACAGCTCCGGTGGAGAAGGAGACTCATGGCAAGGTTCTCGACTTGGCTTGAGAGACTGCAGTCTTGAGAAGGTGGAAAGGGATAATTCTCTTGTTTCTCGTATGGAGGTTAGAGCAGTTAAATACCCCATGAGAGGCTTAACCTTTCATGATAATGCAGCTAGGTATAACTCTTTGATTATAGGCAGCAGAAGGTTAAAAAAAAGGCCACTATATTAGCATTGGGATATAATGCTATGATATATTGAAAATGTGTTCTTTGTTATAGTTAAAGCCCGGCCCTCGATGGGTTAACCGAGCCAGAAGATCGTTCTTGACTTGGCGCTCGCAGAGGTAGTCACCTTAGACTCGTAGCACTGAATCCAAGTTTGAAGGGGAAACTGTGCGGGATGGAGGGTCTATCTGTACAATAGGAGATGCGGCCCCGCAGAACACATAGCTAGGGAGCTGCTGGCCATGAAGAGCAGAGGTTGAATGTGACCGTCAAAGTCATAACAGCAAACCTTATCTAAATTTCCTAAGCACTTTGCTACTATTCAAGAGGTATGCTGGTCAAGAAAGTTAATAATGGACCGCAGTGACTGAGCGGCCGGGGTCTGTAGCTCCGAGGTCTCGATGTCAATGTTGCCGAGGGCGCTGTCGAATCCGTGCTGGGCGTCGTCGGGGAAGTCGGCGGTGACAGCGACGCCGAGGCCGCGGAGCTTGTTAGCAGTGTCAACGCCTTGATCGACAGGGACGGCCGCGTCGTTCTTTCCGTGCAAGATGAAGATTGGGGGCAGGGTGGCAGCTTGGCCAAAGGCCACGGGGAACAACTTGCGGTGCTCTTTCGGGATGGCCTCGATGCCCTGTTCGTGGATGCGCTCGCCAAGGCCCGTGACGCCCGTCAGGTAGTCCGGGAACAGCGCTTCGCCGTGGAACACGGCCACGATGGCCGACCGCGGATCGGCCGCCGGGTTGGTTGGGAACGGGTGGCCGCTGATCTGGCCCTCAGTGCCCTTTGCCTGCAGCGACTTGATGTACTCGAGCACGGGACCGGCATCCACGCAGGGCTGGAAGAAGATGTTGGAGCCCTTGGTGTGGTAGCGGGCGGCCGACAGGTCTAGTACGCCGTAGATGAGCGCGACAGCAGAAGGCTTCTTGCCGGTTACGAGACCTGCCGTGGTCAAGGCCAGGTAGCCACCCGCACTGGAACCCGCGACGGCGATGGGCCCAATCTGGGCCCCGATCCTGACGCCCAGCGTCGTCGCCACCCAGTTGTACGCGTCCACGCTGTCGGCCACGGCGTCGACACCGGTTGACTCGGGCAGCAGGCGGTAGTCTACTGACACAAAGACACCACCACGGGTCGCCCAGCTGTTCAAGAGCCAAAGAGGATAGCGCTGACGGTCCCCAAAGACCTATCACCGGAGTTCGTCACGTTAGATATCCAGTCCGAGGTCCGAAGCTCATAGCAGCCTTTAGAAACGGCGGGAAACATACCAAGAAGCCGCCATGATAGTAAACGATAGTCCTCAGAGGGCCGTGAGTGATTCTAGTGGGGTACCAGACGTCCAGACTGATACCGCCCTTGCCACCCTGTTTAAACTCAAACGTCTCGAACCTGTAGTTCTCGGGGACGTGGATTTGGTTTGCCATTGTTGCCGTCAGGGTTGAGAGTGTGCAAGTTTGGCTTGTCGCAGTATGCCTAGGAGGTGCTACTTGTAGGGCCATCCTCACGCAGCTTGTGGCAATTGGCCCTTTTATGGCGGGGAAGCTCTAGCAGGAGGGGCCGACCAGCGGCAGCGCCGGCAACGGCGTGACTGCGATCCGACCCAGCGGGTATTGCCATTGTAGTCCTATGGCGTTCTCAGGTCCAGGGCCTGACAACAGGGCTTCCCAGAGAGGGCGGGTCTTCTGGCCCAACTTCGGCCTTGTCCACAACTGGGACTCCGACGGGGCCGATCCTAAGACCCGTTTCGCAGCAAAGACGGGGCTAGGCCTGTTCTCTGGTGACCTGCTTAAGGCAGTACTATCACCCTCCTCAGAGAGAGACAAGGAGATATCCCTTAAGCTGGCAAGGACCTCCAGTCCGTACCTCGCCCCAGTGTTATTGGAATACCTAAAGTATGTAGTAAGAATGATCTCACCTGTTAGAACACTATGTTGTGAGTACTTACTCCCGAGGCAAGACTTAGTGATGATTAAAGTATCTCTCAAAAGAATAAATATAATTGGCCTGAACCCCCTAGAGTGACCTGGTTGGAGGTCCTTGCCAGCTTAAGAGATATGGAAAAAGAGGAGTCGGCTTAAACATCCTCGATAAGTCGCATAACTAGAAAGAACCTTCTAGATCAAGAGAACATCCTAAATTGTTTAACGGGATCCGTGTTTTATGGACCACGTAATAATACCGTGAATACGAGGGATGAGTAGATGATGGCGGCATCACCCAACCTCAATACATAGCTTCCCTCTCGTTCTTTTTCCCCTTCTTCCCTCACTTATAGTTTCCGCTCTCTCAATCGCATATGCATGTTGACCGGGTTGTGCGACCACATTGACGAGACTTCCCACGGCTTTTCCTTGTTGACAAACTCAAAGTCAAACCTGCGGACGAACTGTGCGACGAACTTATAGATCTCGACCTGTTTTGATCCTCTTTCAGCGGGGGTGGTGACTGACGGCCCTATGGCCCAGAGATACCAGATGACGGAAACATTCATAAAGCATTGGGAGAAGCAAGGAACGAGAGGCCACTTACGAGTGCAAGATTCTTCCCGACGCAGCCCCGAGGGCCGTTGCCGCCAAAACTCATATTGTAGCTCTCGAGCATGGACTTCTGTTGGGGGTCCTCCCAGCGCTCGGGGATAAAGTCGTTGCGGGTCTCGCCGTAGAGCTTCGGGTCACGGCCCTGGCTGAGGGGGCTGATGCCGACGTTGTAGCCCGCGGGAATGTAATGCTTGCCGACCGTAACTCCGCCCTGGGGCACCACGCGCAGCAGCTGGAAGTTGATGGACGGGAACAGTCGCATCGTCTCCGAGATGACGGCCCCTAGGTAGGTGACCTTCTGCGACTGCAGATATGTGATGGGCTGGTCTAGGTTGTTTTCGTCGTAGAAATGGTCGATGGCTGCACGGAGTTTGGCGAGCTTTTCCGGGTGCGTCCCTAGATAGTAGAGGGCGGCGCGTATGCCGGCCGAGGTGGTATCAGCGCCGGCAGCCCTAACTCTTGTGTTAGCTACAGATAGGCTAAGTGGGTTCTCGTGGAGAAGATGGACTTTTTGTTTCTCTCATCTCTTCTTAGAGCAAAGGGAAACGAATTCGCTGGTGAAACGAGAGCAGGCTTACAAGATGTTGGTTGTCTCCACCAGGATTTCCTTCTGGTCTGCTGGGCCCGAGCCGTCAAATTTCTTCATCTTGACAAAGTAGTTGAGCAGGTCCTTGCGTTCGAGGGCGTCCTTAGGAGCTGCCTGGCGTTCCATGACCTTGTCGCTCGAATACTTCATGAACTTGCTGATCGGGGAATCCAGTTTCAGCAGGTCGACCAAATGCAGG
Organism: Fusarium keratoplasticum; assembly: GCF_025433545.1. Taxonomy (NCBI): domain Eukaryota; kingdom Fungi; phylum Ascomycota; class Sordariomycetes; order Hypocreales; family Nectriaceae; genus Fusarium; species Fusarium keratoplasticum. Next base: position 1,461,658 of record NC_070535.1, read on the forward strand.
AAGGGCATAGTCTGACCCCAGATGTGACCTAAGACCCCGGAAAGGGTGAAAATCTGGGCAATGGCTTCCCGGATGCCCATGACGTCGGTCTCGGTCTCTAGGTGGCCCAGCGTCTCGCCAAAGGCCAGCTCGCCGACGACATCATAGGCGAGCGCCTGCACCCAGACGGACACGTCGACGATCTGGCCGCTCCGGGAGTACTTGGAGAGCTTGTCAAGACACAGCGCAATGGAGGACTGCATGTACTTCTCGTACTCGAGGATGGAGGACATGGAGTAGGCCGCCGAGACGCGCTTGCGCTTGAGCGAGTGCAATCTGGGATCCAGCTCGGCGAAGAACATTACGTCGACCCCAGGGTTGTGCCACGTGTGGTACCACCCCGTCTTGAGCGCGGGCTTGCCGTGTCCGTAGAGTTTCTTCATCGTCGGCCCGTCCACGATGGAAACTTCGTTGGGTGCGACGCGCACGACGGGGCCATACTTGTCGTGCAGCTCCAGGATGTCTTCGTGCCATTTGCCATGTGCATAGCGCCAAGTCCGCCACAGCCCGTTGACAGCGGCGATTTTGGGACCCGGAACCCAGGCCAGAGGGTGAAGGAGCAGCCGGTATAGAACGATGAGAGGAACCGTGACGAGCACGAGTCCGCTCACAATCGTCGCTGGTGAGACCTGGCCAAGGACCGGCGACCATGACGTCGCCGCCCGGACGAATGTCTCCCTAAGTTGTTCGATTATGGCCATGCCGGGTGCGAGTGGGCTGTTGTGCGGGTCTAAACCAGGAGGGAGAGGAGAAACGAGATGATGGAGAAGGGAGCCAATGCTTTTGGGATGATGCCCTAAGTGTATACTGACCAAAGAGACAGGTCGTGCTGATATGATGCTTCCAGGCAGTCTACTGTTCGGCTGAGAACCTCCTGTGTATGCAGATCCGCAACCCAACACGAAAATGGAGGAATGGCCTGATCTACTAATAATGGTTTAGTTTTCGTATAGCGAGAGCAGCCGTGCCTTGGGCCTCAGCCATCCTCATCTAGCATAGTTTCGTTGGATAATCTAGGTGGTCGGCCATCTCCCCCCCCCCCCCCCCCCCCGGCCCAGACACGGCAGACGGTCTGAGATCTGGATCTTGTGACCGGACCTGTTGGTTCTCTTTGGCTGAATCATCGGAGGGCTTCACTACACCGGCGCCCCGGGCACTCAAAGGGTACGGGACCAGAGACGTCAAGAAATGACTTTTACTACTAACCCGTGCGCTGGTTGGTGACCCTGGTCGGCTGTCCCCTAATCCTCATGCCAAAGGGTTCCTCCTTTTTCTTCTCAGTCTTGAGAAACATGATACCCTAACCATCCTATTGCTGTTATCCTCCAACAAAATTAGGGATACCAGGGATGGTACGCAGCCGTCGCCTCTTACGCCCGCCCACCCTGTGCCGTGTAGTTCTTTGTGGCTAGGTGTTGACGCTCCCCTCCCCACAATCTATGGAATATGGGGGGCGAAGTATAGCGCGTGGCAATGGACGTCGGCTTTGCGGGATTGACGGAACATGAGCACATGCCGCATTACCGAGTGCCAGATGCAGCCATTTGTGAAGGAGGAGACAGTCTCCGGGGAACTATGCTGCCCGGAACTATGATGTGGCCCCCGTCGGAAGTTATTATGCAGATGTTTTATCATTGGCTACTTTTGCCTTCCCAAGTCCGACACTCTAAAAGTAAGGGGCCGATAGTGAGGGGCCGACCGATGCTAACCTGCCCAAATCACAGGACGCGGTCCGTGGGATCGATGTCTGGGAGGAATGGGGTTAGCTGTATGGAGTAACCAAGAGGCGAACTCGTACAAGGCCGCGGGTGAGCAGACGGCCATCCTCTCGCAGCCTATGCAATAGCACAAGTACTGTAATTGTGGTCTCACTTCCCCTCCATCCCACTAGAGCCGTCCAGCATTTAACTCGTTAAGGAGAGGCAAGATCTGAGATTCACCTCGTAGTGCGCATTTAATTGCTTGATCCTTTAAAAGTTTGCCTGATTAAGAACTAGCCACGGTATTCATGGAACCCGAGCTCAAAGTCTTCAAGAGGCTCGGAGGCTATGCAGAAGTATTTCCGCCCAAGCGTTCAAGCAATGCCAGTGACCACCCAACGCCGCCGTCACCCTCCGTGGTTGGCAGGCAGCGTGAGAGCATCGACATCACCTGACTGGTGGCATCCGCCGAACTCGCTTGTCTCTTCATAGGCCGGGCTGATGGCTCCCTGGCCTTTGACTAGGCGACTGGGAGGATCATCTTGTTCTTATACAAGCAGGAGAGCTCAAAACTACTGACCATCATCACCTGCAACGACAGGCATCTGGCAAGCTCTGATACTGCTAGGATGGCCGAGATTTTCAAGCTTGCTCGAGGGCAGGACAACGAGCTCCAGGCTTCGGCAACACGTCGCAAGGTTTCTGCTAATGGGCCACTAGTCAGCCCTGGCGCTGCATCCCAAGATGCCACGGCTCCTCATCGACAGAGCCCACAGACCGATGTTGAGTGATATTCACGGCGACACGGAGATTGACAATTGTTGCCTCCGATGGGGCATGAACGACTAACCAACGCCTGCCGTTTCTTCTCTTCTGCATGCTGGGTGCATGCAACCACGTGCTGGTATGGCACGACGGATCATATCGTTTTGGTAAGCAGCCTGATAGTGTGGCAGCAGTGACAACCACAGCTTCCTGTGGTGTTGTCAGATCTCAATCATGCCTCGGTCTCCGCTAGCTATATACCAGGTGCTTCCATGCAGGGTTGCTATTTTATCGTGGTCATATCAGTGTGTTTCGGTCGATCCTTGGCGAGAAGCGTTTTAAGTAAACCAGGAGAGTCTTGTATTATAGTCGACATCTAATAAAGCTCTCCACGAGTCCCACACTGAAGATCATATCCTCCTTCTTTACACGGTCGAGCCCAACCATATCACAAAACTTCAGAATGAGAATTGCCTCACGTGGTTGTAGCCACCCACACGGGATACCAAAGCCAGCTTTCGACTCTTCCACATACCCTTCGTAGCCCTGGTGGCACATTACTTTGATCCGGCATTTTCTTTATCTTCACCTCCTCTACCCCCCAGTAGCCAGCACCGTATCCGCTAAAGACGATAGCTATAGCCTTGTCTCCGATGGCAGCTTTGACCAATGCAGTGGGAAACTCTGGGTGTACAGGAAGCCACGCAACGGTTGGAACTTCTGTGCTCATCTTCCTAGTGTCAAACCCGGGCTGAAAAGGCTGTACCGGGTGAGGGTAGAAGTAGGGCGTATCATCTTCAATCACACCAAGATGTCCACGACCGGGGGCACTAAAAGGGCTGGTCGAGTTGATATGCGATTTCATTGTAACGAAGCATGGCCAAATCTTTCCGTCGATTACCAGCATAACTTCTCGTCCAGATGCACTCGGCGCTGTAGCAACCATGACGGCGGTGAAGAAGTTCCTGGAACTGTCTGTTCCTATCGCTGATGGCGGCCTCACCGCGGCAGTCAAGATAATTGGTTTGCTGCTTTTTCTCGTGGAATGAAGCCCAATAAGCGTCTCTTTCATTGTGTCGGCGCCATGCGGCAAAACGACACCATCCACCTCCGGGTCTTCAAGTCGACCGTGGACGAAATCGCATAGCTCGAGGACGTCTTTTGTGGTTCTTTGGATACTATCCCCCTTGGTGACGTCAATACACTCGAACTGTATGTCTTAGTCTAGAGGAAACCCTTCTGTGAGATCCTTAACAGAGTTGAGCAGGAATGAAGAGAGGTTGAGATGGATAAGGAACTGCAGCGTCCTTCTCTATTTCTAATAGAAGAACTAGAAGGGCCCTCTCTATCCTGTCGTGTTTGGAGATGTGTGCGGCAACATTCAGGCTCACATCAAGACCTGCGGTTGGCTGGGAGTGAGCACGATCCCTACACCGCCGGGACTTCCCACCGAAGCGGCCTCGAAAAAGCTAACCCTGTTCACATTCTGTTTTTTAATTGTTCGTCCCAAGATAAGTGTTCCATAGTGTTGTAACCATGCGGTGTGCGGATGACTTCTGAGCGCAAGTGGCCCTCTCATAGACCTACACCACGCTTAAGTATCTGCATGACCTCTACAGAACCTCTTGTATTAAATGCATATCGAGCAAGCACCATCCATCTTCTTGCACCCACCAGTGAGCACACCGTTCTCACAGCAGGGCACGCAAATCTCCCGCCAGATCACCTCTGTTCCACGGGCATGAATAGACATGGAAGCCGTTGCAGACTCGTCTCCATCGTTGAGACGACAGGATATTTCCCAGATTAGAGTCGGTGTGGCTCCAATAGCAACACGCCACCGGCTTCCTTCTGCTCCTTTTCCTTTGCCAAGTAGTATCTCAATCTTCATTGGATTGGCAATCCTCCCATGACTAACCCGGAACTCAGCTGGAGTTTCGACTGCACCGTTTCACTAGCTATTGCGTTAGTAGCTTCTCTCCTCGTGGTTAAGAGGCTTACTTTGGCTTCGTTGATCAGATCTTCTCTCATCGTAGTCTCTGCCGTCGGAGCCGAAATGGCAAGAGCTTAGGGATTGCCGCCTTGAAGGGGCAGAGGCGAGTTTGAGCAGGGGGATGTTGTCTCAATGAGGCGACGTACGTATGCGAGGCAAGGAGAGTAACCTGCAAGAAGCAGGCAAGTCATGAGCGAGCTAGATCATAAGTAGTGCAGTGGCGGAACTGGAAACGTACATGACGGTTGGGATGCCGCCGAGCGAATGCCCCGGGATAGCAGGCAGGGCCTCCCTTAGCTCGGTACCTGATGCAGAGATGACGCTAACGTCTGCAGGCTGTCTGCTGAAGTAGTTCCTCGGCTACCGTATCTCTTACCGCATCCATTTTAGTACCGTCGTCCGTACCTCCTCGCTTAAAAAGCGCCCGTTCTCTCTTCATGCGCCCCCAAGTCTCCCGGGTATGTACATGCAGCTGAGTTAGTGTGTTCATTCCTTCCATTATTTCCCCCATTCTCTATCAGCTCTAATACAATGGCAGAGAGGGCAGACAAAGATGGGTACTGCGATTGTTCTAGAAGCTATCTAAAACTTGGGGCCCAGGGTGTATGCACTGCTTAACGTCAAGGTCGAGCTAAGAATGCGCACAAAATGTTAAGGCGTGTGATCAATTGCAGCACAATGAATAACACATTTCACGTCAAAGAAGTTTAGACTGTTGTAGATAAATACAAAAAATGACTTTGTTGCCAATAATGATAGGATCTTTCTCTACAGTCAAAGGGGTATCAATCACAGCTTGAAAGAAAACATTCCGGCCCTCAAGCTTGAACAGCGGGGTCGCTAACTGGTAGGAGACTTTCTAAGAAATTCTTGTTCTACGATGGTAAATAATCGCTATAGTAGCCCTAGTTACTGTCCATTCACAGAAATAGTACCATCTGTTCCAGGACGTGGTGCACCAGTTGCCTTCTTACCCATGAAACCACCGGCAACCAACTTGAGTGCACTCGAAAATGGATCCTCCTTGGTCTTGGATGCCGCCGTCAACCCAGCTGCCTCGAATGCCTGCTCAAAATCCTTTCTAATATCTTCAAAGTCCTCGATCCCCACTGACACACGGATGAGATCCGGGGTGACTCCTCCTTTGATCTTCTCCTCGTCAGGGAGCTGCTGATGCGTCGTGACCCAAGGGTGGATGATGAGAGTCTTGGCATCCCCGACGTTGGCTAGATGTGAACAGAGCTTCAAGTTGTCAACAACGGCTCTCACTTCGTCAATGGTTCCAGCCTGCTTAGCAGTCAGTGCCTTGTCATCTCGCTTGATGCTGGTCTGGGACTTACCACACCAAAGGTCAAGACGCCGCCTGCACCACGAGTAAAGACCTTGGAAGTATACTCGTAGTCGGGGTGGGATTTGAGACCCGGATAGAGCACCCAGTTCACATTTGGGTGTGCTTCAAGCCACTCGGCCAACTTTTGCGTGTTTTCAGCGTGTCTCTGGGCGCGGAGCGGCAGGGTCTCAAGACCTTGCAAGAATAGCCAGGCGTTGAAGGGGCTCATGCAGGGGCCAAGGTCTCGCATGCTGTCCATACGGAGCTTTGCAGAGAGCGCCTTGTGCCCGTAGGTTTCCCAGAACCGCATCCCATGATAGCCGTCAGCTGGCTCAATGAATCCTGGAAATTTACCAGATGCACTCCAGTCAAAGTGACCCCCGTCAATCACAATACCACCCATCGACGTACCGTGGCCACCAATCCACTTGGTGCAGGAGTGCGTGACGATGTCGGCGCCCTGCTTAATCGGTTGGCAGAGGTAACCACCCATGCCAAAGGTGTTGTCGACAATGAGTGGAATACCGTGCTTGTGGGCGACTTCGGCAATAGCCTTGATATCTGGGACACTGTGCTTGGGGTTGCTAATGGTCTCGATGTAGATGCATCGTGTGTCCTTATCGATGGCTGTGTCAATGTCTGCAGGATCGTTGCCCACGACCCATTTGACATCGATCTTGAACTTCTTCATGTAGACTCGGAACTGGTTATATGTACCACCGTAGAGCCAGCTGGTGCTGACAAAATTCTGTCCTGGCTCGCAACATTGTGTGATGGCCATGAACTGGGCGGCATGGCCAGATGCGGCAGCAACAGCACCAACACCCCCCTCAAGCATGGCCATTCGAGTCTCGAAAACACTGTTGGTTGGGTTACCCATTCGGGTGTACACGTAGCCGTCCTTGCTCCAAGCAAACTTGCTTGCGCCATCTGCAAGCAATGTGAGTCCAGATACAGCCAAGCCAGTGTGGAGCTATAAACTCACCAGCAGCGTCCGAGAAGTTGTAAGCTGCAGTCTGGTATAGTGGCACAGCTCGGGATCCATTGACAGGATCAGGCTCCTGGCCGCCGTGGATCGCGAGTGTGGTGAACTTGGGCTCCCTGTGTGACCCGTTTAGCAGCGGCGGGAAGCCGATCTGACAAAGACTCACCAGTCCACATTGCTGAGTGAGCCAGAGACGGGCATTTTCAATCACTTTGAGGAAGGTTGTGGGAATGAATTTTCGCAAGATTTAGGTATTTGAGTATGGATGCAGTTCTTGAGTCTTGGAAGAGAGCCTTTGGTTGTAAGCTGGCTGTATTTATGGACCACAAACATCAATCTTGCAAACATTAGATCAGTAACATTGTGATCGTATCACACTTCCTCATGTGTACACCCTGGTCCCCCGCAAAGGGTACGTCGGGGTTTGACAAACGCCAGCGGCCTTTGCTGATAAGCCGCCCACCCTCATCTCCCACCACTCAATCCCCGGGCTTCGACATCTCCGGTCGGCCGAAGTACCTGGCGAACTTGATCTGCCGCGCATCAATAAGCAGTCATGCCATGTAATCATAAACTAAGTGAACAGAGGCCCTTCTCACTTACCGCTCATGCCCCCGATAGCCTCAAACGCCGTAGCATAGTTTTCCAACGCCGTTGATATCGATAGCAGGCTCACTCGTAGACGGTCGAGTAACCGACCTGCTATCGAGGCCGTCTGCGCATCTCCGGAATATCTGGACCGCGTCAGATTTCCTATCGTCGTAAGTACAAAGGCACACTGCAATGCGCAGCACGCGAGAGACGGCATCATCCGCGGCCAGGCGGTGGATGAAGTTTGCTGACTGGGCGGGTTCGGATAGGGCAAGTCGTCAAATGCTTGCGCCATGTTCAGAGCGGCTCTTAAACATATCTTGGCAGACTGATGACTGCTGAAACAGTCGCTCCCTGATGGGCCGTTCTCTGATGAACATGACGACACCTTAGTCAACGAAGTCAAAGATGTCAGCGAGGATGTGTCCCCAGAGCTCGGTGAATCTGCAGCCGTTGCTGATGAGGATTCTGAAGCTGAAAGCGAGTCCTCTGCCTCACCAACAAGCTTGCTCTCAAAAGCCGAGTATCGATGGAGCTTTATCCTGGCGCTTTTAATAGGCATTAGAGACGGCATCTACCAATTCCCTTTCACGCGTACCTGTTCAGCTTGATTCTAGTCATGCACCTTAGGGATCTTGAGACGACTCCTTCGGTGGGATCAACAGTCGCCGTCATGGTGGGCTGTAGGACCCAAGAGTCGGCCACCTTGATTAAAGACTCTAGATGCGAGTCGAGCTCACTCATCCGTTCGTATATTCTGTCCATGTCACCATTGAACTTTACCGCCTTACTCAGTTCCGTCGAGAATTGAGTGGTTGCAAGCATTGCCTGCTGTGCTTGAATGAGGAAACTGAACGCCTGCCTTGGTCAACGTGGAGCTCATCAGTCGGGCATAAGTCAACATACCTCGGCGTCAGACTTCAGAGCTGGACATTCGGTCGCAAAGGTGGGGATGAAAACGGCGAGTATAGATGGTTCCTGTTATGTGGATGAGCGACTTGCCAGTTGACTGGGTGTGAAGTGGCTTACGATGTTTCCAACAATCGCAGCTTGGGAGACGCAAATGTACTATGGCATTGTTAGCATTTTTTTTCAAACCTTGAGACTTATCACCAAGACATGCCGTCATCCACCAGACCCTTCGTTTGGCTTCGTTGAGTTCGCCATCATCGTCGCGCAGATGGAGAGATAGACTCATGGCGGCCATCAAAGCTTGACCGGCTCGACTCTCCATCTTTTTCAAATTGCCACGTTGCGCATACTCATAAGCGCTTAAGATGTCGAGAGCTATGATGCTCTCTAACTCCAAGGGTACCTCTGGGTGGAAAGGCTCCCTAGAATCACAGTGTGGGGTTTGGAGAAGAGCCTTGGCCGGGTCGACCGACGACTCGGGTATCTCTGATTCGATCTCAATGCACTCCAGGGCGCACTGGGCAAGATATTGTGCATAGTCCCTCCTGAACAACACCGATTCCTTAGATGTGGGGTGGGGGTCTTCGGTACACGGTATCAATGCCAGCATTGCTGAGATGGCTAGACTGATGGATGTCGACGGCTCTGACTCGCCTCCTGAGCCATCCATGTTGTTCTGATACCGTGGAATGGCCTGGTCTCGAGGGACCGCCGTGGGTGGAGGTAGAATGGGAAAGTAAGGATGTATGAAAATGTAATAAGCGTCAAGACTGGATACGGTGAGCAATGGTGGAATAGGTAGGCTGAGAATAAGACATACATTGCTCCATCATCTTGGTACGTCCTCACGGATGGAATAAGTTGCGAAGAGGCATCTGGTGGACTCTCAAAAAGGATGTCTCCGCCACTGATGACAGATTGTGAGAACAGGGCATCAAAGATGACGTCGGCATCTTGGGAAGGATCCCAAACATCAGGCACTAATCTTGTAAGGCAGCTGTCCTTTCCGGGTACTTCTCATCTGAGTGCGGCAACTCACCATGTTGTGGAATGTGTTCGATGGCCTCCTTATCTGCAACGGCTTGTTCCCACGCACGATTCTTCTTTCTCACGCGAGCACCACCTCTTCTGCTGGGCTGATAGATGCACTCACGCCCTCGGTTACTACACTGCCCGAAATTAAGTCAGATAGCTACGAACAATCCGTCATGGGACCCTGACTCACGCTGACACAAGGTTGTAAGCCATCGCAGCGAGTGCGTGAGGCTCGACTGTATTGATGTGAGCCTTTACTCTGATGGCAACATGACAGACAGTTCAGGAGGACAATAGCTGCCTTCCACTCTGTTGTTGAATAGGGGATAGTGACGTACCATGACAAGCAGGCTAGCTTGATAGGTCCAGGCATCACGGCAGTTCAGCCGACGAAAGTAGTCTGGATTTTGTTGTGTGAGAGGCTATTTGATGACAATAAAACTATTCTCTGTGCTTGAAAGTAATTCGAAAGTAATTCACAGCGCTTTGGACCTCGTTAGCTGTTACAAAGGGTGATATCAACTTGGGATCCAGCATCTATTCCCAAGGTCTGCGGCGCGGTGCTTGCGGCATTTGCGGCATCAGCGGGCCGTCACGGACCGCAAGCGGCGACTTGTTCCCCTTATCACGCCGCATCTCAACCAGCCTTGGATCTGCAGGAGGCAACTGGTTCTTATTTGGCGACTTCCCTTGTTGTTATACCAGGGCTTGGGGTGCTAACCCAAATATTGCTGCTAGCCGTTTTCCACTACCACGACCTCACCGTACAATTTCACACTAGCATGGTTCAAGATGACAAGGCAGGATTTATTCAATGGGTAGCCCATCAACTCTAGGCGGCTATCCGGAAAGTACCAGGTGAGCAAGATGCTCCGGGCGATTTCGGCATGCCTTCTCACTCATTCCACATTCGATGCTCACAGCTACCCCCGGCTTGATCATCACGTTGGCGACTTTTGTCATTATTCAAACCTCACGTTCGTCCCTGGCTTGGTGTTGACAGTCAGAGTACTTCCCATCTTAGTCAGTTCTGCGATCATCATTGTCTCGACTCCAGGGCAACTCACAAAACATCAGGTCGGGAATAGCTTCCGACGGGGTCGAAATCAAGCTTGAACATAATCTGAGCTGGGCAGTTCCTCTAACAGCGTCATGACCTGAACTTACCCTGGATTCTGAAATCTTAGATGCATCTAGACTCACGTAGATAATATCTTCTTTATCCCAAACGGGTTCGGCCAAGAAGGTACCCAGCGGCCCGACGATGCATGATCCCCCTCTGTTTACTATGTCTTCAGCTTCCCATTGTGACCCATCGGGTTTCCGGTCGCTGTGCTCCAGGGTGAACGGCGGATAGTCGGGTGGGAAATCTGACACTTTGCAGACTGAGTTGACTGAGATGACAAAACAGCGGCCTTCTTTTGCAATATGCTGCATCGTTGCGGTCCATTCGGGCAAGTCGTCAGCGTTGGGTGCGATATATATTCTGTGGTAGGTGACCTGGTATTAGTAGAGTCCAGCATAGCAGTTGTCTAGACCACCTACTCGATGCCTTGTTGATATAATGCCATACGTGCTGCGGGCATGTAGTTTTCCCAGCTGTTGGATGAAGAGTCAGCACACACACAAGAGTTGATATGATACTCAACACTACCATATCAGAGTTCCAACCTTGCCGAGCTGTGTTTGTACCACTTGTAAGCCATCACCGGCACCACGACCCCAAACCAATCGCTCGGCGGCGGTTGGGATCAGCTATAATTAATTGAGTGTTGGCAGCGCATCGATCCAGCACGGGGTGAGGCTTCTCACCTTCCGATGCTTGTAAAGCAGGTCTCCACTGCGGTCAAACAATACGGCCGTGCAGTAAAGAGTTCCGCCATCCTTCTCGATGATTCCAACATGGAGGAATACGTTGTTTGTTTTGGCTGCCTCCTTCAGAGTGTCAAAAGCCGGCGACGGAATCGCAACGGCGGACGCGGCATATCGAGCGTACCACTTCCGGCCTTACAGGTGATTAGCTGGCGCAATTTTGTCCCTGACCTGTTCTTGCTTCTTTTACCTCGAGGTTCACGGGCGCCGATGGTCGCATCGAAAGAATAGCGCCAAGGGTATGCGGAGAGAAAGGCCTCGCTAGATCCCCGTTGTTTCAGTGCTGCTTTACGCAACAGGTTGCCGGAGAAAAACCCACGGAAAGACGACAATGTCAGCGCCTGCCTCAGCTGCTTGCGCGGTCAATCTTTGGAGCTTCTCCAAGCTTGCATCCAGGTCGAATGAAACGGGAGCCGCTTGGACTGCGGCAACTTTGATGGGGGTGGTCGATGACATGATGATTGTCCAGTGAGGGCCCAAAAAGAGAGTAGATGATGCGACTAGAAGGAACAGCACAGAAGATGGTGGGGGAATGCGAGGAAAAGAAAGACGAGCACGTCAGCTTCGGCCTCTGATAACATGCCCTGGTTGCCGTGGCCCCCACAAGTTCAAACACCGAATGGAAGCACCAATTCACAGCAAACGCCGAGATAGCCCAAGGTCGATTGATGATGGTTCAAGATTTGCGGTTGAATGTACTGTTCCTTTCTTTCCAAAACTAAACATATCTCTCGATTTCTTTCTACTGTGTTGATCACATCTTGAAGTCTCGATCCCAACTTACATTCTATCACCTCAACCATTCCACCCCTAACTCTTCATCTTCCTTGAGTACCTATCCGCGATGACTTCGAGGGCTATCTGTAAGTCACGGTCGGCAGTATACCCCATCTTCCAGTGCAGTTCTGACTATGACAAGTGCTCAACAGTAACCCAGACGCCAACAACTACTATGCCAGGCTCATCAACTATCAAAAATATGCCCTGATTCCTCACCTCGAGCTCGAAACTGGCCAAAGTCTGAGCGACTGCCCGATCGCATACCAAACCTGGGGATCGCTCAACAAAGACGGCGACAATGCCTTGGTTATCTGCCATGCCTTGACCGGCAGCAGCGATGTCTCTGACTGGTGGAATCCACTGATCGGGCCTGGGAAGGCTCTTGATCCACGATACTACTTCATCTTTTGCGGCAATGTTCTCGGATCCCCTTACGGAAGTGCATCGCCCGTCACCATCAACCCTGCCACAGGTCGATGCTATGGTACCGATTTCCCATCAACAACGATACGGGATGATGTACACGCCCACAAGCTCGTCCTAGATGCCTTAGGTGTTCGTCAGATAGCAGCCGTTATTGGAGGCTCTATGGGGGGCATGGCGACTCTAGAGTGGCCATTATGTACACCGCAGGGATACGTCCGGAACATCATACCTATTGCGACTGCAGCTGATCACTCTGCTTGGGGGATATCTTGGGCAGAGACCCAGCGGCAATGCATCTACGCGGACCCCAAGTTCAAAGATGGACACTATGAACCTGTCCCAGAGGGTCAGCCGTCCGCGGGATTGGCCGCGGCTCGGATGATTGCCATGCTGACGTATCGGTCCTGTACCAGCTTCGACAGCCGATTTGGACGCAAGCCTCAGAGACACACCAAGTCAACAGCTTCGAACCAACTGGACATATATAATTCCAAAAAGCCCGTTGGTGACTATCTGCACAAAGAACATGTTGCGATGAAGGGGAAAAAGGACAGGATAGCCTTTTCAGCACAGGGCTACCTCCACTATCAAGGTGAAAAGTTCATCAAAAGATTTGACGCCAACTGCTTCTTGCATCTATCCAACAAGATGGATTCCCATGATGTCACCCGGAACCGAACCAAGAAACTGGACACTGGTGCTTTGAAGGAGGTGCTCGGGAACATACCACCTGGAGCACTGGTCGTCAGCGTTGAGTCAGACGCGCTCTTCGTACCAGAACAGCAAGAGAAGCTTGCTACCTGCCTTCCAGAGGCATCACTTGAGATTCTCGAATCATCAGATGGCCACGATGGATTTCTGTTGGAGTTTGAACAGCTTGACCGCCTCATCCAGCTCAAATTGAGAACAGCCTTGCCTCATCTCTACTCCTCTGTAGCATCGTGGGACTTCGCGTCAGTGCCGCAAAGCACTAAAAACAACACTGGGACTGAGAAAAGTCTAGTGGGGGGAACAGATGGATGGTGGTAGCCGAGAGGATAGCTCGGGCCTTGGTTCTTAGCGTAGCCATATATGAATGAAATGTCCGTCTAGTTCTTCATGAGCAAGAGTCCATATCGGATATGATCTCATCAGTTTAATGTATCCTTCAGAAGACCTTGGTCGATGTTCATAGGCTACGATTCATTGAAGTGCATGCTTTATTTCACCATCGTGGATCATGCACGGAATCAGAATGTCATGATGAGGACCAGACATGCATATGTGGGTGAACCTATGTGGAAGCGTGAGTATGTCACAATTGTGTCTTTTGCTGTTGTGACCGATGGTCTCTTCCGGAGACGTCATAAATGATAAGAGTGAGCATGCCGCCGCAAGCGGTTTACTGATATGCGATGGCCGAGAGTGATCTCACGAATGCGAACCTCCGAAGAAGCAAACCAATCCCCAGCCCAGATCTTTATCAAACACCGACAGCTGTCTCCATTCGGCCACTGCAATAACCGCAGATCCCGATCTAGTCTCTAAACTTGATTGTCGTCGCAGCACCCCATAGCCATGGCGTCGAAGAAAAGGAAGCTGGCTTGTGATAATGTTGATTAAACTCTTGTGCTTTCGGATCTTAATCGTTATTTCGGTTCTTTAATTTTTCCTCAAACTTGCTTGGCCCTCGTACCGCCCACCATGGAGACCCCAGACACTGGAAAGCACTGGCTGGTGCAAAAGTACGGAGGAACCAGCTTGGGCAAGCTTCTTGATTCTATCACCAATCATATCATCCCCTCTTACTACCACGACTATAACCTTGCTATTGTCTGCTCCGCTATCTCTGGCTCTTCCAAAGCAAGCGGTACCACGAGTCTGTTGATCCAGTGCATCTCACATGCTGAGGCTGGGCCTGCTGCTTGCGGTCAGTTGCACGAATGCGTCGATGTCATTCTCCAAAATCACACCGATATTCTTCAAACCCTTTCCAAAAGCCCAGACTGTGTTGATTCAGCCGCTGGTACCTACCAATCCGCCCTGGCCACTGTCCAAGAGCTGTGCGAGGACCTACGCACGTTTCTCCTCGCAGCACAGACGGTTAGGGACTTGTCACCCCAGACACGAGACCGCATCATTGCCCTGGGAGAGAAGCTGGCATGCATCGTTCTGGCTGCTGCACTCACCGGAAGAGGCATACCTGCCGAGGCTGTGATGCTGGATAACGTCGTGGAGGCTGTGTTCGGGAGAAGCCTGTTGGATCAAAAGTCAGCCCTCAACGACCTCGGTGGTGACTTTTACCGCGCCCTTTCCGGCGAGATTGCAAAAAGAATCCACGCATGCGGCACCAAGATACCCGTTTTAAGCGGCTTCTTCGGCATCATGCCTGAGTCTCTTCTCAAAGCAGTGGGCAGAGGCTACTCGGATCTTTGCGCCGCCATGTGCGCTGTCGGCGTAAACGCGGTCGAGCTACAGATTTGGAAAGAGGTGGATGGAATCTTCACAGCAGATCCTCGCAAGGTATCTTCTGCGAGACTGCTCTCGACTGTCACCCCGGACGAGGCCACCGAATTGACGTACTACGGCAGTGAGGTCATCCACCCGCTCACGATGGACCAGATACGGCATGCCAGCATCCCCCTGAGACTCAAGAACGTGTTCAATCCCTCAGGCTCGGGAACTGTCATCTATCCTTCGCAAGCACTCTCGCCGATTCTTGCACCAGTGACCCCCCCTCCATCGGACAGCGAAGCCGGCAGCAGTGTCTCTTGTCCCACCGCGAGCTTCATGCTCCAGAATGGATATCATGGAGCACAGCAAGTACGCCGCCGACCCACTGCTGTCACTGTCAAGGATTCAATAATTCTGGTCAACATTGCTTGCAATAGGAACACCAAGTCCTATGGGTTGTTGTCTGGAGTATTTGGGCGACTTGAGGAGTTGGGGGTCAATGTCGACCTTGTCTCGACGAGTGAGAGGAATGTGAGCGTGGCGTTTCAGGCGACTGATGAGAATGAAAGCATCTCTCATCGACTAAGAACAGAGTTGGAGAAATGTGGCAATGCAAGTCAAAGGAGCCGTTTCTCGTGTCTACGAAGCTAACCTCTACCAGGTCGTCGTCACAAAAGGTATGGCCATTGTTTCTGTCATCGGGCACAAGATGAGAAATAAAGTCGGCGTTGCCAGCGAGATCTTGTCAACGCTGGCTGCCGCAAAGATCAACATCTATCTGGTCAGCCAGGGCGCAAGCGAGATCAACGTGTCGTATGTGCACAACCATTCAGTGATGACGTTCATGGCCCAGCTAACCTTGTTCTACAGATTGGTGGTACGGTCTGATGATGCCAATCTTGCACTAAACACCATACATGATCAAGTGTTAAAGATCCCGTCACATCAAGAGCAAGAGCATGACTTTATCAAAGGTATGGCCACCTACCTGATGTACTTGGAGATATGATATTAATACACATAGGCCCTTGGCTTTACTGATTTACTTTGACCGTCTTGATAAGACGTATCCTTGTGGCACTAGGCGGGACCAAGGCTGAGGACGACAATCAGAGAGATGTCAGTACATTTCTCAGCTTCGATGTGGAATTAGATTGTTAGATACTCTTTCTGTTACTTGTCTCGGAACCTGGAAGGCTGTTACTTTTAATCTAGAAATACATATTTCTGTCAGGCGTGTTGTAGATTGTCTGTGAAGGGTATGGGTGGATAATCCAGATGTGTCCCGCTTCTCTAGCCATGTCACTACGCTAATCACGAGCATGAAGCTCAAGCGAGGGTGGGCGCGTAACTCCAACCCGATTTGTTTTGTATTTTCTCTTAACGTATTGTCTATTCCCTCCAGAAAACAAGCGGCATTTAGTTCCTGTAATAGAACAAAAATATGGTTGCTGTTGTTGGAGGTTCCGGAGTCTGGTCAAATTCTCTGCTTCGGTGATTGCCACGCGCAAGCAGAAGATGTTCTATCACCCCTACGAACTCAAACGCCGAGATAACGTACGCCATCGGCTAGCAATTTTGATAAGTGATCGATAAGAGATATCACTCTGAAACGGACCCCTACTTATCGCTTATCATAGATTACAAGTCTGTGTCCGAGTCCCCGATTTTGATGGCGTCTATAGGGTAAGCCCGAGCTTCCACGGTGTTTGATCAGGTACGGGGTCATGGGCTCGGTTCTGGTAAATTGGCTCGAAAGAGTACTATAATTAGATCTTAAAGTGACTGGAGCTCTAATATACCATACATTGAGTGTCTTGAGCCATTAACAGTCCCTCATCGGGTTGTCTTAATTGTACACCATGGTGGATCAAATCTCCAGAAAGAAATGTGGTATGGTGTGCTCCCGTGGCTGACATGCCATGTAGGGCAAAACTGGTTCTGAGATAACGTTTTTAGGTGTTCTCGGTGGAACAGGCTCCGTTGGCCAACGATTTATCCTTCTTCTTGAGCAGCACCCTTACTTGAAGCTTCAAGCCATAGGTGCCTCGTCCCGTTCCGTTGGCAAGAAGTATCGGGATGCGGTTCGATGGAAGCAGTCCTCTCCGCTGTCTCCCGAAGCAGCGGAAATACTAGTAACCGAGTGTGAGCCCCGTCAGTTCAGCGATTGCGACATTATCTTCAGTGGCCTGGACTCTGATGTGGCTGGTGATATTGGTGAGCTACCTAGTCCTTACCCTTGGTACCATGGTTGTGCTGAATGTTATCAGAAATAGATTTCCTCAAGGCTGGATTTCATGTATTCTCAAACGCCAAGAACCACCGCAGCAACCCTCTTGTGCCTCTGGTTGTTCCAACAGTCAACCTTTCGCATCTAGATCTGATCCCCTACCAACAATCCGCATTCAACCTGTCCAAGGGCTTCATCGTCTGCAACTCGAATTGTGCCGTCATAGGTCTTGCCGGTCCACTGTCAGTTCTTGAAAAAGCATTTGGTCCAATTTCTGCAGTCTCGGTTGTTACATTGCAAGCCATCTCCGGGGCCGGCTATCCTGGCGTACCATCTATCGATGTCATTGACAACATCATCCCATATATCGAAGGGGAAGAGGACAAGCTGCAATCCGAGGCAAGGAAAATTCTCGGAGCCATGAATGCTGACAAGACGGGCTTCATTGAGCGGGACTTGATCGTCTCGGCAAGCTGCAATCGAGTTCCAGTGGTAGATGGCCATATGGCATGCGTGAGCCTTAGCTTCAGCAAACACCCACCGCCCAGCGTTGCTGAGGTCAAAGAAGCATTGAGATCTTCAGTCTCGGATGCAGAGAAGTTGGGATGTTGGTCTGCTCCAAAGCCGCCTTTCCAGATCTTTGAGGAGCAGGACCGGCCACAGCCACGACTGGATCGCAATCTACAGGGAGGATACACTGTTAGCATCGGAAGAATCCGTGCCGATGATGCTGGCATATTTGATCTTAAGTTTGTGGCTCTTAGCCATAACAGTACGTCATCCGCAGAACGAAGGCTGAGACTTGAGAATTCTGACATGCAATAGCTGTTCTGGGTGCTGCCGGGTCGTCCATTCTGAATGCGGAAGCGGCTATTCTGAAAGGCTTTATCTAGCCGTGTAGTACATAGATGCTCTCACAAAAGAAGTGCATCGTTGATTGTAGATGCGAAACTAGAACCCCCTCCAATCTACAGCTAGCCCGATTCACTGTAAGGTCTCCCGGCATAATCGATAGCTCAATGAACACCCCAGAGATTTATGTCTTGCATGTCTTTCATCTTCCAGTCCCAAATGAGGAAGCGGGGAACGTTGCTGCATGTCTCAGGTCGCGTCCCCAGCCAGCCTCACAGCCCCCCGTCAGCTGCCCGCAGGCACCGGAGCGTTAACCGTTCAGGTAAGCGGGCGCTTCGGGCCGTAGCGAGCTACATAGTCTAGACGAATCGGCTGCCAATATTTGGCTTGAATAGCTCAACTGGATGGGCATCCTTCTTGAGTGCTGCTGACGGCTTGGCTTGGGTCGCTTGTCAGATTCAGCTCCCGCTAAAACCGCCAAAGCTCCATCTCAGCTACGTAAAGTGCCTCTCAATTACCGAAATGGGCTTTCTTGGCTTTCGCCTCAGAGCCGAGACTGGTAATCGTACGACGCTTTTGTCTGTCCATCCCCCTTTGGACTATCATCACTCAATTCAGCTCATGCATAGCAAAGACACGCAGAAAACTAGTAGCGAGCTACCATTTTGACTAGTTTCGCTGATGACCGATGTTTATCTTGTATCTACAAATCAGTCTTCAGGCGAAGCATTCTGCGAGTAACAATAGCCGAGCTCTGGCCTGTATAAAATCTCTCAACATGCCGGGTTCAAGACTCCTCAATCCCAACAACAGCAACAATTTCCTGTCTTCAGGCAACACTTCTACTCTTACAACAACTCCCACTTCTTAATCACCATGTTTGTCTACCAGGGAAAGCTTCAGTGGTTCAACTACGGCCAGGACGAGACCTTGGCTGTTGTCCTGCCCAATGGCTTTGCCCGTGACGGCGACACTGCATACATCTTCTCTCAATGGACAGTGGACGCCCAGGGAAGGAAGAAGTACAACTGGTTCCAAACCCTTGTCGTCTCGAACCTGACAAAGACTTCGTGCGGCGATGATACCTTCGTCCTCAAGGGTGCCTACTACACATGGAAGATCACCACACAGCAGACCTACAGCAAGATCAGCATCACCATGTCCAACCCCCAGAAGGATAAGAGCACCATGACTGCCGACCGCGTCTGGGAGTCCAAGGGCGAGCAGGACACTGGCGATGCTCGAATCTGGACTGGCAAGTTCAACTATATCCAGTATGCGAGCAACGAGCCGGCCATCTTTATCGCCCCCGACGGTTTCGGTGACGGCAAGCCCTCCTTTCCCTTTGGCAGTGGACAAAGAACGCCAATGGAGAGCCCAAAGCCCCGTCCTTCCGCAGTTGTGTTCAGAAGGCGCTGAGCAAGCCTGGCTGTGGAAACTATCAGTTCAGCTTCACCGACTACTACACCCTCACATGCACCTGGAACGACAAGAGCGAGTCACTTGCAGCTCGCTTGAGATATGGGAATGGCCAAGAATATGATGTGGCTACTCTGAACCTTTCTGCCAAGATTGAGCGAGAGGGCCGCGACAGCCAGTAAGTTACGCCCAACACGCTTCGTCAACAACGCTAACAACCTTGATTACAGCTCCTTTGACCCCCCTGAGGCCCCTGGCAAGAAGGAGGAGGTTGAGACTCATCTTCCCCAGGCTCAGCCTTCGCTTCGCCGCCTCCTGACTCCCCTTCCGTTCCCCCCTAAGCTGCTCGATACTTTGGAGCACACTGCCGCCTTTCTCGACCAAGCTGGCTACCTTGCCAGATATGCACAGGATGTAAGTGACCATACCAAGCCATCTGTCTTGGGCATCCGCTAACCATATTCAGCGCTTCGCCGCTCTAGACGCCGACTACCATGTTCAGGTCCACCTGGTTGAGGCTCTCCAAAAGGAGAACATCAATCTCAAGGAGCAAATCAAGAAGCTCACCGACGGCCTCCGACTCGCCAACTCCAAGGCGGACGAGCTCCAGAGACAGCTCGATGCGGCCAAGGTTGACGCCAAGAAGAAGGAAGAGGAGCTCAGGAAGAGAATCCAGGAGCTTGAGAATGAGAACATCAAGGACGACAAACTTCTCGATGATCTCCGCAAGGAGCTCGCTGTTCTGCTGGCCAAGATTACCCAGCTGGAGAACGACTTGGCTGCTCTTCTGGTTGAGAAGAAGACTCTCCTCTCTCAGATCACCACCCTGCAGGAGAGTGTTGTGGTCCTGGAGGCCCAGAAGGTGGAGCTTGAGAACTCCCTGAAGGTTCAGAAGGACCTCAACGATGTTTTGGAAAAGAAGAACGCCGATCTTACCCAGGATAACAAGACCCTGACGGGCGAGAAGATCGCTCTTCAGGCCCAGCTTGCCAAAACCCAATCTGAGCTCGCCGATACTCAGGACAGTCTCAAGAAGACCCAGCTTAATCTCGACAGCGCCAACAAGAAGCTCAAGAGAACCGAGACCAAGCTCGAGGACAGGGAAGGGGACCTTGAGAGGCTCAGGGATTTGTTGGTCAAGGCTGACAGGAAGATCAACAAGCTTGAGGACCGGTTGGCTGACAACGACATTGACTTTGACGACCTCAAGTAGCTTACTTGAAAGCAGGAACCGACATGGCCAACATCGCCAATCAAGAGGAGTGGGCTTGGCGATGGCACCTGGGTGGTTTGTAGGAGGACTCTGCGCGCTACTGTTGGGCGTTGTCACATTGAGTCGGGTTCATCAGGAGTAGTTGATGACATTAATGAGCTTGGGGATTAAATATAGTATCTAAACAGTTCGTTTTCAATCCTTATTTCTCTGTGGGCCCTTATCCGCTGCTGGGAGTAGTGTTGGATTGAGGACAGCGCATCTAATAGCCATTTAATAGGCATCAACTATGGATCTAAATTCCGACCAGCTCTACTGATTTCTCCCAGCACTTGATAGCTTTCTCGACATCGTAAACATGAGCCCCATAGCCAGGGATCGACTGTGGGGCAGAAGAATCCCAAGCCTCCGCAATACTGCAATCCTCGAGATATTTGCCACCCTTCCCGTCCAATGCTGAAGCTACTGTAGCCCATACGCTCGTAGCAGCCCCCTGCTCGGGGTTCTTCAGGAGGGACGCAAGGTAAGGATCATTCATGGCTGCTTCCTGTTGATCCCTAGACATGTGCCGTCCGAGGTCTGTCTGGATGAAGCCAGGATGAACACTCCATGCGTGGATGCCCAGAGCACCGTACCGCCTTTCAATCTCATTCGCCATCCATAAGTTTGCCGTTTTGCTTGCTCCGTATGCTACCATGGGTTCATAGTTGCCCTCAAAGTTCACATTGCTCGGGTCAAACTCGCCCCAACGGTGAGCAGCCGAGGACAGTACGACGACTCTAGAACTCTGCCTGTGAGTTGCTGCCGCCAATAGTGAGGGTTGGATGAGATTGAAGAGAAGAAAGTGTCCAAGATGATTCGTGCCTAGTTGTGTCTCGAATCCGTCTTTGGTACGGCCTTCGGGAGTGGCCATGACTCCTGCATTGCAAATAAGGATGTCAAGGGTGTTGCTCTTGGAGAGATACTCGGCTGCACAGGCCCGAACGCTCGAGAGAGAGTCTAGAGCAAGTTCCAGGAGGTGGACACGGTTGCTATTGACTAGGTCGCCGAGAGCTTTGCTTGCCTTATCCAAATTTCGTGCAGTGAGGTAGAGCGTAGCCTCGGTTAGGAAGAGTGCCTTAGCAGTTTCAACACCGATTCCTGAGGAACAGCCAGTAATGAGGACAGACTTCCCGTCCAGTCGCCCTTCCAAGCCTTCATCCTGGATGATCTGCTTGGCAGTGGGGCGACCATCCCCAGGGCCATTTGGAGAACGATGGACAGAATTATAACGTGTTGCCATAATTTATGAGAGAGGAAGTGCTCCTTAACGATGAAAGGGAAAGTCCGAGGTGAGAAATTGATGTGTTAAAATGTGTGAAGACAAGAACTGGCTTCATCAGGTTGCCCTTATATTTCGTCTTCGAGTTGGGACTAGATAAACCTTTTCGGCTTTAAGAGCTTAAGTCCCTCCTACCGGGTCCGTCTACTCCCCGGTCTAAATAAACTTCATTATCCCTGGTAGCTTTTGGCATTGCTTCTCCCACATAACGCCCCATCGACAGGCGGTAATCCCACATCGGCCCTCGGTGATCCCACATTTGCAGACGCTCATCCCTCATGAGCAAGTAATCGATTTATCAGTCATCAAGCCGTGGTATCATTCTAGTATCGATAGACGGCAGAGGCTCATTGTGTCTAGCTCTCTTGTGTCCGTCATCCCTATCCGCTCCGTCCGCTTCCCCCGAAGATTTCCGTTTGGGAGACTGAGTCTGGAGAGGAGGGTGGAAATATGGAATCCCGTTTTTGTCCACTCCATTCTTTGCAGGTTGGCGGTCAGGAACGGTGGCAGAGGGCTGAAGATAGGCAGGGGTGGTGGTTGAGCTGGTTGGTGATGTGTATCTGACCTTAACTGGCGCCAGTTGGAGTCGATTCTCATATGCCCTCACGACTCGCTCCAGCTCCAGTTGCTGCCCATTAGGTTGGGACTTTGGAGACAAGGGACGAATCAAATGTTTGAAATCTCCGCGGGAGCTAGGTGCTGGTCGATGAAAAACGTTGTCCATGGCAAACCAATCCCACACAGGTTCTTTTGGCGATGCCTGCTCGTAATGCATTTCGATGGGGTCAATTACTGACTCTCCCGGAATCATGAAGTCTGTACGGCGTCTGAGGCGCTCTAAATGGCCTTGAATGGAGTTTCTCCTCGAGCTAAATGTCGAGTCGATGCTTGTGCGCTCCTCATGTCGCTCCGTTACGTGTTGTTGCGAAGAAGTGGCTGGCGGAGGCTGTGACTGAGATGCACCCGCTGCATCATCAAGCAGGTAGTGTCGGATCAAAAAACCAGTACTTGTGATCATGGTGATGTTAGTGTTGATTTTCTGATGGTACTTGAACAAGCAAGACAAGAGTGGATTGGGCAACAAGGTATAAGTAAGAGGTGCGAGGGTAGAAGGCTTAGAACAATGCGATTGGGGACAAAGGAGTCGAAGAGAAAGGGGACAACATCCATCCTTTATTTTCCGACCGAAACATGGTTGCCTCTCAAGAAAGATATGATGGTACAAGAAAGTTTTGTTCAGGCAATAACCCTGTGATGCCTCTGTAAGTTTCTGTCTGATAGACTTCCCGTTCTGATGCCTGAAGTATGATTTCTCTCGAAACTTTTGACATGAATTCTCTTCTTGACTTGCTTTTCTTAATACTTCTTTTTCGAGAACAAAGCCAGGCATACATCATGAACACCGACTGGAGCCGTGACAAAGGATTCTATTGTGAACACCGTCAACCAGTCCTTTCACATACAACTGAAACACGCAGTCGCTGTGAGACACTCAAGAAAATGCCCCGAAACATCATAAAGACTGCTCCTTCACGCGAATCGCAATGGGTCTCATAACCAGTGCCGGTGGGAGGGAGTGTCGACGTCTGTATCGGCTTTACATCTTTCTTATTCCTAAATTCAGTCTTCATTCTCTGCATCACGACGTAAGGGTACTTTGGCTAGCCCTCTGTCTCCCACTTCACCATGTACTCGGCGCCAGTCAGACGGATGCGTCACATGGGCCGACAACATTAGCCTTGCGAACTCGTCGCTGGCGGCGGCTTGGCCCGGCAATAATTCCTCCCTCCCAAGCCTTAATGTATGCCCGTTGAGGGCTAGATACACATGTTGTCGCATCCACGACGTTAAAGGCGCTGGTCCTGTGGTGACGCGGGCCTGGACAACTAGAAAAGCTCCAATGCCTATGATGAGCAATATCCGAAAGGCCACCGTGCAGCAACCGATATAGATAACGACCCTTGTCACCTGGGCAGGAGAGAAAGAGATGTATTTACTCTCCTCCTTGAGTGGGTTGTCGTTTTCCTGGACCAGTCCGAGTTTGTCTCCCCAAAACTGGTCGCGAACCGGATGGCTTGGCCTTGACCTCGTTTCGGAGCCCGATCTGTGGAGTTGCTAGCAGCGTAACCCTGACACACCTCGTCGACGAACCACGCGAGCAATGATTAATTGTGAGAAATTATCTGCTCAAGTCAAATACCTGCCCTGTTGCGTCGGAAGTGGCCAAGATGACCACTTCTTCCTTCTGACGCCGACTCCCACCTGTTGCCGACGGCAGTGTCCTCTCGTTCTCACTCTTCTCTCGGGAGTTAAGGAGTTTGTGGAGCTATGTCCCTGTTATGCCACGATTAATACTACATATTGTCGTGTGGAGTTGCCACTAAAATTTAAGTAGCTATTAGCATCTGCTATCTAGTCGCTAACAATCCCGGTGACTCGATCGAGCTTCGCAAGCCCGGTCAATCGCCCCACTGCTAGAGCACTATCAGCTGCAGCCGCGACTTTGGTGTGATTTGGATCTCATCTTATCGCATTTATGGTGGATCAATACGGCAAGGACCGAGACAAGAAACGGCCCCTTCTGCTCGATGCAGTCATGGAGGGTCAGGAACGCGCCTCGCACAGCAGGCTTCTTCAGATGCCCACCGAGATTCTGGCCGAAATCATCGACTTGTTAGGCGACAGCAAGTCGGCTCTAGCAAATCTTGCCCTCGTCAGCAGAGACTGCCGGCAGCTTGCCCGCACCTCTCAATTCGCCGAAGCCACCTTCGACTACAGTGCCCGGTCCAAGGGTCTCTTTACCCACTTGGCGAAGGAAGCCGGGAGTCAAATTACTAAGCCCTCGATTACTGCTTGCGTACGAAGAGTACCTTTACCTCCAGGTGGTTGTCATCTCGTTCAACAGCTGGGTTCGGAAACTCGGGAACACCTATGGGAACATGAGCCCTATAAGTGAGGACGGCGCGTCTCAAGGAATCAGCGGCTTAAAGCTTTCGAAATTTCACAAGAGCATCCAAATTCCCGATAAAGTTGGTGAACAACAAGGACCAGTAAGCAGTGAAGCCAGGTGGGTACTTCGACGGTCATTGAAAGCGAGCTCAAAACTGCAGTCCCTTGATGAGGTGAACGACGAGTGGATTGGTGTGTGGCTTGATTAATGGGGATACTACTACAGTTTTGTTCAGTCGAGGTGGACTGTTCACAAGAGGATAGTTCAACTAGCAGAACCAGAACACATATAGACTTTTCCCCTTAGATCATTTCTCTTCAATCTGATACATCTTGCGATATATTCAATAGTCATTTTCTACACTACAAGCGCCTACGCCACGATGGCTTCATCTCCCAGTCCGCCACGCAGCAAAGTGTAGGGTAACCCATGTACCCAGCCCAGGTGGTTGTTCCGGAGGTAAAGAATATTGGAATGATTCCAAGTCGAGGTTTGGAGGCTCTGAATAGCCTCGCTGGGATTTGCTAATTGAGGTAAATGAGGTTGAGTGCGCCCATTCCCCGTGTAGGTAGTAACTCGTTGATGACCTTTGGCTAGCGCGAGGGGAGTCACGTGTGAAGTTCATCCGCGTCTTCACGAGCAACACCTCAACGAAATTGTGGCTGATGCAATAATCTCCAACGCCATGGTCAACGTCCCCGGCAGAAGCAAAGGTTGCGCGACATGCCGGAAACGCAGGGTCAAGGTGCGAAAAATTTGATTAGTACTATGTCCAGCTATTGACATCCCGCAGTGCGACGAGTCCCTGCCACAATGCCTCGCTTGCGTCCGCATGGGGTTGCCGTGTCCGGGCGCGCGTACCGGGACATTCTTTGTACACGCTGTGCCAAGGTCTTCATCGAGCCATGCAGAGTGTAGTTCGACACCGCGGCTCCCGGGCCCTCAACCATCGCGAGCCGGTGCCTTTGACCAGCTGTTTGTCTCACATTTTGTCGAGTCCTTCTTCGGCACCATGAAACCATCTCCGACTCCAGGAACACCGCCAAAGATATGGCTGCACGAGCTTCCCGTCTTCCTAGCCTCTTTAGAGCCATCATCGGCCAAGCCTGCCATTCGTGCAGCATCGATGATCAGCTATGGCACTCTCGCAGGGGATGTGTCCATCAAGACGGCCGCTCGAAAGTGGTATGCAGAAGCACTACATCATCTTCAGTGCCTCCTTACAAATGGGAACGTCGCTGTTGATGAGAGTATCATTTGCGCGGTCGTGATGCTCATCCACTTTGAAACTTGGGCTGGCACGAGCCAAAAGGCCTGGCTTCGTCACCTCAAGGGCGCGGCAATGTTACTTCAGGTGGCAGGGCCAGAGAGTTGCCGTGATGGTTTCATGCATCAGATATTTAGTCATCTACGGTTCCAGATGGCAAGTATCCCCCATTGTAACTACATCAGAGAGGCTAATCGCTACAAGTTTGTCGCCGCCATGACTGAAAATGAGGTGCCTGTCTTTGCGTCACAAGACTGGATGACAATCCCTTTTCAAGTCTACCCAAAACTCATCTTTGACCAGCTCATTGATGTTCTGTTCAATCTTCTCAAATGCCTTTCGGTTGCAGACCAACTCATCAAATCCGAATCGAGTGGCAACCTGAGATTGATCCTCGATGCTCATATCCGAGATAGCATGCTCCAAGCCTCCGAGTGGTGGTCAGAGTGCATAGAGAACAGCCCGTTTGGACAAATATCACCACAGCAAGGATGTGGCCCAGACGAAGGCCAGCCACTGCTGACACACACATCGGTTCCAGCCGCAGCCTTGTGCTCTCTCTATGATGCGGCAAACCTCATCGCTTTCCGTCTGTTACATCTCGTGTCCCCTTCAGCATCCTCCCATGACTTGCATGTCAGGCAGCATGCACAAGCCATCTTGTCAGCGAGTCACTTCATCGACGAAGTGTCTGGCCCTGCGCCAGACCGCGGGTCTATCATGATAACGTTGCAACTAAAGGTTGTGAGTCTCTGGAGCCCATCATCTGAGCACAGAAATATGGCGCTTGCCTTGCTTCAAAGGGAAAAGCATCAGGGTGGAGGGCTCTCGGATATCGCAGCCGTCTCTCACGAGTACTTTGCTGACGTGGCGGCTTACATTCTTCAACACTACCCTAGCGAGTGAAACCACTCCACCGTGGCTCGGTTGCAAGCCGTTTTATCCCTCCTGACCGGTCGCCGCGCATGAGTATTACGAAGCTCATTATCATCACAGTTGATGATGACAGTCGAGACTGGCTTGAGGCAGACAACCGTTGTCGATCGTGGCGGACTAGCTAGTCTAGGAGAATTGGCTAGACTGGATATCGTTAGCTTTGCGAGTTAGCGGCCTTTTCGCGCATGGGGCTACAGGGAGGTCTCATTTCACATCCAGCTGGAGTCTAAGTCCAGTGATCGCTGTGAGTGAACAGACAATACAAAGAGGCCCTCTTTCAGCGTTGCTCAAAAGCGAAATACTTCATCTTCAGTGTTCCTTCGCAGCTTTACCTTGATACGGGGTTTTCTTCTGCTTCGTTCACTTCCACCACTCCTCCATCCTCACCCGTTCTTTAGAGGTCTGCTTCCTGTCAAGCCCTCGTCTTCTCAACTTTTGGCCCAAACTTTGAATTCTAATTGCCGTCGTACAATCACTATGAGAATCGTCATTATCGGGGCTGGCATCAGCGGATGCGCTGTGTATCTTCAGCTTAGGAAACACCTGAAAGGAGATCCACACATCACCATTTACGAAGCATACGATACTGCCCGAGACACCACTGCAGAGAACCGCGAACAAGGCCCAACGCACTCATCAACCCTCATTGTCGGGGGTGGACTTGCCATAGCGCCAAATGGGCTCGGTGTCCTGCGCCGCCTGGATGACGACCTCCTCCGGGACATCACGCGAAACGGCTACGTTACATCTCACTCCAATCTGAAAGACAAAAATGGCAACATCCTTATGCGAATGGAGCCTGGCCTCGTGTCGGATATGTACTCCGTTGCATGCAGTCGCCATTCGCTTTGGAGGTGCCTTCGCGATCGCATTCCAGATGACCACATCGTCAACAAACGGGTGTTGGGTGTGACTGCCAATTCGGAAGGGAAGAATATTGTTCGCTTTGTCGATGGCAGCGACCCTGTTGAAGCCGACCTCGTCATTGGAGCTGACGGCGTCCGATCCGTTGCCAAAGAGGCTCTCTTCCCAGATGCCATAGAGAATCCGTACCCCCCGAACTATGAGTATGTGAATCATCCCTGACCAATGGCCCATAGCACTCACTGACTCTATTCCAGGGGCCTTGTTGGCATCGGAGGTTTTGTCCCGGCCGACGATGTCAGGGAGGGTGTCGGCAAAGGATCCATCAACTTTGTGTTCGGCGGCAGTGGGTTTTTTGGCTACTTCTTCTCTGACAGTTCTCCATCTGACGCGGAACGTGACTCCCCTTCTCATGTATGCGAGCCGGGTGATTCCCTCGCCTGGTGGTCAACCTACGAGATCAAGGAATGCCCTGATCCCAAGTCTCTGGACATGGATGACGTTATGCGCCAGTTGAGAGAAAGACATGGCCAGTGGAAGGATCCAGTGGTCCAAAGCGTCCTCAAGTCCGCTCACGTTCAGAACATGTATCCAACCTGGACGTCACCGGAGCTTCCAACCTGGGAGCGCCACGGTGTTGTTTTACTGGGCGATGCTGCACATGCTCTCCCACCCACTTCAGGCCAGGGCGCATCTCAAGCTCTGGAAGATTGCGAGACGTTTGCCCTTTTCTTGGCCTATCATCTCAGTGATAGAAGTGAGTTGGACGACTCCTCGAACGATGCATCCCTCAAGCAAGCCATCAACAAAGCTGCCAAACAGTACATGGACCTCCGTCAACCACGTGTTAGAGGTATACTCAAGGCAGCACAGAAGATGCAGAACTCGAAGCGCACGATGGGCGCTATCCAAGAGTATGCAATGTACACGTTCATGAAGGTCATCGGTGAGTTATACCATTGGATGTGCTTCTGGTATGGTGCTTATATGATTGCAGGCTTCTTTCCTAGTCTTGCAACAAAGCCGACCCGGATGGTGATTGAGTACAACATTGCCGAGGAAGTCGCTCGAGTTCTTGGTACTGAGAGCTGAACCTCCAAGCCGGACACTACTGGTGTCAACGTGGAGCTGAGGGTTGGACAATCCACTTGCATCCTGTGATATTGATACAGGCTTGATGAAGGAACCTGACGAAGGCATTATTGTGCAAGTATAGTGGCCTGAAATGGTAAAAGCTTTAATGTAGTGTATTAAGAGTATAATTTGCATCACAATATGACAGATTGACAGTCGTTTAGCCTTTGAATGCTTCATCGAAGGATTCCAAACAGCGGTGAGAACATTCCAAGACTGCTCCCTGCTTGGATTTTCCTGTAATCCGCAACGCAATAAAATCCTCGTCTCGGTCCATAAAGATGAAACCCATTGCCTTGTTGGTTACGGTTTCATCACGCTGTGTTGGTTGTCAACCAACAGCACCGGACCCAGTGACCCTGCTTTGACCACTGCAGTACACGTTATCTTACTCGGCCTTGTCCCCTACATTTTGCTTTCACTTTTTTTCCATGCTCAAAACCTGATTGTCGTCTCCAGTCTCCTCATTGAACCCCCCGTCTCGAATATGATCTCCAGTTTCGCCACATCGCTCATTCTACCCCCCCGAGACGGCAGGCTTGCAGTCGCCGTCCTTGCGGCTGAATCCACCGCAACTACATACCTCATCCATGGGTGTCGCACTGAAATCGTCGACCTAAATGAATGCGATGGGTCCACTGTCACCATGACCCTGGGGCCCTGGGCCCGCTCATCCTCGCCTTCTGAACCTGCCATCACTGGCGCGTTTGACGAGTTCGCCGTCTACGAGAAGGAGGGAAAGAATTATACGTACTCTGAGCACCGTGAAATGAGCGGGACTGTTGCTCAGGCCTGCACTGTTATCGACGAAGGCGCTATTGAGGACCCAGTTACAGAGACTTTAACCCACGAACCTGGGAGAGACAACGAGGAGTTTACATTTGCTCCATACCCTGTTACCATCACCCAGGGTCTGGATCTACTTGTAGCTGCAGAGTCGTCATTGTCTAAGAGCACTGAGACAGACGGTACTGATGACGACGCGCCTGGGGCCACGACGAGCGAGCCAACTCTTACGAGGGGCTCTACAAGTGAGACTAAAGCTTCTGGAAGTGCGGCAGCTCAGGAAGAGACTTCGGCCGGAGCCTCACGTATTCCTCGCATCCTTGCTGCGGTAGCTGCTGTTTTTATCGCGAGTACCATGCTGGTCTGACGGAAGGATTGAACGAGCAAGAAGTCTATAACTGGTGGCGTAGGAGAACGTTTTGGTTTAGATGTTCTGTTTGTATTTACCACCTGATGTCGCTTGAGTGATTAGTTAATATCGCGTTTCCCTCCTCTAGATTCGTTCAACTTGAAGGTTTTGAAGTGACGCTTGGTGGTCATCCGAGTAAATGTAATCAAGTCCTGTACTTGATTCTATTCACAGGCGAGTCCATACTACGCAGCATCAAAGAGGTGAAGCAATGAAAGTGTCTCAATGTTACCTCCTCCACCGAACCTTCGGAATCATCTCGCGTCCCCGACAAAATCTCCAAATTCCAGGAAGCATCATAAGAGCGTACATCCAATTCTGCCCCGTATACGTCGCTATTTCGGCACTTTAGCTCTAAGAACGACAAGAGAGGCGTGGTTAGCAGACTCACCGATAAGATGTATCAAGACGCCTACCAAAATGCCCATCGCCGCACCCACAACCATGGCTACCGGGTTCCATGGCATGGCTTGCAAAATTCTATCCTTGTTTGGCGGATTGAGTTTGATGATCCAAGCTCTGAATGTCATCTCTTCTCTCCGTCCTTGCGTGGTGATCATTGTGATCTTGAACCACAGCTTGTTGACCAAACCGGAACGCAGGAGCAACTCGATCATCAGCCCAATGTTGGCTGTTTGGTTTGCTTTCGAAAGAGGAGGAGGTATAGATCTTGGATTGAGATTTTGCCGAACCAGGACCTTGCTGAGGTAAAGTTGAATGATACTTTGCTTCTGTTTGTAGTGTACTGCGCAGCACCGAATCCCAGCTTCAAAGAATTCTCGTCTGCATTCCAAGAAGAGTCGGATGAACTGCAATTCTGACTCTTCTAGCTTGCGGTAGAAAGCCCTAGCGATCACAAGATCAGTCATATAAAAGACCTCTTCTTCGGTGTTGAGAAATGTCGGGTCGTTTTGAAGCTTCCAGGAAGGATACTCGTACATGCCCCTGAGGATCAAGATGAAAAAGGGCGAGCAGTACAGCTTTTCCATCAAGTTGAGTCCCAGACTGGCTGTTTTAAAATCATCCTTGGAGTGATTCTCGGCATTGGTTTCTTCGGTAATCTCGCTTCGAGAGGGTTTCAGAAGATCTATCGGAAGGGGGAGACTCCCAAAGATGTTCAAGAAGATGTAAGGCTCCTTATCCAAACTGCCGTCAATACGGATTTGCAGCAACTTCTGTACCTCTGTATCGGGCATTGTACGACCGTCAGTTAGAATAAGAATCTTGCTAGCAAGAATGAGGTTGGATGCCATATCACCAATGTTGCAGCCCTTGGAAAAATCCACGAGGCGTTGATGAACATCGACGCGCTGCAAGAAATCTTTTGTCAGGCGATGTGTGTACTTCAGCTGCTGAGAATCACGACTTGCTTTGACAAACCCTCCACAAAGATTGGCAAGCCGACGACGAGCCGAGACGGCACGAGCACTCTGGGCAGCCTCGTCAAAATGCTCCAGACGTGACTTGTAAAGTCTGTCTGCGAATTGAGGGTCCCTGAAGTAGGCGTCGAGGAAGGAGTACCCTATCAAGTCAAGATCAAGGTTGTACTTTTCCAGAAGGTGCAGCATCAAAAGAGTTGATGATACTTTCAGTTGTCCGTGTTTACCATCTCTGATGTTGTCAAGTGCCTTCCAAAGAACGTCATCTAATGTAGGTGGGATAGCACCCAACGGGAGTTGAGCGGACTTGGCTTCTGTTTGGGCAGATAGCCATCCACGAGCATCTTTCATGGCGATCGCAAGCCAGAGAAAATCGCCCCCTGACTTGACAGACACCTCCTTCTCAAGGAGTTCAGCTGTCTCTTGGTTGACATTATCCAACTGATTAAGCCATTGTGTGAACGAACGCTTTGTATCAGAAGATGTGAGTTGGTGTAGGGTCATGGTCTTCTGGGCTGGGAGATGTTCAAAAGCTGGGTCTTCTCTGCTAGCCACGCACAACTTGACGCCCAAGTCTTGCCATGCTTTGAGTTGAATGATCAAATCGTCCTGTCCTGGCTTATTGGGATTCTGGTTCTCGTCAAGACCGTCGATGAAAAGACAGACACAGGTTCCAGACTTGACGGCCTTTTCGAGGATACTGTCGAGTGCTGAGCTCAGTGCGTTTCTGGCGTTTCCACCTCCCCAGTGGGCAATGGACTTGTCATCCAACTCGGCTTCGGATAGCGCCAAGTCAGAAATGAATGCAGGGTGCTGGTCGAGCAAGTCGTGGAGGAGTGTTCTTCGAAGCCCGGTGAGAGTCTGCTGGTCGCCTCCGACCAAGGTGGAGAAGAAGTGTACAAGACAGATGGCTTTCTTCGATTCTGATGAGATACAGTTAGTCATCAGATCTTATTACATGTAAGAAGCACTGGGGACTTACTGGATCTCTTTTCGAGCTCCCTCATCGTTGTAGGATGACTGAACAAGTACTCCATGAGGATGGTCTTCCCTGATCCTGGCTTCCCTCGAATGTAAAACGTCCCTCCCTGTGATGCAAGCCAGTCCGCAAAATCATCTCTAGTTCTGTACTTCAACATCTGTTCCTCATCTCCAACCTCATCTTCATCGACGCCAAAAGCCCAGGGAAATATTCCTCCATAGGGCGTCAGCTCCTCTTGAATCTTGGCAAGCTGCTCCTGGACCTCATTCCGACGATGCCGCATCTTGTCGTATTCGAGAATGCTCAAGACGCAAAATTTCCGGATCCGCCAAAGTTCTTCTTGTTGCACTAGTATAAGCTGTTGGATCCGCACGTCCCCGTGCACTCTGGTGCAAGCGGAGAGGCCTTCGTTCAAGGATTTGACGACATCTTGG
The DNA here is from genome assembly GCF_025433545.1 of Fusarium keratoplasticum. Taxonomy (NCBI): domain Eukaryota; kingdom Fungi; phylum Ascomycota; class Sordariomycetes; order Hypocreales; family Nectriaceae; genus Fusarium; species Fusarium keratoplasticum. The sequence goes on from NC_070535.1 coordinate 1,494,695, forward strand.
ATGTCACTGTGCCCTGTTTTGACGTTTCTGTCGGACATCAAATCAAACAATCTGTCGATTTTTGGTCTATTATCAAGTCAGCGACGTGGCTTTCACGCCGGATCACTTCCGGAGGCTAGGTACCTGACAAAGGAAGTCAGCGTCGCGATGATGTGATCTTGGTAACCATGGAGATCGTTCTCTAGCTGTAGCGCTTCTTCGTCGCGGCGAATGGTTTTCCCAGCCTCTAGGAGCCCTGGCCATGCTGCTTCTCGACCCTTTAGCCCTGCCTCTTTGAATTCAGTGATGATGTTTGAGAGCCGCCTTGATAGTTCTGTGATTTCCCTGCCAAGTCTGCGCAGATCTTTGTTGTCGGGGCTCGAGGGGCTAGAGCCATTGAACTTGTTGTGAGCATCTGATAGCTCGCTTATGACATCCCCAACAGTTTTATGACCCACCAATCCGCCGATTTGATAGGTATCTCGGGGGCCTTGGAGGAGGTCAGTAGTGCAAGCAAGGAAGCAAATGATACGAGACGCCAGGGCAGTTGCTTGGACAGCCTCTGTCGCGACGTGCAAAGTGTTCATAGGGATAGACATTTTATCTTCGTGATGCCCAGGACGAAATCGATTGAAGTGGTTGAAAGTCTTCCCGCGTGAAGGACGCGACGTTTGAGAGGGACAGTCCGGGGAAAATGTCACCTGATGCCGCCAAGCGTTTCAAGTTGATCCTTCGCCTTGTCTAAGCCCCCAGTGTCGCTAGGGTTGTTCAATGCGACAACCAACGGAGGGTTGAATTGTGGCTAGCAACCCTGGTTCCTTTAGCGTTGCGCTGTTCCATATTGATCACCCAGCTCCTCAGTCGACCTGGACACTTTTTTCTTATCTCAATCAGCCAGACTGATGGAGGAGCTGTGCAACTTAATGAGGGCGTCGCTGGTATCCATACGTCCCAAAGGCCGTACTCATTGGGATCAACCCTCCCAACAAGCCAACTAAATACAACAGTATCGCATTCGAAATGGCACAAGAAAGCAGTTAAAGGTCAAAGCTATCCAGCACTGAGAGGGGCGAGTCTGCAAAGAGCTACAGTCATCTCAAAGAGAATTGACTGGCTGACGTCTCGCGCCACATCCGAGGTCTCGACGTGTGTTCAACACAGCTGCTGAAACAAGAATGCTACAGTTTGACAAGTATGCTAACTAGTAAAATGGTAGGCGGATAGAGGGATCTAGACTAGAGTATGTATACTCAAACCACGAGCTCATCGCACCTTTACGTGCCCACCCCTGGCCAGCGAGACTCGCTCAGTCCCCTTACTATTGAATACTTGCTAAACTATAGCGGATCGAGAGTCGCAAGGAGTTCTCGAGCTTGACAAATATCATTACTGATGGTGATACTAACTGTCACCTGTTTTACCTCCCGTCTCGCGCTTCAAACCAGGTCTGAGCTTTAATCAGGCGCTTTGAGTCTAGACCGATAAGACTGGCGTTAAATCCGATACAGACATCAGCGCCGAGAGTCTTACAAGCTTAGATGGCTTAAGAGCATTTGTTCAAGCCCACTAAAAAAGAAAAACGTTTTTCCCCCCACAAGGAGAATTTTTTCTTCCCTTCTTCAAATAGCGCCGTGACATTATTTCCATCAAGACCTTTCAACCTTCATTTCTCCACCTATCCACTGCAGATTCTCACCATGCCTATCTCTAAGAAGGACCGAGTACGTTTAGTAATATTTGCTTGTTGGTGATAACCCGCTTACTCTAGCCGTAGAGAAACAAGGAGCACAAGAAGGCCGACGCTGCCGGAACTCGAGCTCCCGTCAAGCGAAACGGACTTCCTGTCAAGCCCCCCAAGCCCACATCAATCGTGAGTTGATCCTCTGCTCTATCATTTTATAGCACTAACGCGTTGGGCCTGTAGTGCCAAAACTGCCGGAAAGAGATCGTCAACACCAACAAGCTCCAGCTTGAGGTGCACGCCGAGACTCATGATCAGAAGCTCTGGCCCAAGGAGAAGTGCTGGCCCAACGACTTTCCCTAGATTTTGACCAGGGAGTATGGTAGACTACTAGCTGAGCCGGCGACGGCGAACCCCCAGCAGACAACGGTTTTTTTGCGTGGGTGGTCATGTTGTATCTACTTGGGGATTTTTCCTTGAGTCTAGCCTGTCATTTTTACAATAAAGCGCGCGTTCTTAGATGCATGTAAGAAAGGAAAGGGTGCCATTGTGAATGCTGCTCGAAGAAGCGGTGTAGCCAGAGTCGAGCAAAGAGAATCACTGTCAATAGTCGGGAGCGTGATGTATCTGTGCCCCGATCACGCAGTCATTTCTTCAGGGGGCTATCCAAGTTGCACCAGGTCGTATGACTGGTTGACAAAGACTCATCTACAAATAGAGGATACAAGCCAACACATCCACCCCAGCCTCTCACAGGCCGGAAAAGGCAGCTGATAGATTGCCCAGCATTCAGCTCTCCCCCAGATGGGTCTGAGTGGAGGAGTCGGCCGCCGGACAAAGAGCGCTGTATGGACAGCTGATGGACGGGCCGAGCATATCGTAAGCCGGGGGGTCGACTTCGAGGCCACCTGCTTCAGGGACCTTTGATTGTGGAAATTTGAGATCTAAAATTGACGAATAATAGCTCAGATGCTTGCATTTCAATGCATTTTCTCCTGCATACAACTTCTAGAATCTGACGTGAGAGGTGGCTTATGTCAGACAAGCGTGCCGAGACGGGAGCCAAGATTCAGCCCCGACTCTTCGTGTAAGTGGTCCTCGGCACTTGATTGCCATAGACAGGGCTGAATTATAAAAATACTACATGTCGTGAACCTCCTCAAGACTTACAACTCCAAGACTCAGCCAACACACAAGCACCTCTCTCATCTACTCCAACTATTCTACCTCAGCCAAAATGAAGTTCACTTCCATCGCCGCCCTCCTCTTCGGTGCTCAGTCCGCCACCGCTCTTGAGTATGTCTACCTCGTGAACTCCCAGCGAGGCAACGAGTACTCCAGCGGCATGGCCTACTACGGCGAAGGCCACACCGCCGCAAACAAAGCTCGACCCGACGACTACACCGACGTCACCCACGGAGGCAACATCCACTGGGAGGGACAACCCGTCAAGGGTAAGGCACTTCATCATATTCTCTACAAGCGAAACAGTAACTAACTCTGAAAGGAACCTTCGGCACTGGCGTCACCTTCACATCCAACATCTTTGCCGACGCCGCTGGCAAGAGAGGCAACGCTTGGACCGGAACGGGAACCAATGGCTTCCACAACTTCAACTGCTACAAGACTACCAACCCCGGATCGCCCGCCTATCTTCTGTACACTGTGGATGGATGGAATGTGTACAGCATCTACTGGTGCATCAACAACGCTTGAAGGCCGTGATATGATTGTAGGAGGATGGAATGGTTGGAATAAGATTGCCGAGGTAGACAGCTTGCATCTAGAGGTTGGATAGACTCTTGAATTAATTCTGTCCTATCTTTTCCGCTTTTATAGCCGTGTTATTTGTGTCGATTATTGAACGCTGGTAGCCGCCTTGGCTAGACGCCAGTCTTCTCGGTGAACTCCAAATCGGTTGGCATCGGAACATGCTCCATTTTCCTTTCAAAGCTCGTCATCTGAGAAAGAAAGAAAAACACCATTCAAAGGAATGTGTAAGAAAGAACTGTCTGATACAAGAATATTCTCAGCCTTTCATTGTCACGAGTTTTGTCGACAGACCCCCACGACCAAGCACGCCATCCCCACGTCTCACCGCTACCATAATATCCTGACTTTGGTGGTCAATGGAATTTGTCACAATACAATGGGGTTATAAGTGAAACGCCCAAAGCACTCCAATAGTAAGGTGGGTGGGGGTGCCTCAGGGGTACAAAGCAGTCTAACAGAGATGGTTCGGCAAGTCTGTCCCTGGCGAGCCTTCATCTGAACTCTGAAACGCTTATAGGTGTCTGCAATCTCTATTGTAGCTAGGGTCTATCGCAGACGACTAGATTCTAGGCCGAATGTTCACATCCTTTCTGCATAAGACTCACGGGCTACTATCTTGTTTTGCGAATGCCCAGTCCAGGTCCTATTTCTCCAGCGCAGTATGGTTGTTGCAAGATGACGCAGCGTTCATGGACAGCCGGGCTGCGGAACTTTATATGGCTCTGCCCCATAATCGCCATGCAGCAAGAGCCGCGATGAAAGGGAGTCGTATCTAGCTGTCGGTGTCGTCAAGAGGCAACACAAGATGGAATGGTTCCGCAGCTTCGTCTGTGGCATGTGGACAGCGTTACATGTAGATCACAGCTCGATAATAACTCCCAGACAGAGAATAAACCACGTAAATTGGCCTCTCGGACGATATTTTCGGAATATCGGCGTCCCAGCGCTAAGCGAACCACTTGCAAAGTAGCACTACCAGCTGAAACGGCATTGATGGACGTCATGCGCGTGCCAATTGATCGCCTCAATGCAAGGGCGTGATGTCATTGCCGGCGGAAGCTCGAGGTTTCAGACCAGACCCATCGCGGCATCTGGAATACGAGGAGAAACTGGGGATGGTGACGTTGCATCTTCCCCATATTAGGTCCACTTTGGTGGTGATCGACAAACGAGGCGACTTATACAGGCGAGATGAGGCATGAAGAAAGAAATACGAGCTCCCTTTTGCAATTCTTATAAAGTCCGAGTTCCGTCTGCTCCAAATCTTTAACCCATCAAGCCTCAAGCACAGATCATTGAACAAACCACCAAAACATATTCCTTACTCCCAATCCAATGAAGTTCTTCACCGCCGCCATTCTCTCCGCCGCTGCTGTTTCAGCAAGCCCGGTCTTCACCGTCTCCGACTTCTATGCCGGCTGCATCCCACACAGCACTCAGTGCAGGTAAGTTGACTCCCACTCCAGGACGCAACACTCACACTAATGTGACCGTCAGCTACTCCTTTGGTGTGATTCAACCCGGCACCATGGAAAAGACACCCGTGCAGTGCAGCATCATGCTCGGCGCCACCAACGGCGGCAATCTCCCCGACGTCGAGGACGGCGAGTGCAAGGAGTCCTCGCGGACGTTCAACGTTGTCCGAAGCAGAAGGGGTCTCACCCTCACCGTGTCACAGCCCGTCACTCCTTCCAGCAACCAGACCGGCGAGCACTTTATTCCCAACAAGCAGATCGACACATCCAAGGAGCCCAATGCTATGGTTCAGACCTACAAGGGTCCCAAGAACTTTGATCTGAACTAAAGGCAGGGAGCGATAGAGAGCATGTACGATATCGGATGGATCTGTGGATAAACGAAAGATGGTTTTATTAGAGTTATTATGAGCAATAAACAAACATTAGACACAAATATCCATTCGGAGACCAACCAATTGTGAGCCATTAGTGTACACTTCAACAACACGCTACCGATTCTTATCACCATGGCAGGATGGCGGTTCGAATGACAAATGGCCACTAAGTGGCACCACAAGTAGAAGAAAATATTGTATTTAAAAAGGAGAGAAAAGGCCTCGATGAGTGGGATACCAAGTTAACAAAGAAGCATTCCCAGGCTCCTCGTGGACAACTAGTTTCTACACTATCAACCGAACCCCTCCCAGAAGTTGAACGAAGAGACATTATTGACAACGGGTGTCATCCTAGCCCGTCTCGTCAAAACATATCCATCTATCCAACTCTGTGCCTGCTCATTCAAAACTTGTGGTTAAGAATCCTCTGAAACTTCTTAACCGACCTCCTGATCTTTGACTTGGTGGAATCGTATTCAGTATTCTCATAGAGGCCGAACCGAACCTCGAACTCACCGACTTTCCAAGTGCGCCACACGCCCTTCCACTGGTCAAGAAACTGCCCCTTGGCTTCCCTGACGATTTCTCTCATGTTTACCGGAATCTCAAGCGGCCTAAGGTACACAGTCCCCTCGGGAAGGAATAAGTAACTGCGACCGTTGAGGGTGGCTGAAAAGGCATAGAACTGGTGGTTGGGCAGTGGCCTCGGGCCTACGTCCAAGCAGTTGTAGATGTCAGTGAGGCCACCAGTAAAGGCCTTTACCGCGCAGTTATTGCACTCAACTGCTAGGATGCCACCGCATTCAGGAGTTGTAGGCGGAATCTGATTGAACTCGTCAGGGTTGGAAGGCATGGGCATACCATAGCAGGGATCGCCACATCGGGGATGCTGGAGAGGGCCTTGGCATGATGGGCAGCTGTATTGGCCATGGCGAAAGCGATCTTTGAGGCAACAGTAACCGACCATATGTCCGCAAGGTAGAATATATATGCCATGAGACTCTTGCATGGGTCGATCATCTATACCGACAGTCATGTGTTGTTTGCACGCTACGCATCTAATGTCGAGACGGCACAGTGCTGAGGGATCCTTCCAAATGGTGTTTCGGAGCTGATACCAGAATCTTGCAGAGATGAGAGTGGGCAGCATTTTCTCTGTTGGGTCCGTAGTGTTGTTGTTTAACAAAGTGATTGGGCAAAGAGTGCAGTCCAGCGTGGATCGAGGAGGCAGAGTGTTTTTCGTGTGAAGAGTCTAATTTCTCACAATCCACACCGTGCTGGGTCTTTATACTCATTCATATGAAGAAGCTAATTGGGCTTCCAGTAGTGTTCACGAGGACAAGGCGATGGATTGGTTGAACTCAGTTAGAAGTTAACTCTGTTCAGTTAAGTGAACAGCAAGGTTGAGCTAGTAATTAACCGCTCTATTCTTTGTTTACATTAAATGACTATTGTTCAGACCAATCATATCAAAGATCGCCATGGAATTTTACATTCACCATCACTTCTGAGTCACCTCAGTCACGGCATCACCAAGAAGAGGAGCTTCAGCCCCGACGGTGCAGTCCGCGCAGCAGCCTGAAATCAAGAAAAAATGTCTTTCACTGATGCCATTTTAATAAAGGTTCAATCTTTGTCCACATCTTGTTCGTCGGAGTCTTCGTTTGCAACGCGGCCTCAGACTATTGTCAGCCGCCCAGGCTTGTCCTCGCACTTCCAAAATGTCCGACCCGCGCGCGAACATCGTTTGTAATCTACGATCGGCATTAGGCAACAAGAGACGGATGAATAACAGAGCCTTGACAAAGCAATCCTCGGACTTGAACGCGATTGGCCCATTATTGCGCAAGCTGACGCACTCATCAGCCACTCCCACCGGCCGAGCTGCGTGGCTTATCCCGCACAGCGTTGCGACGTCCGAGATGTAGCCTTAAGTCCGTCAGCATAGTGGACATCGCCGTGGAGCGCCGTGGGCTTGGCAATATCAAGATTCATATATAGAGAGTGCCCTGAATTGTTGTTCAAGATTTAATAACAACATTCAGCATCCAACAACAGACAAGATCGTAACACAAACCTCCCCCTTCAGTCTTACACATTCAACTCAAACTTCACCATGGCGACCTATCTCATCACTCAGGCGACTGGCAAGCAGAGCCAATACATTACTGAGCACCTTCTCGCAACTGGTGCCAAAATCCACGCCGTCGTGCGAAACCCCGACAAGCTTCCTACGGTTCTTCAGCGCCCTGAAGTCAAGATCTTCAAGGGAGAAAGCACCGACCTTGAAGCTGTCTTTCGGGCTGCACAGGGTTGCAAGGGAGCTTTCCTAAACACTTTCCCTATTCCTGGTCTGGAGACTCAGCAAGCCAAGACCATCACCGAAGCATGCAAAAAGGCAGGCGTTGAGACCGTCGTCGCATCGACCTCTTTCTTGACCGGGGATAAGGAGGTTTGGGACGACAAGGAATCCGATGAAATTGGCATCCGCTCTTACTATCAGTCCAAGCACGAGGTCGAAGAGGTTGTCCGCAACGCCGGCTTCAAATACTACACTATTATTCGCCCGGGTTTCATTCACTTTGACTTCCTTCTGCCCAACGTCTATGGCAACTTTCCTGCGCTACCAGCCAAGGGGGAACTTGACCACGCCTACAACGACAACGCGACCATGATTTACACCGATGCCAACGACATTGGCAAATACGCCACGGCTGCCTTCCAGAACCCTGAAAAGTTCAACGGCCAGGCGATTCAGCTCGGCAAGAGCAACCTGACTCTAGAGGAGACGCGCAAGATCCTGATTAGGATCACTGGAAGGGAGGTTATTTCAAGGAGGCGCACTCCGGAAGAGGTTGAAGTGGCAAAGGCTGCAGTCCCGGCTCAAAAGTTCAATCTTTGGGCCAACATCAGGGACTTTAGCCCTGCTGCAGCGGAAGCGAAGGAAGCGGAGGTCAAGTTTGGTATTACATTCACTACCTTGGAGGAGGCTTTGCAGAGGGATAAGGCTCGGCTCCTCGAGTGTATTCCCGCCTAGGGTACGTTCTGGAGGGGGACGAGCGACCCTGGTCTTGATCTTAAGTTGTGGTATACACACTACCTAGCTACATGTTGCATGACTGGCGGTGATGTGCCCTGTAATCATTATTTAATATGAGGTTATCCACAACTATCCTAATTCACTCTTTTTGCCGGGAAGAACTTTCTTAAAAACCATGCTAGGCCCAACACTTCGAACACAGCTCCCGGTCAAATATTGCCCCCAGGCGAAGAGTTCATCAACAGAGAAACCCCAAAAGACTTCATTCAATACCCATACTATCTCGCTTGACGCTCTTTTGTCTTCTTCATGCTGGCTATCATCTGGCGCAGTAGTCAACAATGCTCTTGCCGGTGGAGTGACATTCCTCTCCTTAGGCCCCCTGAAGTTGAGATTCCTCACCCAAAATAGCAGTGAGTTTGAAAGAGTCGACATGTGTGAAGAGGGCTTTCCTCTCGGTGAGGGCGGGGAAATTGCCTTTTCCAGCTGCTGTAAGCGTTGCAATTCCATATCACAAGCAGGAGATGTCATGGTTGAACTCGTTTGAACACGTTAGAAAAATTCTCAGGTCATCTGTCTTGCGAAGTGTGCAGAATGGAGAGGCTATTATAGAAGTTGCAGGAAATATAATTAACTAGAAAAGTGTTCAGGCACCATGCACCGTAAGGAGTTTCAACTTTGTCGTTGTCTTCTTCGTTCATCAGCTACCTCTGTCCTTCTCCTCCTCATTCTGGCCACCGCCTTCCCCCAGGATAGTCTCATGACACTACGCATTCCCTATTGGGCTCTCCAGGGGCCAATCTTGAGTAGTTTTCAAGGCTATGCTGTAGGCGAAACAGTCCACGAAAGTTGGCCTGGCGGAGAAGCTTGCAATCTGGCTCATGCTCTCTTCTTTGGCAGGACTATCGAACAGTTAGCAAATCCTCGTCATTTCTTTTAGATATGGTGTCTCGTACCTCACCACAGTACCGGAAGCAGCGACATCCCTTGCATACCCGTAGTGCGTCTGATTCCTTGCTGCAGCCATGGCAGCGTCTCTTCCCCTCAACATGGGATGTATAGAACCGCACTCTGTCACTCAAATAGAGTAACTCCTCAAGTTCTATAGGTAGTATCTGTTCCAAATTTACGTTAGCATAATCATGAGAAAGGTTCATCAGGGGTTGGAATGCAGAAGTACCTTCAAAGCGTCGAGCTTGTCAACTACAATCCCAGGTAGCCCGTCCATGCTTTCGTCCTTCACGGGGAAAAGAATCAAAATAGTATGCCCTCGCTTTACCATCGAGCGGTCAAACGTGTCGCCAAATTCCGACGTACGGAGCAAAACTGGCACCTTTTTCCAGTTCTTGTCCTCGACAGTAACTTTCAGGTCGCCGCCGTCACCCTCGTCCACGTGCAGAATGTCGGCCAGGAGAGCCCAATACTTCTTTGGTTGGCAGTTGAACGCATCTGTAGCCTCAAAGAACTCAGTGTTAGCTTCGTGCTCTCCAGGAAGATCGTTGAAGCAGGGAAAGGTTGGTGTGCACCGCAGGTCAGCGAACTGCAACTCACGAGGTTTGTCCCTTCGCCACAGCCAAATCTCAAAGTCGGGGGTCGGAAATCCTCTTGGGGCGTCTTCGATATTAGTCTTCCACTTTTCAGTCTGTTTATAATCCTGGTGTGTATAGGGGTGGTGGGACAACTGCTCCAGCTTCTTAACCATCGCACTGTCGTTTCCTTCAACAGTTCTTCGGCTGTGCAGTGCTCTGTCAGCAAATACCTTGGCCCTGGCCTGATCTCCATGAGATATGGCAGTCAAAAAGGCGTCGTAGTAGGCCCTGGGAATGCTTACATCGCGAATGCCCTCATTGATCATGAGAGTCAACATTTTATGCACCTTGTGGAGGTTGTCAAGGGGGTTCAAAAGATGAGCCATCGTACTGGTGACTTCATTCTTGAGCCTCTGAATCTCCTCCAGTCTAGTGTCACTCAACTTCCGCTTGGTGACGGGCAGGGAGCAGAGAGAGCATAGACATTGAAAGCGACAGTTAGCCTGAAGGGAGGCCTGTCTGGTCTTGTAGCATGCCCGTTTCTTCAAGTAGCTTATGGTGATCTCTTCTCCTTCTTCAATGTCCCAACATGCGTGGAAATTTAGTTTTTTGATCGAATCGTTCCAGGTCTCCTGCGCGTTTGGGTGGCAGCTATGATTGAACCGAGATGCCCGCAAGAAGACGCCGCATGTAGATGAGCTCGGGCCCAAAGGAAGAGCATTCGTCAAAGCAATGCCAACCTCGTCACTTTCTTCTGGATACGAGTCCCACAACTCGAGATAAGCCCTTTTATAGACTGGGGGATAGGCGGCAAGCTTGGCAGCAATCGACACCCAAAGTTGATATTTGGTGGCCTGAGGTTGATCGACAGAGACAGCTTCTCGGGGCAGCCGGACAATTGGCGCCTCAGAGAGAATACGGGTGCCTTTGGGGATCTTGCTGGCTGCGACGATGCCATAGCCCTTGCCGGGCACGAGCCTAATCTCGTACACAGGGTTATCATAAAGCAGTTCTTCCATTTTTGTGCGCTGTCCGGAAGAATTATCGAGTAAGCAGTTTCCTTGGTCAGGTTGGTGGAGTTGATGAGAAGAGTTTACTTTCAACGGAGATCTACGACGGTAGGAAGGTGTGGTTGATTCTTCATTCTTATGCAGTAGGTACAGGAGAACCGAGCAGGTATTTTGGTTGTTGTCCTCACGCAAATTCTTTGTTCTATACTGAGCAGTATATCGACTCTAAACAGAGTATCGGTCACAATAATGAGGAACATGGTAGTACAGCCCGGGATCAAACCCCAATCTTAAAACAGCAATCCTTTGTTCTTCACTACCTAAGTAGACACAGGCGCGGTGCTTGGGTAGAAATCTCTAAGCACAGCCTTTTTGGTCGTCAAACATAAATATTTGTCTATATATCTAATGGCATGCTATTTAATGAGCCAACACTGCCTCTAGCGGGCGTGCAGCTCAAGCCAGTGAGCGTCAAGAAGAACGAATTCAACCGTTTGGCAAGTAATATGTACACGTAAAAATTTACATCCCACCCCTTCAGCTAGACTTGTACGCATAAAACTCCCACTCAATGCAGCCGTACTCGCTATTGTCAATGTACTTGCCACCCAGAGTCTCACCATTACCAACCACGTCGCAGCTGGCGAGTGTGCCCAGGGCCTTTGTGCAGTACTCGTGCCACTGGGAAGGGTCCATGGTTGTCTCGTCCTTGCAGCCGTCTTGGTTGATGTTGACACGACTGACCCTATATGTCACCTCGACGTCGTAGTCGAGGAGACTGTAGACGCGCGCCTCGGAGTTGTTGGGATCGACGGGCCAGTACTGACACATGCCCTCGATGACCTTGTCCTGTTCGCTTCTGGGAAACTTCACGATGTCCGTTTCGGCATCTTCGGGGTCGTAGTAACAGCGGCAATCCTTGTCATCTCCCTCCCCGTCCTCAAGCTTGGGAGGATCGTTGGGGCAAGTGGGTTGCGAAGAACCACCGTCGTCGTCGTCATCGGGGTTACCAGCAGTTCCCTTTTCAGCCCAGAGCTTCCAGTCAACGCAGCCATACTCGCCGTTGTCAATGTAGTGACCACCTCTGCTCCTGTCCTTGTTACTGAGCACATCACAGCTAGTAAGGACCTTCAGAGCGTCGCGGCAGTAGTCGTCCAGGTAGAAGGGGTTAGGGCCATTGTCACAGCCCTCTTGATCGACATTTGCGCGTGTCACCTCCATATAGATTGTGATACCTTCATCATCGATGGGGAACTCGGCTCTCTCAGCTCCTTCAATGCGGTCTCCGTTACAGAAGTGCTCGATAGCATCGTCTTGAACCTTGGTGGGGAATGAGACTTTATCGGAATCGTCACCGTCAGCCTCGTAGGAGCAGCGGCAGTCTTCATCATCCCCTTCTCCGGCCTTGAGGGTGGGCACAACGGTGGCACAGGTCTCGGCAGGGTCTGTATTGGTCGGCTTGGTGACTTCGAGGCACGAGCAAACTCCAGCGACAGTTAAGGGGTTCAACTTGAGGCAGACAGGGTCGTTGCCATTCTCACACTTGATATCGCAATCGCTGTCCTCCATACAGGAAGCTCCTTCTGTGGTAGCCGCGGGCAATTCCTCGGTCGTCGTAGTGGCCGTGGCCGTGGCCTGTCCGAAACTGATGCAGGAAGTCGACGTCACACACAAGCCGCCCAGACACTGGGGGATCTCGGTGCTGGATATGCAGTTGAAGATGCCAGTGAGGGTAGGGAGGGGAGGCAAGGTAAGGTCTCCAGAGGCTGTCTCGGAGGCCGACGACGTCTCGGTGGAGGTCTCTGAAGCTGATGTCTCGGATGAAGTCGTGTCCTCACGGTCAGGGTTGTCCAGGGGACACTCCTCTCTCTTCTGGTTCCCTTCTGGGGCCAGAAGCTGCGAAGTCGCGGGGCCCCATTTGTCCTTTCGGCCATCAATGGGACCACCTTCGAACCAAGCTCGCCATTCGGCCCATCCTCTACATGTCTTTGCCGGGTGGTATTGGATCAGGGCCTTTCCGCGAGCAGTTGTCTGGTCAACGTCACCAAGCATGTCGATCTGCTCCTCCAAGGGCAGTAATCCCCTTTGACGTTGCTCCTCGAGCGCATTATTAAGTACCATCGGCGCGTAGGGGATCGTCTCGATGGGAACATCCTGGCCCAAGATCGTTCTGATGTCATTCTTGAGTAGATCGATGAGAGCACCGTAATAGAGGCCCCTGTCTGGCCTAGGGTCGAACTTGTTGTTTTCCAACTGTAGATCCGTAAAGTAGGGGTGGAAGGTGACATCGAATCGAGGCCATGGCCGGGAATAAGGGGCCATGATATAGACATGAGTGCCCACCTCCACCGCACCCTCGTCCTTATCTCCAAACACGACACCCTCATCGCCGTTATGGGGACTCGCTATCATTTCAGCAAGCGCAAACGGGTGGTACAGGTCGCCTCTCCCGTGGCCAAAATGGAGGCTGGGCAACGCGCCGTTGAGATAGGACTGGTGGTCGTTGAATGTATTCTCCCAGATATGACTGGCCCATGCACCACGTTCTGATACCACGACGATGGCTGTACATCCCCACAGACCTTGGACAGCAAGACTGGCTGTCCTGCTCCCGAACAGGATGTAGTTGGACGTGGTGGCGTCAGGTGGATCGAGGGGGAACCAGACGAGTTCAGGCGTGAATGTGCCAGGGTTGAAGCGGTTCTGGTACGCATCGCGGACCATGGTGATAACAAGCTGCTTCTGCCTCTCCGGTAAGCTACCCTGAAAGTCGCTGGGTTCGATCCATTCTCCCTTGCTTGGGTCTCCGCGCTTGGTCAGGTTAGAGACAAACTCTTGATCCAAGGACCTCTTCTGAGGGAGCGAGGCACACGCTGCTGCCCCGCATATCTCGGGCCCACAAGTCGGTTGCGTGTCCTCATCCTCAGTAGCCGTCGTGGTGGTTGTGGTTGCTGAGTTGGTGACACTGCAGCCCGTGATGGTTGTCCAAGCAGTGGTGGAGCATCCGGTGGCAGGGTCGGTGCCGGTTCCTGTTGAGAGTCAGTTTTCGCTTGTTGAATAGAAGGCTGTGATTGCCATCTCCTCTACCGACCTGTGACAGAGCAAAAGACACTCTCATATGTAGCGACGACCGAGGTGGTGCAAGATGAAACCTCGTCAGTTGAGCTGGAATCGTCGTCGTCGTCATCGTCGTTGTTATCATCAGAGCAGTCTCCAATCTTGGCTCCAAAGATCTCGACACAGAATTCAGGGGTATCGATCTTGACATTGGGAGGGCAGCCCCAGCAGACCTCAGGAGGTCCTCCAGTGGGGATGATGACTGTTTATCTTAGTTAGTCATGAATCGATAAATGGGCAGTGAGACCTACTTGGAACAACAGTCTCGTGGTCACTTCCAGGAGACGTGGTAGTGATCATAATAGGGGTGGTGAATGTAGTATCGACAGGGGAGAGGGTGGCTCCAGGAGGCAACGTGGTAAACGTCGGGATATCCGTCGTTGTACCCTCCGGCGGCTGGGTAGTAGGACCTTCATTTGGGTTGGTAGAAGGTGCGCCAGGAGGCTCAGTGGTCTGGTCTCCTGGACTGGCGGTGGTGGGCGCTCCAGTAGGCTCGGTGGTAGCCTCTCCTGGGATGTTGGATGTGGGTTCACCAGTAGGCTCGGAAGCACCGCTGGACTCGGATGATTCCCCAGATGCGGTAGTCTCTGTAGCAGCGGAGCCACTGGTAGTGAGGGGAATGGTGTTGCCGTTCTCATCAGTAGTGACGGTCACCGTGTTTCCAGCCTCGTCGGTAGTGACAGGAACAGTGTTTCCGGCTTCGTCTGTCGTGACAGGAATAGTGTTGCCGGCCTCATCCGTAGTGGCGGTAACCGTATTGCCGGCTTCATCGGTGGTGACTGGGACAGTGTTGCCTGCCTCGTCTGTAGTAACGGGGATGGTGTTTCCAGCCTCATCTGTCGTAACTGGAATAGTATTGCCAGCTTCATCCGTGGTAACTGGGATTGTGTTTCCGGCCTCGTTAGTAGTAACAGGCACCGTGTTCCCGGCTTCATCTGTAGTGACAGGAACAGTATTGCCAGCTTCATCCGTGGTGACGGGAAGAGTGTTGCTGTTGGTCGGGACCGGGATCGTATTGCCTGCCTCATCGGTCGTCACTGGGACCGTGTTACCCGCTTCGTCTGTTGTAACTGGGATCGTGTTTCCAGCTTCATCAGTGGTCACAGGGCGGGTGTTGGCATCGGTCGGGATCGGGATGGTGTTCCCGGCCTCGTCGGTAGTCACTGGAACGGTATTTCCAGCCTCATCCGTGGTCACGGGGATGGTGTTGCCCGCTTCATCAGTGGTGACCGGCACCCCAGTACCATCGGTAACAGGGATAGTGTTTCCAGCCTCATCTGTCGTGACAGCAGTGTTGCCACTCTCGGTGTTGGCAGGGACAGTGTTGCCGGCTTCGTCAGTCGTGACTGGGATGGTGTTGCCCGCCTCATCGGTAGTGACAGGGATAGGGTTGCCGGCAGTGTCAGTCGAAATGGGAGTTCCGGGCTCATCAGTGACAGGAAGAGTGTTGCCAGCTTCATCAGTAGTGACAGGGACACCACTAGCGTCGGTGACAGGTATGGTATTTCCAGCCTCGTCGGTCGTAACAGCGGGAACAGTGTTACCAGCTTCATCAGTGGTTACCGGGATGGTGTTTCCAGCCTCATCGGTGGTAACAGGACGTCCAGTGGCATCAGTGACGGGGATAGTGTTGCCAGCTTCATCGGTGGTCACAGCAGGAACCGTGTTGCCGGCGTCGTCAGTAGTAACAGGAATCGTGTTACCAGCCTCATCTGTAGTAACGGGTCGACCGGTAGCATCGGTGACGGGTACAGTGTTTCCAGCCTCGTCTGTGGTGATAGGAGCTCCGGTGGCATCGGTGTTGACGGGAATAGTGTTTCCGGCTTCATCTGTAGTGACGGGACGTCCAGTAGCATCTGTGTGGACGGGGATCGTGTTGCCGGCCCCGTCAGTCGTCACTGAGATAGTGTTGCCAGCCTCGTCGGTTGTGTGGTCTCCAGGGGTGCCAGCACTGGTACCTTGGCCAGGCACATCAGTGGACTGGTTCGAGGTAGCAGTCTAGGATGGGTAGGTCAGCCTATGACTCGATTGGCGCAATGGATTTGGCATATAGTGCAACACCTAGTCTTGACACACTCGATTGGGTGATATCAACTAAGAGAACATGATGAAAGGACAACTCACAGTTGACTCTTCAGGTGCAGCGGTTGTGATGCAAACACCATACTGGTTCACATAACCGTACTTGCAGCCATCGGGCGGGCCATACGGGCCAGTGGTCTGGGCTTCAGGGAGCGTAGTGGAAGGCTTATTAGGCCGGCAAACAGCTGCGTTTGCAAGGCCGAGCGCCAGGGCCAGCGGCAGAAAACGAAGTGCCACCATGATGGTAGGCGAAGAAAAGAATGACGTCTCACAGGGGAGGGAATCGCGGTGATGATTTGCTGAAAGGCTGCGAGACCATAGCTACTATATAGCCTCCCGTTCACGACTCGAGGAAACATATCGCGAGTGGCTCCGCCCCCATGCTTCGTTCTCCAGCTCCAACCCTGTCGCCGGCATGATGAGGGATTAACGGCCTGAACCAACCGGCATCCTATCAATAGCTATGGGATGAGAAAGTGCCGCCTGCACAGCAGCTGAGGATTAGTTACACAGAGCATCCTGCACCCGCTACATTACAGGACGAACGCTGCTACAGATCACCAGCAGCTGATTGGCGTGTTGGTTGTGCGCAAACTCAAGGTTAAGCACTGGCTCTAAACTCGGAGGGAACAGGGCTTGGCCTGGGCCGCTTACGAGCTGGAGCTGCAGGTGAATCCTCCCTGCACAGCCTTTTTTTACCCTTAATCTTTTGCCAACATGCTATGTTGTTGGCGCTAGCAATTCAGTTGCAGCGTTGGGTTGTTTGTGAGTGGCCGGCCCGAGCCATGCCTTGTTCTGTGGACTGCCGTCGGCTGTAAGCGAGCGGATGCCCGTCAACGGTCTGTTAATGCCGATGGAAGGAATTTAGAAGTTCAAGGATTATTTCTAGTTGTCGCCAGATTTATCCAAGTTTCGGTCTAGTCTCTTTCACGGTCCGGGGGCTGATCATTTGACAACGTGCCATCGACAGCGGGCGCACCCTACCGACTTCATTAAACGCGCCGATCATCCGGAGAAGATCATGTTTCCAGTTGAAAGCATGGCATGTCGGAAAACGATTAACAGGCTGTGCCGGCAGGCAGTTCGTGAGGGTGCACAAGCTGATCCGTTGTGTTTCACAGGACCAGGCAGATTCTCCCCTCTCATCAAAGGCGGATCATCTCAAAAAGAGATCATGTTTCAAGTTGAATATCGCAAAGCATGCCCAGAACAGGTAAACAGTGTTTGTCGGGCAGTGCTGACCACATGCTTGTGGACCGCAACAAACTCTGAGCAGGGAACAGGTGATTTTTGCATGAATGTGAATATGCAGGTACTGGGTGAATTTGGGCCTAGGGCGTTTCAGATGCGACATGGCCAATGCCAAATATCCAGGGTTCAACCCATCTCATCGCTCCAGCCACTGCATGCGCATACTTAACAAGGCCGACAACGCAGACACTGCCTTTACCTCTTCAGCTCCTCGTCCGTAATTGCAACCCAAATTAACCCTACGTTTCCTCCGAAGGCCCTGTCACTGTCTCCGCCCCCAACTGGTCTATCCGAAACACCACCATGGAGGACCTCGGCAACATCCGTGAGCACATCGCCAGGATGGAGCTGGCAAATGCCAACCGGCGCCGTGCGGAGAGGGAGATAGCCGCATACCCGCCCCAGCCAGGCTTGGCATCTCAAGACGATGATGACCTTCCGGCACTGCCGCCTCGCCTGCCCAGGCCCGAGTACTCCACCAACGCCAATGTCATCACCCAGACAGACCCGCGGGAGTTGGGATTTTACGTTGCATGCGCACAAGGTTGGCTGCCCCAGGTCGAATCCTATCTTGAAGAGTGCGACCCGACCCAGGCAGTGCGCCAATACGGTCTTGAGAGGGCGTCCTTTGCAAATCAGCCCGACGTCGCACTCTGCCTATTGAAGCATGGGACCATCTTGCACGACAATGTCTTTTTACGATCTTGGACCGACCCGCCGAAGTATGCGGGTGGTCGGGGGAAGGTGGTGACCCTCTTTGACAAAGGCAGAGAAGTCTCGATACCACTTCTCGAGGTGTTTGTCGAGTTTGGCTGGCATCCAAATCAGCTGTGGACCGGATTCTCTTGGATGGACAACAATCGCTTGGTCAGTCCAATCATTGAAAGCCTCGGAAACAGACCTCTCCTCACGTTCCTGTTATCCCACGGCGCAGATCCCATGATCAGTCACCACAACGTCGGCATAGGAGACTCGAAGCCCTTGAACCGCCGCGCCTCGAGCAAAGTTCTCGGCTATGCCATTCTCACAGGGGACCCCACACTGGTAGCCCTGCTTGTGGCTCACGGTGCGGATCCCGCGTATGCAATGCCGTTACATGAGCTGGTCAAATGGAAGGGAGGGGCCGGTACCACAGCCTTTTCCGTGCGCCGCCCCATGGCTGAGTTCATTCTGTCCTCCGGGATGGCAGGCGTCAATGACATCAAGAAGGTTCCTTTCCTCGACATGACTCGACCCGCGAGGATGGAGAATCTGACAACATTTGCGTTTGCGTGTGCAGGGCAGGATTGGGAGTATGCAGAGTGGCTATTGGAGCACGGGGCTGATCCCAACTTGTTGAATGGCAGGGCCTTCGAGCCCACGTACTTCTCGAAGCCGCACGATGGGCCGAATGATCCCCAGGCTGTGAGGGACTTGGTCGACAGGGTCAGGGCAAGAAGAGAGGGCTCGTAGATGACCAGATTAGAGGTGAATCCTGGGGGCTGCACAACAATCCTTGAGGATGATATTAAACCGCAATATATGAGAATGTTATCACGAAACGCATGAGGCTGTCGATCTACTCAGCCTTCAAGCCCGCTCCTTCGAGGCAGACATGAGGCCAGCCGGAAGGATGCGGTTTGTGGGGGAGAGGACGGGGGGACGGCGAAAAAGGCCTGTTGCTGAAAGAGGCAGGCGGAAGGACAATGCAGAATTCCACACGTGACTGCTACTGGGTCATTCGGATGTGAGACAGACAACTAACACGTGCAGCAGCACGTTGCTCCCCGGTCCTGAATAGCGCATGATGTCATCGTCTACTCTTTCTGAGACCGGAGATCAACGATCATGGGAATCACGAAAGAGAGTCACCAGGAGAATGTCTTATCGTTTCAGTTTTAGTGGTGACTTTGTTTCTTTCGGATCTGTATACGGCATTGAAGCTCAAGGGCCTTATCCTGTGCTCACAAGTCAAGAATCGATTTTGGGCTTTCAAGCAGGTTGACGATGCTTTTTAGTATTTTTATGATCAGTGGTGATTCTTAAAGATCAAGTCAAGAACCATAACACAGAACCACTATAGTCTCATGACCTTAAGGAACACTTATGGCTTCAAAGTTTATTGGTCTATTTATTATATGCTTTTTTCGCAATTCTCAATTGCTACTTCTGATGATAAATTGTGTTCTTTGTTCAGCTCCCGGGTAGGTAACATCCGCACATGATGCTTGCCCCTTTCGCCAGCACTGAATATTACATAGCAGAGAGACGAATAAGAATTAATAGAAGACTTAGAGTGAGATTTAGTTGCCAAACCAGGAGAGTCGTGTTGTTAGTTGTATACTGTTATCTCTGGGGTTGTGATTGATGAAGCATGCTCATTAAGCGCCTCAACCCTGTGTGGATGGAAATTAAACTAATATGTAATTACAGAGTTGAACCGGTCCCTCTAAAAAAGGTGACAACAGGCTCGCTCAGTTGTGCGAAGTCAAGATTCAATGTACTAGTACTTGTCCTTCTTCAATCTCGTATTTTGCCTTGAGCAACACAAATGCATAATATACTGCATAAGTCTTATGACAATGAATAATGCATAGTGCTAGTCATGTGCCCTTCACAATTCCTGCCTCTTGTCTGCTAAGAGCAGTGAATCCTTCATCAGGCTCTCCTCAAGAGACGTGGCTGGCTGACAACGCACGAGTGGAAGAGTAGCTATGTCACTCGTCACCGAAAGGCAGACCGTGATGGGTACGATCGGCGATGATCTACCTGTGCCCCAACATCTCTCTGCATTGGTTGGTAGCCGCGGCCAGAGACGCCCGACTCAAGGCATTGCCCCTGTCCTCGTCCCAAGAATTGGGCTATTGGGCAACCTTCCAATGAGTGAAACAGCCCAGAAAACGGGCTCGGCACCGATCCTGCACTTCGTCATCGATTCTGCGGCCGCGTTGGGTGGCTGACTGAGACATCCAATGGCCACCAATATCAGCTGTCTTCATCGTCGTGTACGATGTGGTATCAATCATAGAAAGCTGGTACGGTGAGGCTAGCTGCGCCTGCAGCCTCAACGAGACCACATGATGTTTTAGACATGGGAGTATGAGTCGTGGGGAGATCTCCAAGGGGCTGGCTTTGCTCGCTCGCTGCATGTTTTGGGCTGCGCATCTCCCCATGAGGCATTGATTGACGTATTCAAGCTTCTTACAACCCTAATGAGAACATGAGATGATAGTTTATTCATGTATAATGGCGATCATATAGCATCTATCTGTCGACTGGCGGAGCCGGCGGTAGAGGGCAGATTTATGATAGGTGATTAGGCCGTTGGCTTCTCATCGGCATATCGGTAGTTATTGACGATCCCCAAATTTGGCAAATGCTGGCCCCGATGGCCCGCGGGAAAACCAACTTTTTAGCTCCCTCTCCCCAGGAACGCGCGCGTATCCCCAATATTTGACCAAGTTTAATCCCTTGCAAGTGGAGCCGGGGGGGAGGATGAGAGGCCACGAGTCGACCTGCAAAGCAACCGTGGCTTGCAGGGCGCGGGCCGACCCTCGCGCTGGTCTCTTTTTTTCTCATCTGCCGCGCGCCAGGTGAGGCGACTTGACGAGAAAAACTGGCCGTTGCTGACGGTGTGGCTGAAGGGGACCTTGTTGGGGAATGTCACTGAAAATCCACATGCTGCTTGATTTCCTTGAATTCTACCTTGGCTTTTGTGACCTGTATCTGCAGCTTCGTGTAGCTATGTGGCAATCCAAATAACTGCCGGTGGAGGTGGCTGACTTGAGGATCCCCTATTCTCTCAGTCGCGAATCTGAATGTGATGTCCGTCTAGTAGCCGACTTCATTCCCCTCAGCGAGGAGGTTTCACCCGTCAACTTGGTTCCGATCGTCTGATATTTTGTAGATGACAAGCAAATGCCGAGGATCCGCGGGGCGACGTTGATACCCGAGGAGGCTCTAATATTCGTATAACTGCTTATGCATCTTCCTTGGCACGGCTACATGCCATCCAACACTCGAGTTAGCACCCTGGCTATGTTTCCTATTACTTGTTTGTTGGTTCTTGGCCAGAGAAATGGGCTCTCTCCGTCCTGGAGCGGATGTCGGGGCGATCACTGCATCGTGAGCGGGTCTAATAGAGGGTCTGCATCCGCAGCGCCTTGCTAGGAGTGAGCAGCCAATGGGAGCATCTGGTCCTAGATATCCCCAGCTTCACGAGTGGATTCTCTTCACCTGCGTAACGACGATCACTCTCATCGAGGAAAAGGGAGAGGATCGTGGAATCAAAAACATCGCTTGAGGCGCCATCGTATGGATTTGGAGGCCATCGTCGACTATAAAGATGAGGTCTTCTCCCCTCGATCTCTCTCTCATTCCAACCATCACACTCGCCAACAAACAACAGCAACAGCCACACTCTCAACACAAACAACTCTTCTTTCAAGCCTTCTTCCAACCCCCCGACCAAACCACCAAAATGAAGTTCACCATCATCGCCTCTGCTCTCGCCATGGCTGTCTCTGCTTGTGCCACTGGAACCGGCGGCTCTTGCAACGCCAACACCAAGCAGGTCTGCTGCAACGGCCTCCTCAACTGTGCGGTCCAGGTCCTCGGCAAGAACTGCAATGGCGAGGCCTACTGCTGCAAGACTGAAGCCCCTGTCGTGAGTACCCCCTTTTCCCCAGTAAGTGAGTCGATACTAACCAAACTGCCTAGGGCGCTCTTGTCAACATTGCCCTTCTCAACTGTGTCGACCTTCTGTAGAGGGTTTCTTCCGGGAATCAGCGGTACCAGGCGTCTGCGGCACGCCAAGCGAAGGACATTGGGATGAAAAATGATTGGGGGTTGGCCTGGAACTGAGGAACAAACAGTATCAGTTTAGACAAATACCACTCTCATGCCAATAAACTCGTGTTCTCGTGATAATTGAAGGAACGAAGCTTCCAAACTTCCCAAGCTTCGTCTGCCTACGAATTTGGAGCTTCTGCACTGTCTCCTGCGACGCCAATGGTCCTTCCGAGTAATAGAGTAAGAGATGGGTGTCTGACTGGGATATTCTGTTAGTATAGGCCAGAGCCGGGGTGGTATTGTCGATCTACGGGGCCCGATATGTGAGAGTGGTGGAGGCTAGCGGTAGGAGTGGAACGTGGACGACCACTTATCCTGGCCAATGGCATGAGATCGCCAGAGTGATCGGATGAACACTTGGGGGCATTAATGCTCTGCATAGTAGTAGTCATGGACTTGGCTCCTTCGACTTGACCCTCTACTCTTGTGATAGTACTGCGAAAGATGCGACATTGGAGATAAACGTAGGAGAACCTTTCATGTAGTCTGGAGGGAACCCGCCAAGAAGGTCTCCTTATTTCTTGTATGTCTCTGACCAAGGAAGTGGCACTGTCATCCTCGTTTATCTATTATGTGATGTATCTTGTAGTTCCCAGAGAGCTGGTAAGACATCCACAGTTCCTGTTCACTGTGTAAGACGCACACCTGGGCAGGTCGCATTGCAGACACTCCACCATACTCTTGAACGACGTTATCGTAGGTGTGGCTTCCAATTTGGGTCAAGGGTGGGAAGATAGACTTATTCAGGGAAGATCGGCAATGCAGTTGGTGAGATGCGTCAACTTTATGCACATACGAAATTATAATATGCTGTGGGCTCCCCGGATTTGTGCTTGAAAGAAGAAGGGTGGCTGGAGGATTAACGTTTGCATGCACAAAAATGCATAACGAGTTAGCGGCTTCCACTGGACTGTCACTGATACCCCAGCCACCTCTGGTTTGGAAACAGAACTTCTAGAACATGATTTGATGGTCCCTACAAGTGACAGTCTACCAGGACACGTAGGGAATTCATGCTCTTGACGTCGCCCAAGGCATTTCAGGGTCAGCGGCCGGAAATGAATTCCCTCAGATGACTCAAGCTCCGCAACTGATGCCTTATTCAAAGATATTAGTGAAATTAACAAAGCCACATGGGACGCCCTGCCTTGGTATTGTTGGATAAAGATACGAAAGGGATGGGGAGCGAGCCCAATCGGAGAGTAGGGAAGCAAACCGGGCTGTCTCTTTTCAGATTATTGCGCCAAGAGAAATTAGCCTTCCAATGAGAACTAACCGGAGCCTAAGCCTCTGAAACGGCACGTATCAGCTAGTAGACAAACAACGGCTGAATGATGCTGGTTTAATGATGTATAACATTGCATGAAGCCTTGTGGGGTCTAATCCTTGTCTCCGTTTGATAAAGAATACTTTCCCAGTCGCACAGTGACCACCACTTCAGAGGTACTCATTATCATATGCCGTCACCCATCCTGTGATTTCCCATGCCGTGCCTCAAAAGTCGTTGCATAGTTCCAGAGCTGGTATTGGTGCCTGTTCTTTGTTTGCAAAGTCCCCATATGCGCTTCTCAGCGCCCCCCCTCCTCCATCTCTGTCTTCAACTTGTGAGGATTCATCATATCTCTTGCTTCTAAATCTCATTCTGCGTCTTCATTGTTGTCATGGAGCAGGCTGCCATGGCTGGTGGGCCAAATCCACTCGACGAGAGCGGCCTCTGAATGCTCTCCTTTGATGGGGGAGGTGTTCGGGGCTTATCCTCATTGTACATCTTGGATCACATCATGAGGAATCTGAACCACCAACGGGCGTTGGCTGGCCAGCCCGCAAAGAAACCGTGCGAAATCTTTGACCTGATCGGGGGAACGAGCACTGGAGGGTAAGAAGGATGATTTGTTCAAAGATACCCCAGGCTGACACAGGACAGATTGATCGCCATTATGCTGGGCCGACTGGAGATGGACGTGGCTGAGTGCATTGCAGCCTATTGCAAGCTTTCCGAATCTGTCTTCAAGGTCAAGAAGCACTGGTCCAGCATCACACTGCGAGGGGATATCCAGTCCCGATTCGACTCTCAGAAGCTCAGAGCTGCGGTTGAGGCAGTCTTGAATGACAAGAACTTGCCCCCAACAACGCTGTTCAATGACAAGGTTGAAAGGGGTTGCAAAGTGTAAGATCCCTCGCCCTAAACTCTTCATAGAATGGTGCTGATCCTAGCCAAGGTTTGTCTGTGCGACTTCTGCCCATTCTGCGACTACTCGCCGCCTGCGAAGCTACGACACGACCAAGGAGCCCTCCAGCAATGCTACCATCGTCGAAGTTGCCATGGCGACGTCCGCCGCAAGTACCTTCTTCGAGCCCGTTACGATCGATGATATGAAGTACCTCGATGGAGGTCTTGGTGCCAACAACCCGGTTGACGAAGTCGTTGGTGAGGCGAGATACATCATGGGCCGTGAAACAGAAGACCTGAAGCCTTTGGTTAAATGTCTCATTTCCATTGGCACGGGAAATCCAGGCATGAAATCCATCAGCGACAACTTCTGGCAATTTGTTTCGACAACCCTCGTTAATATCAGCACAAACACTGAGTTGACGGCCCAGAGATTCGCCCTGGCATGGCGGGATCTGAGTGATGCCCATCGATACTTTCGCTTCAACGTCGAGCAGGGCCTCCAGGATATTGATCTCTCCGAGTACAAGGAGAGCGGAAAGATCAAGATAGCCACACAAGTGTATCTCGAGAAGGCGGACAGTGCTGCTATGGTGGAAAATTGTGTCAAGAATCTCAAGACAAAGCAAAGTGTGTACATAGAGGATTTCTCATGATAAGACATCGCTAACACGGATGTGTAGAGCGTGCCAAAAGAGAACTTGCCGAGAAAATCCAAGTTAGTTGAGAATGCTTCCCATTATTGATGTCCTTTGACTCACATGCCTAGGCTTACAACATTGCGATCCAATCAGCCACAAACAGCCCTCTGCCACCGCCCAAGTACTGTCTCCCGTTCGCGAAGAACAAGCGTTTTGTTGGCCGCAAAACCATCATCAAGAAGCTCTCGGATGCCTTCTTCGGCGAGGAACCCTGCGAAAGGGTCGCACTGGCTGGGCTCGGAGGGGTGGGCAAAACCCAGACCGCTCTTGAGTTTGCCTTTTGGGTTCAACATGAGAAGCCAGAGTACTCCATCTTTTGGCTCTCCGCACTGAGTGCTAGCAGCTTCGAGCAAAGCTGCAACACAGCCGCCACTGAACTAAGCATTTTCCAACAAGGTCTGGATTCTAAAGCTATTCTGAGAGACTTTTTGAGTTCCAAGAAGTCTGGGCCATGGCTTATCATTGTGGACAACGCTGATGAGAGGGGCCTGGTTCTGGGTGGTCCCAATCATTCTTTCAGCATCGATGAACAGCTGCCCCAAAGCCCTGCTGGTCGAGTCCTCTTTACCACCCGCTCGAATGAGGTGGCTCTTCAGGTTTCTGATGGAGAGCCTCTGGAACTTGGCGAAATGAAACCAGCAGAAGCCCTGAAATTCTTGGAAAAGTCCATCAACAGCAAGCTTCTACTTGCAGATCACTCTGTGGTCTCGGAGCTGTTGGAAGAGCTGACATACCTTCCACTGGCAATGGCTCAGGCAGCAGCATACTTGAATCGAAACAAGGTTACCATAGCTCGGTATCTTGAGCTGTTGCGAGGCACCGAGCAGGAAATGACTTCCCTGTTGAGTCGCGAATTCCACGACCGAACTCGATACCGTGGATCGCAGAACGCTGTGGCAACCACGTGGCGTGTTTCTTTCGACGAGATCCTTGCGCACGACCCAATGGCTGCCAAATTGCTCAGGTTTATCTCGAGAATCGAACCCAAGGACATCCCGCTCCCAATTCTACCCCGTGGGGACTTGGAAGAGGAACTCGCATACTCGGTTGGCACTCTTTGCTCTTATACCTTTTTGGTTCCACGAGAAGACCACGAAGTCTATGACATGCATAGTCTTGTGCATCTAGCCACCAGGATCTGGGTACAGAGAAATGGGTTGACCTTGGAGACCATCACGGTCGCGTACAAGCACCTTGCAGCAGCGCTTCACACAGGAACAGGACAACAGCCATACTGGAGACAGTATATCTCTCACGCACTCAAGATTCTTCGATCTAGAGACCAAGTTGAGACCAAAGAGAGGTTTCTGTTGAGCTGCGAACTGGGTGGCTATTTGCTAGACGATGGTCGCATGAGGGAGGCTGGCGAATGCTTTCGAGAATCCTGGGGTTGGGCAAAGGGGCACCTCCCCGAGGACGACCCAGATCGACTGGACTTTGAGGGCATGCTTGCTATGAGTTATGCTCAAGAGGGGGAGTTGGATAAGTCCATCGAGCTATTGCAACACGTTGTGGCCAAGCACGAACGATCGCGTTCATATGAAAAGGATTGCACCCCAATTTTTCGAGCTCTTTGGAGCCTTAGGGCTGTATCCGAGGGCAGGTGCGATGCGGAACAGGTCGCTGGCATACTGCGCAAGATAGCACATGCACTGAGCAAGCTGCCGAATGGACACCCAGCCCTAGCAAGTTCCTGGCCTTGGCTTGTGGATGCCCTTCTGGCCAATGCACAAGTTTCTGAGGCTTATGAACTCCTTCAGAAGCTCTACGAAGCAGAAGATGGAACAAAACAAAGCCGGACGTGCCGGCTTATCCGACAGTACTATCTCAGAATTGCTTCCGAGGACCAGGACACAATAGTGATGATGAAGAGACTGGAGTATGAGATTGAGATACTCTACAAGACAGCGCCATCGAGCGTCCAGGACCTACTGTACAAGCGTTCCGCGCTTGAAAAAACAAGCGTGCGTCACACTCATCTTCAGAGAGGGGTCGAGCTAGCACAGTACCTACTCGCGATGGTCGAAAGTGGATGGGTTGCCAATGCTACACTGACGTCGGCAGGGACTGAACTGATGATCGCAAGAACGGCCCATGGGGATCCGGCCGCCAGAGTAAGGGGATTGGAGGCTCTAGGCCCTTCCTTGGGCGAAGATGGTCCCAACGCCCAGCTAAAACGACTCGCATACCAGAATCAAATAGGAGAAGCCTTTCTGGAAGACGGACAAACTCTCAGAGCTGTGAGCATACTGAGACGCACAGCCAAGATCTGGAAGACAGCTGGGGCCTGGGACGGAGATTACCAACTACTTGAAGTGCAGCACAACCTTGGAATGGCCTACTACACGCTGGGTCATAGACGTAGAGCGGTCAAGCTGCTCGAGCGTGTGGCAGAGTTCCGGATGAAGACTCTTCCTGAGGACAATATGCGGCGTGTGAAGACTGAGAAGCTGTTGGGGGTTGTCCGAAAGGAGATGGAGGAGGCAGGGGAGCCTGGAAGACGTTGAGTGGTTGAATATGGATGTTTGGAAGGGCGATAGTTGTGACGAGTAGCGTGGTCAAGAGTTCAGAGTTTGGTTAAAGATTAGACGGTAGCTAGATTTTCAAAGGCAATACACGTGCCCACCAAATTCTTTAAGTCTCGAATTGGAATGATGATAGACCGTTTCAGTGGTTTCTTTTTGCAAGCCAATGACTGGGTGGGTGTTTTTAACTTGAGGAGTTACGACGGGCTTATTTCTCGGTACTCGCTGTGGTTGGAGAAAAGAGGGGGGTTTCTTTTAGATTGACAGTTAAATGCCTGCAACGGCGACCACAGCGCCTTCATCGGATCTTGAGGCAAGATTAAATTGCATGACACTGAGCTGCGTAGTTACTATGCTTCATTGACTCTAATAAGATCTCTGCCCCAACTTCGACCATTCGGGTTTGATCCGAGTCGGAATACTGGTCATCGGGAGCCACGGCCGACGCTTCCTCTTTGTCAAAGAGCGATGTCGAGAATGATTGGCCCGTCTTCCCCCGAACGGACCCGTCTTACTCGGCTATTATCCGCTCTCATCGGGCCAACTCCCGGAGGAGACCACCGACTTGGGAAGATGCTGACTTAAACCCCGATACGAAACTTATTCCCCCGCGCACATATCCTCGATTGACAAGGAGACTTAGCTCAAACCTTCCATACTATCGAGCCACTCACTGTACATCATGTCGCCGCCAGAAACACCCCTCACAATAGCCGACAAGATCGGCAGCTTTCAACTCTCCTCCCTCGATCCCGCCGGTGCAGCCTTCACCCCTCTTCTCTATAGATTACGTGAAGAGACATTTCCAGGACGGACAACTCAAATCAGACATGGCTCCTACCTGAGACGCTTCACCAAGGGACCACCTCTGGACATCGACTTGACAACTAGCGACAAGCCTAACGCCAATCTCGAGAGCGTTATGCGCGAGTTTGGATGGACTGGCTGCGTTGTTGTTCGAGATGGGGTGATCAGGGTTGAAGAGTACAGACATGGAAACTCGCCTGCGTCTCGCAACGACATACAGTCAGTCACCAAGTCTTTCATGACGACTATTCTGGGCATCGCTCAGCAGCAAGGCAAGCTCTCTGTCGATGATACCGTTGGCTGTCACGTCGAAGAGTTGAAGGACACTGCCTGGAAGGACGTGCCCTTGCTGGCTCTCGCCAACATGTCTGCTGGTGTTGTCGAAATCTCCGAGGAAGCACGACCCCCAGATGTCCCAAACCCAATGTACGCTACCGACCTCTATCCTCAGCGGGATACCAACGCCGTACTCAGCTGGCTGCGTACGTTCAGAAAGGTGGCCGAGCCTTGGGAAGAGTTTCACTACTACAACCCCAACTTTTACGTGTTGTCGATTGCCATTTCTCGAGCAACTCAAGTGCCGCTGGAGGAGTACATTTCTAGTCAAATCTGGGAGCCCGCTGGAATGCAGTACGATGCGTACATGCGAACAACCGGGGCGGGGCAGATTGATGGGCATGGAGGTCTGTCAGTCACCTTGACTGACATGGCTCGCTTTGGGTGCTTCATCCTAGACGCCCTCAAGGGAGAAGGCAAAGGTCCTGCCTTGCCAGCAGGTTGGTTTCAGGATATTTCCGAAGCCAAGACTAGCGAAGGACCAAGAGCTGCTGGAGGGAACGACATTATTCCCACATTTGGGTACGAAACGGGCTGGTGGACGCCTGCCAAGGGTGCAGAGGGAGGTCCGCTGAGGGAGAATGGAGCGTTTGCCGGGTTTGGAATGTATGGCCAATCCCTCTATGTTATCCCCAAGTTGGACACTGTCATCGCGGTTCAGTCAGGATATCCCGAGCATTCGTGGGACATATTTGCTGGGAATATTGACTTTGCTACCGCTGTTGTCAAGGCGCTGCAAAAAGAGGACAAACAAATATCAGCGACATGAAAGAGGCCAAGCCATAGTCTGCAAATATTTGTCATTCCCAGGACTCTATTAGAAGTGAGGCACCATCTGAACCCATGGAGGCGATATGTAGACTCCCACAGGAACCTGCCTCAATGTCACAAAAGCCTCGACAACGATAAAGATCCTACAGCAGACGTATATGATTGCAACACAAGCCGAGTAAACCCGAAGCGGGTCCTTGAATGCCCGTGATGCCCATTTCTTCCGGAGACCAAAGCATGGCTCCACGAGACTGTGCAAGATTGCAGTAATGCCAACGAGCACCCAACTGGCGCAGAAGAAGCCAGGCAACGCGACGGCTACGCACAAGCAGCTGACTTTCCAGAGAAGATCCTCGGTGTAGGTGGGAAATGTCCAGTTCCATGCTGTGAGATGGATGCCCCCGTACATGCCCGAGAGAGTAGCGGCGAGAGCCATGAGCTCGGGGATCTGCCAGCAGATCCTGAAGAAGTCGGCCGGCTGTAGAGTGACTCTTCCCCCGAGCATGTCGAGAAACTTGATGTCGAAGTTGTCCTTGCCCTCAGCAAATGGAATATTTTTGAACGTGGTCCTTCTGAAGGGAGTGAACTCGTCCAAGAGTGCTAGATACGGCGTTGGAGGGTCCTCATCCATGCATGGGACGGGCCGGGGATCTACTCTAAGAAAGTCGTTTGGGTATAGTGTGATTTTCCTCTCTCTTGACAGCCGCTCGCAGTCTTCAAAGGCATATCTTTTAAGAATGCAGTCCCAACGATGAAGAAACTGTTCGGTCACGGGAACCTCGCCGTAATCAGGCTCAGCGTTCTTTTGGTCCTCTTTGTGATGTTCTTGTGCAACTGTACAACACAAGGCGAGCCCTGAAGGAAGGACATCTCCCGGGCGCATGATGGAGTCTTCCAGTGTATCTACCCAGCACATCTTCATGCCGTGCGGTCCTTTAGGAGGAGCCTGGTGCGGGTGTGTGCGGGGTGGAAAGAGGGCGAGCAGATACTTCATGTCTGCGTAGAATTGATGCTCGATTTTGAGGGCGATCTCTCCAGTGAGTGAGCCACCCTCGTAGATGACGGGTTCCTGGACGTTGAGCGGTTTCTAAGCTTGATCAGTACATGAGCTATCGTGTTTAACATGGAGGTCAAGACATACCCGAAACCAGCAGATGTAGAGAAATACGGCACACGCTACATGGACCATGGTATGGATCTCCAGTAAGGTCAACGGCAGATCATGTACGCTTCTAGCGATGCACTGCGTCACCATCCATAGCACCTGGATAACCACGAGGATCTTTTGAAAGATGTCGGCCTTGCTCTTGTCATCAATGGTCTTTTGTGAGACCTCTATCCAGATGTTTTGCTTAGCAAGCCAGGATACGGTTTCAGGGCTTGGCCGGACCGATCTCCGTCCTCCGTCGTCTTTGAAGTGCGGGATATCCTCGGTGTCAAGGTCTGGCATGGAGATGATGTCGTGGACGTCTAGACGAACCCCTCCCATGATCATGAAGAAGCAATATCGAAGATCAATTTCAAACTACAAAGTCAGTAAGAAAGGTTTTGGATCAAATTCAAAGGACTCTCACATCCACGTTACTGGATTCGTCCCTCTTCTTCAACTCACGAAGCTCCTGCCGAAGCTTCCATGCCTGATGGAGCTGATCAGCCACCATGAAGACAGGAAGCTCAGGTACAAAGAGGGTAATCGCGACCCATTTCAGTTTCGTGAGAAATAGGCGCCAGCTCGATGTCCTTTTTGGCACGTCGAGATGGAGAGCTGTGTAGATACACGCAACCAGGGTCAGGATGCAACTCTGTAAGATATCCATGGTACCGCGGATGTTGGGGCTGTTGACCCATGGCAGGGCAATGACTTCTTCGGACGTGGCATTTTCGTGGAGGAGGGTGATATTCCATGGCGGGCGGGGCGTGGTGATATTGGCCATGGTTGCAACAGGTTCGTCTTCCTTGCCGAGCAAGAATGGCCCAGCGAGAACTCGAGGGAAAGGAAGAAAGAGAATCGAGTTTTCATCTCAGTTTGATCGGAGGGAGAGGTTTAAGAATCGAGGAGGCGCCGAAGTGCTTGGCGAATCAAGCTACCAATCGTGAGGCCCAAAATACGCCTCTCTATTCAGCTGGGCTGCAACTCCATGGGGTCGCCCTGCCAAGCCCAGGGGCGCATACAACCTGCCGGGAAGTGATTGGCTGTGTCTATCCTTGTGATTGGTGCTAAACAGAAGATCTGTTTCAACTCGGAACAGTGGCTGAACGGCTTGTGCCTTGAATTAGATACCGCAGAATGGCTCGTAGATGTCACGTGGGGGATGTTCAGCGGAGGAAACCTCCCTGCATTCAAGATTAGTGACCACTCCATTAAGTCAGTGTCTTTTAGCGTTGAAAGAGGCACAGCAATGGACTGCGCTATAGAGGGTATATAAAAACATAGCTTTGTTGGCATCAAAACATGCTCTGATGCCCAAACGTGTTTCCAGTGTCACTTTACCACACCTTGGTCTCCGCAAGCACCACAACTAGCTGAATGTCCTGTGTCGTTCCTAGCAAGATCTAGAACACAATTTCGATGAGCTATTGATATGTGTTCATGCCGAACAAAGGCACTTGTTGAACATTCACCTACACATCCTCAGCAAACGCTTAATCAGATAGTATGCAAGAAGTCAGAAGATTAATAAAGAACCGTGGTTCTGAACTGCATAAATACTGATCTCCCTGGCTCACAGAATTTGAAACTATGAGACCTACGGCATCTTCAAGCACAGACAGATCTCCTCGACAGCAGCACATCATGGCCTCTATCAAGCGACCTGCCCACAATGTTGAAGAGTGGATTCAGTTGGCCAACCCTGACAAGCTTCGCAACGAGCGCATCGTGGAGACGTCAAACATTCTCCTCAACACCCTCGCTGACTGGGAGGTAAAAGGAGAATGCCGGTATCTCACAGAGAGAATGGACCAGCTCAAGGACCTCATGGCGGAGCAAGAGAACACTCAAAACAACCCTGCAACAACACCTGAAGAAGGATCAGCCTTGCAGGACAAGATCAACAAGCTCAGGTTCGAGGGCAACGCCGTGTTGCTGTGGCTTAAGATGTCGGATGCCGAGCGTATGACTGTTTGCCGAGCTTTTGATAGGAAGAACTGCTTCAACGGTCACCAGATGGGTAAACAATTGCTCGAGAGACTTTGGAAGTTGGAGAAGGTGGAGATGAGGCTTAACAGTGAGGCCTTGCGAAAGTTCCAGCAGTTCTTCATGGACTAGGCTGGTTTTCCTCTAGCTTTCAGATATAGTTGTTGTACGAGTAGATGACATGAGTCAAAAGTTCAAGAATTATCACCACATCTTGTAGATAATTTGCGCCCCAGACAGGCTTTGTGATATATGCCGCAGCAGTGGTTTTTGAGTATCTATCATATACACAAAAATAGCTTAACACGATTCTTTCTTGACTTTTAGCTGCTAGGGAAAGCTTTCTTGCTCACCTAAATTTATGGAGTTAGAGCTGCCTGATAGGTTCATGGTTAATCCTCACCTCCTCAGACGAGTGAAGACTTTGCTAGCTACATGTGAAAGTTCACCGTGGGCCGTCGAACGAATCCGAGCCAATGACCTTTTTAGGCATGAAAAAGAGCCTCACCGACTTTAGAGACGTAGATATGACTCGTCATTCACGACACCAAGTTCATCGGCCGTGCAACGGCAGTTGTGTGGGTACCTATCGGCCGATCCTCAATTTAGCCAAGAAGCGATCAACTTGTAACTTCAGGCTGGTCCGAACTCGTAATCGTTTGGAGCAGGATCGTATGTTGCCCTGTGTACTATTGATCTCAGCTACGATCGAAAATAAGCTTATCTTTTCATCTTGATCATGCATGACATTTCATGCTGTGGCGTCGTCAAACAGGCATGTGTCTATCCACAAGTCACAATTGCTCTTGGACTTCACTGCTATCTCTTATGTTTATTACGAAACTGTTGGTTTGGTGTCTTGAAAGTCTTTTATTCATCTATCTCTTCTACTTACTCTAACTCTCTCATGCTCTCTGTTTGTCTCAACTCGCCTCTACTCACCTTTGTCAGGTGACACTGGCACGAAGTTTCCACTTGGAAATTTCTCTAAGCAGCTGTCACACTACAGACTCGCTGTCGCTCACTCGGGGCAGCCGTGGTGGCACTCCTTGCACCGGTTGGAGTCCCAGTGCACAATTGTGCGTCGACATCCGCCGCACCACTGGCAGGTGCACATGGTGCGGTGAGGACAGTCGTAAAGCTGCATGCCAGCCTTGTCAGTGGGAAGCGTAGGCATCTGTTCCACTGGCTGAGCGACAGTGAGGCGAAGGTTGATGTTCTGAGTGAAAGTGGGAGAATCCATTGTGATGAATTGTAGTGAAGTGTGTGGGTTTTGGATTGTGTGGTCGTTGTGTTGAGTTGAGTTGTGAGTGAGCTGTTGCTGTGCGAGTGAAGATGTGAATGTGTTGATGAGATTTTGGCCCAAGACAGGAGATCGAAAGTCTTTTTACCTGGGAGTGAATGGAATTCGTCAAGATTGTGTGTCTAGACTAATTGCTTAACATTGGGAAGAGTGTCTCCCTAGACAAAGATATGAATGTGCGTTCTGGTGTTGAGATGAATCTGTTCTCACGTTCATACAGATGTCCTTGTGAATTCTACTATGTACGGCGATACTAAAAGAAAGGATAGATATACTAGTGGACTGATGCCCATTTAGTCCAACGACAATACCTCTTTGAACACTGCTAGAACTGTATGTGTGAAGAGAGCCGACTTTTCCCCTTTGTTCCCTCTTGGTGCCAAGCAAAAATCTACACGTGATATCCTTTGTGTATTTTCTCATCACGAGTGGGTGTACTCGCTCACGCTACTGTTCATGTTCCTGTTCATCTTTCAGAGATGCAAGGCATTGGACACAGATGGAAGAGCCCCTATTAACCCGTGCCAGAGAAAATGACTCCATGCGTGAACTGGCCAGATTCAAATCATTGTCCCTAATTTGATTGGCAATGGTCACGTGTTGGCAAAGGGGCAGGGGGCACTGATTCCCAGCCTTTTGTGTGTGTGGACGTATGACGCGTTTGACCCGGCCTTTGTTTTGACACACTCGCCTTTGAACCACTCAGGTTACTCCTACAGAGCGAGCCAACCGATAGTTTTCCCCTTTTCTTAATTTCTAGCTTGCCAGTAATGACCGGAAGATTCAGAGAGAAGAATAATGGTCAAAATGATCATGCACATATGCTTTCTCTAGACTGAGGGAGTAAATGACCTCGAATGTAGGGTAACAGAACTTTGCTGCTTCAAGACGCGTCTCCTTGTAACTAAAAGGACATGTTGTCTGACGGACTGAACATTCATCTGTCAATCAGACATTGCCTATTGTGTCACAAGGAGTCGAAGAGGTTAAATAAGCTCTGTGCAAATGAGTAAAAAGTCTTCGATCACTATCCCTCGATTCTATTTTCTTACCACCAGCCAATCTTCCAATTCCTACCACTGAGTGCTAACCTATACAAGCCCCTTCAAAATGTGCCACATAGACCGCCGCCATCTCCGATGCTCACGCTGCCAATCTGGTCTCAGCACCATGGATTACCCAGTCAAATGTGAAAAAGCTGAGCAGAACAGGCCATGTGATGGAGAAATCGTCAAGACTGTCTACAACGCACCACCTACTATGTGCCCGAAATGTAGGGCGGAAGAGAGCGAGCAGAAGAAAGAGGCAGAGAACAAGTAATGGGGGATATACAATCGGAAATTCGGGGAGTCAAGATGTGATTTAGGTTAGGTAGGGGAAACATCCCGTCCTTCAATCGACGCCACGTTGTGCATCGCGTGCATCTGCAGCACATCCATCTTTCCAGCTCCAAGTTAAAGTGAAAACGTTATCTTACCTTCCTCATCCGGTGCTTGGTCACGCCTGACCAAGCACTCCCACTCCAAGATTGAACTACCGATAGCCTGGGTCTATCCCACTCATGCCGGGCACTAACGATGAATACGGAGGAAAAAAAGGGACTGGTGGAATGCCGCAAGACCGTCTTGGGTTACAGGCGCCCACTCTCTAAACCAACCGAGGGTGACACGCCAGCTGTGCCAAGTCCGATAGTGCCAACCATGGGTTCCATCGACATATCCGATGGTGAGCCACTGATTGATAAGATTGATTAGATGGTGTCCAATGCTATCCCTGTAGATGTCACCCTCGTCTCCACAGATTTCAGGTGAAGTCCCGGACTCCTCCCACGCTAAGCATTGTGAGGTCTCTGCTCCGTGCTCCCCCTGTCCTCCGTTGCCACCATCATGGGTCTTTTTTCGATCCATCAACAACAAGGTTCACACGGCTTATTCTTATTCGGTCTGTTAGCAGATCCGGCTTTTATCCTTTAGATCCTTGGCCTTGCTTCGTCCCATATTTCCCAATTTGCTCATGGCCCCATCCCATCGTGTTGGATGCAACTATCGATCCTCGTCGGCTCCACAGCAATGGTACCCAAGCGCTCCAACGGGCCAACTTCTATTGCGTGATTCTTCAACTGGGGCGCCAATCACCACGTGGGAACTAGTCTAGCGTACGTAAATCAAGTCTTTATCGACCGTCGGTGTGATTTTGATTCTGGGGTGACTGGGAAACGGTGGAAGGAATAAAACCTCGAGGGGTCGTCAAGGGGTGTTGGAGATGGTATCACCCAAGGCCGATATCGGGAAACGTGAGTAGGGTGCAGCCGCGGGGGAAAATTACAGGTACTAGGAGGCTCCCTGGCCCTGTCTCGCCCAGAGGAATCTTGAAATCCGGGAATCTGTTTGATCGAGCTGAAGGATCATGGCGTAGCCTCAGGGCGTGCGTCGGTAGCGTAGACAGCGGAAATGAGATCGCCCGGAGAATGCCGGATAAGCGATGGCTGTAGCTCAGCTCTAACGGTAGTGTTTGCGCATGAACGGAGATGTGATAGACGCTGAAGGCTATTCGCTCGCGATATGCACCGAAGATCAGGAGAACACAGCATCGAGTTGAGGTGCGCAGTTGTTAAGACCAAATATCGTTCCATTAGACATGAACTATCTACACGTTTCCATCACTACCAGGTATCACATTCCTTCATACAGGTATCATAAAGCCATCACCGTAGAATAATCATCGATGCGCTTTCCGTAGCACAGTTAAGCCTGGGAGGAGCGGATGCTGTCCGTCGCCAACTGGTGCTTACGAGCGTTATCCTCCATGCGAGCAATGCGCTCGTTTCTCTCCTGCTGCTGCTTTCGGCGCCAGAGGAACAGACCCGCGCCGAGGATGGCCAGGGCACCAACAACTGAACCGACGACGATACCCGCAATGGCACCGCCGCTGAGTCCCTTGGAACCACCAGACGACTTCTCGTCCTTGTCATCTTCAGAAGCCTCGGAAGTCTCCTTGGTCGACAGGTGAGTGGCAGTCGGGCTGCCAGAAGCAGTAGCGCCAGCCTCCTTATCATCGTCACCGGGCTCGGTGGCGTTGAAGCAGGGGATTTCAAAGTTGAAGTCGGCCTCCGACACATAGGTGATATCCGCGCAGGCGTAGAAGGTCTGGTTGTGAGGAGCATCCCAGTCGGCGCGGTAGATGATTTGCAGCGTAGCGTTGTCGCCGGCTGAGACCTTGGATGGCGCGTCGGGCAGCTGGACGCAGGTATGGCCTGGGTTCAGATCGGCGATAGACTTTTCCTGAATCAAGGTTTCAAAGTCATCGTTAGAAGAAGGGTCTGTTGCTGTCAGGAATGCTATCCAGATGAACAGAAGGGAGATGGGTACAAACCGTCCGAGTAAGAGATGCTGATCTTCGCATCGTAGTAATCATCCTGAGCAACAAGTGAAACAGCACCGCCCTCTACACTTGTGTTAGTAACTGGCACAGCTAGTTGACTCAAAGATGAAACAAACTCAGAGGAAACTCGGTTCTGTTTCCAGCTGAAGCGCGGGAACCACAAGGAGCCTTATTGTCCACATCGCCAGCCCAGACTCTGTCAGCCGGCCACATGAAGGCCGCCGGGCCCATCTCATCGTCGGTGACGCTGGCACCAGTAGGGATGTCATCGTCATCAGATTGACCAACGACAAAAGTCGCCAGACCAAGAAGGAGAAGGTTCTTGAGCATTGTAGGCGATAGGATGACGCGGCAGGAACATGCACGGGAAATGAGGATTGAGGAACTGGCGGTAAACAAGGGGCATCCATCCTCCTGATATACTACTACATGTTCCAATAGAAAGACCAACCTCCCACGGACATGTCGGTCGCCGAGAAACTACTACTTGCATGTGGTGGGGGTCCAGCATTTAGCCAAGAAACATAAGTTCAATACGTACTCGTGAACGGCTTCTTTCAGCCCGAGCTATTTGCCGGCCACTGGGTCTGACCCGAGCTGGACCCTTGCTTATCAGATGATCAGATAAGCTTTTGGATGCATCGCTACACCGGTTTTGGCGTTTTCGCCCACAATTTTCCAAGACTTGGCGAGGTCTGGGCGCCTGTCAAAGACCCCTGCTCCTCGGGGGGTTCTTTTGAGGGAAATCCTCCCCAAGAACGATATCGGCACCTCTTTTCGGATCAAGATTCTTGTTTAGGATGCCGGTGCTACTCCATCAGCGCGTGATTAGACTTGGCATCAGGCCACGAGTTGCGTCCGCGGGAAGTAGGAGCTCCGGCCACACTCTCGGCTTTACCGGAGGGGCGAGAGCTGGATACCGTTGCAATTAGCTCTGCAGGCCATGATGGGCCCTGCAGGAACCGCCCTGGACCTGGAGCCTTTCCTTTCTCGATCAAGGGGTTTGGACATTAACTCCAGAGACGAGTCATTCCGGATATATAAGAGAGCTTCGCAAGCTCTCGATTGGAGTCTTTTCTTTCATCCTCAGCACTCGATCAAGACAAATAATCCAGTCATCCAGCAATTTGGCGGTCAGACTATCTCATCTCTCACCTTCAAGATGCATTCGTTCGTTACCTACACTCTTTTGGCTTCGGCCTCTCTGGTGGCTGCCATCGACCCCCGATTCGAGTTCCCCGACACTGTTCCTGCTCTTCTCAAGCGTCAGGCCCCTGGCACCCCTCAGTATGCCTGCCACGAGGACTGCGGTATGTTGCAATGACACACATGCTTGCATGTGATTGTATCTAACCTTCCCCAGGTCTCTTGATCACTCTTGGCCGCACCGAGGGCTACTGTGACAACGACGAGTGGAACGAGCGCTACGGACGTTGCATGATCTGCGCCAACACCTACAACATCTGGCAGTACTACCGCGACGGTGTCACCAGCGCCGCCGAGGAGTGCGGTCTCTCGCCTACTCCCAGCCCCTCTGGCTCTGAGGCTCCCGCCTCCACTGCCGAGGAGGAGGAGCCCTCTTCCACTGCTGCGGCTCAGCCCTCTACCACCCAGGCCCAGGACCCCGTGACCACCGAGGCCGACGAGGAGGAGGAGCAGACCACTGAGGCTGGCCAGCCTTCTACCACTGCTGCTGCTGAGGAGACTGACGACTCCACCCCCGAGGCTACCACCACTGGTGCTGCCCCCGAGGAGACTGATGACTCTTCCGAGACCACCAAGGCCTCCGAGACTGATGCTGCCTCTGAGGAGACCTCCTCCGGTGCTTCCCAGCCCTCTGCCGCCACCACCCTAACCACTGCCGCTACCCCTGCTGCCGAGTCCACCGACGCCGGCTCCGCTGGCACCAAGACCTCGGTCGACGAGATCGGCACCATCGGTGTCACTGTATGTCTGGCATGGTTCCTCCTGCTCCTCCAGTAGTTAACGTATGTCTCTTTTCTTAGGCCACCCCCGCACCCACCACGGTCATTGTTAACGCCGGTGCCAAGCACTTCGGTCTCGCTACCGCCGTTACCGTTGCCGCCCTGGCCATGATTGGTCTTTACTAAGTGGCCAGCGGTACGTACAATGTACTAGTATGAGAATCCTGTGGGAGGAGGCATGATGGATATGGTAATGGCTGATGAGGAGGATTGGCTTTGTACTTCTTGATAGTGTATATCACACTCTTAATTTAAATGCCTAAACTCTTCTTATAATGACGGACACTTTCCCTTTTCATATTGCTCTATCTACCTAGAGATGTCTTATAAAAACTTAATGAATACCGTCCGCAAATCTACAATCTCCATGCACTGCATGCAGTGACCATAGTCCGTCTAAATCAAATCTGTATTGCCAGCCAAAGCTGTTACCGAACACTACGC
Organism: Fusarium keratoplasticum; assembly: GCF_025433545.1. Classification (NCBI taxonomy): domain Eukaryota; kingdom Fungi; phylum Ascomycota; class Sordariomycetes; order Hypocreales; family Nectriaceae; genus Fusarium; species Fusarium keratoplasticum. The sequence goes on from NC_070535.1 coordinate 1,534,398, forward strand.
TCCATGCCTAGAGGTACTTGTTCACTTCCGTTTCGCTCCACTGCCAAAACTTGAGACCGGTTCCGTTGCCTCCCTCGCTCTCCGTTCTCGTGGCCTCGGTGAGATCCTTTCTGATCTGGTGAATACGGCCAAAGGGAATTACTATCCATCATGTTAGACTCGTTGCAGATTTTGAGCATTGTAAACTCACCCCAACTGCCGGTTTTATCCAGAGTGATATCGGGGAATAATCCGGCGTAGAGCTCAGTATAAGCCCCCATTATCGGAGGGTACATCATAAACCTGATCGTAAACTTGAACAAAAGCGAAGTCCGATTCCTGTACAGATCTGACTGGAGGTTGCCTGGGTTGAGAGGGATGCTGACAACACCATCGGATCGGTGTCTCTTCGCATACTCGACGCCATGCAAGTAATTTCCAACTTTGCTGATGGCATACTTGTACATCTCAGACTTGTCGATGTGATAGTCAAGATTATCTAGGTGAATGCCGACAGACTTTTCCCCCAAGATCTCGGCCCCTGAAGACGACACCCAGATGACTCGTACCGTGCCAGCCGGCTCACTCTTGGCTGTCTCGACAAGCTTTGGCGTCAGAAGTTTGGTGAACATGAAGGTCCCAAGAGTGTTGACGCCAAGATGCGCCTCGTAGCCTTGGGCAGTCACCCCAGGGTCGGGGCTCTGAATACCTGCGTTGTTGAAGAGCACGTGAAGCTTCTTTTCCTTGGATAAAAAGTTATTGGCAGATGCTTTGATAGTAGTGAGATCTGCCAAGTCAAGACGAAGAAAGTCCATTGAGCCCGAAGAGTCGGGTGGCGCCTTCGTAATGTCGGCTATGGCAGTCTTGGCCTTCTCTTCGGACCTGGCGGCGATGTAGACTTTGGCGTTTTTGGAATAGAGCATGCAAGCTAGCTCCTTACCGACGCCAGTGTTGGAGCCAGTGACGATGTAGACCTACAATGTGAATACTTGAAATGCCGCAAGGGGATATTATCACTCACCTTTTCTTTAAGATCAGGGACATCTTTTTCGGTAAAGGTGGGTTTAGGAGGGAACGATTGTGTCTAGGTACTTGAAAAAGATCCGCCCATGTTTGCAAGCTGTAATAAAGATGAAGCCGCGCCCGGAATAGTGATATTGAGGTCTAGCAGGAACAAACAGTCGAACGAATCTACGTTTATATACCTTTAGCGCCATCAAACTCAATTCATTCTCGGGTTCCTCCTAATTACCGATAACCCGGCTGATCTGAGAAAAGCTGAGTCCTTCTTGATGATGACAATGAAGTTCAGGCATTTTGTCTAGGGTCTCATGCAGACCTCGGATTCTTGGTGTTGTTGTTGGCTGGCGGATCGGAGTTAACATCTGACCCGTTCTTGGCATGGATTACAGCCACCAAAGAACGAGATAAGCAATGAGAATAATGCTCGGCGAAGTGCTAGTTGCCGGTAATAATTAGGCGAGCGCAGCGGCCAGACTTTTGGAGGGTTTTCGTTGGTCTATGGGTCAAGTCATCAAGTGCCGGGGCAGGCAGAGATGTCATCTCACCATCTCTCACCTCGCTAGAGTCCCGAGTTCATGTCACTTTACTCGAATTTTTAGGTAACGCGTGGCAGTTGACGATCAAGAGTTTTACCTAACAAGTGGCTTATGCTTTTGAAAATCACCATTGTACCCCAGACACAGACACTACTGAAGATCTCTATCAAACGCTTTAGGCATCAGGGGGCTTATAAGGCTGTTCTTTAATGGCACTACTAGTGAGCTTTGTGGCAATAATAGCAACTTTGTGAGATTCTTTGGGCATCCTTGGGTTGAGACTCACTGTCTATCTCTCATAGGTGCCTATTTAATCTGAAGTTGTCTCTTAGTCCATATACTAGAACCTTTCCTCCTTTCATCGCACCTTGACAGTTCTGAAAATACCTCTTATGCTTTTGGGTCAGAACCAGACACTGTCACTTCTGTTTCGCGGTCTAAAATCTCGCCGAAGACAGTCAAGCCGGAGCGGACATCCCGCGGAGGTTATTTATCTGCCGCCCCGCGCGCATCAACAACGGATATAGTCTCAATCGTGCCGAGATCCGGTTCACGCTACAACTTGATCTTCCGTTGACTCTGACGTGCCGGCTGTGATCATCAGCTGGGTACATATCGGTCACGTATGAGTTGACACGAGCCGGAGTTACCGTAGATAGCCTCAGTCTTGAAAGCCCGGGGCCTATTTCAACCCGCTACCACATTTCTTTTGCCAGATCTTCCAATGATATTGAACCGAGGCTGCAGCAGTGTCGGTGCACACCAGTTTCGCTGGCCGCTGCTTGCCATGTTTTTTAAGCAACGCGACGATCATCCTCCAATGCCGAATATCCACCCGAGCATCTGCTGCAGGCTTCGAGCTAGCGATCAGCAACGCATCGATGGACTTGGTCACATGGCATGAATCGCACCGAAGATCGCGGGCCTTTAGAACACCGACATCATTGCAGCTCATCGGGGATCGGGGTGATCACTCAAGTATAAATATCCACGAAGAAGCGTAGAAATATGCGGCACCGGATTCAGATTTTTCTATCCAACAGGTTTCATATAAAAACACTTCGCAATGGCAGATTTCAGCTACCTTGCCCGCCCTTCTGCAGAGTGGACTTCTTTCCTCCAACAACAATCACTGCCTCCGACGCCTGACCCAACAAGCACCCCGGATATAAAAAGCATTCGTCGTCGAATCAACTCACAGCGGTTTACTGTTAGCAGCGACGAGTTAAAGGCGATGGGTGACCACGGCGTCAAGACCAAAACCTTGCTGATTGTTGGCGAGGACTGTGTGGAAATACCCATACGACTCTATTTGCCTCGCTACTGTGGTGCCTCGGTCCTCCTTTACTTTCACGGAGGTGGTTTCTTCTCCGGCTCTTTGTCTACCGAGGATGCCACCTGCACCAGCTTAGCCCTGAATTGCGGCGTCACTGTTGCCAGTGTTGGTTATCGGTTGGCTCCAGAGTGGACAACTCCAGCGCCTTTCCAAGATGCTTGGGATGCCCGATGCTGGGTCATACAGCACGCAGCCACCATTGGGATGTCACCGGAATTTGATCTTTATGTCATGGGGATCAGTGCTGGTGCCTGTCTGGCAGCAAGTATCGTTATTCGAGAGAGGATGGTGAGTCAATGCAAACAACTGCTCTCGTGTTGTCTATCAACTAATGATGATCTCTTCAATCTAGTTGGGAGAGTCTGTCATCAAAGGTCAATGTTTGGCCGCTCCGTGGCTCTGCTTTCCCGACAAGTTCCCTTACGAACAGATCCAAGACAACAAGGCTTCTCCGATGCAGTGTCAGAATGCGGCGCTCCTCTCTTATTCATGGGTTGTGCAATACGCCCGCATGATGGATCCTCCTGAATCCTGTCGTGACAGTCCAGTCATCAACCCACTTCTCTTTGATGTGAGATCTATCGACAAACTATCACCCACACATATTATGGTCTGTGGCGATGACCCGCTGCGTGATCATGGCATGCTATTCAAGGAGAAGCTGCAACGTTTGGGGTAATAAGATGCCCCAGATTCCACAATGATAGGACCCTAGCTGACCTTCATGTTACCATAGTGTCCCAGTAAAGCTGAATGTTTATCCAGGATATGCCCATTATTTCCGCAGATTCCCTGATGCGCCAGCCAACGACGCCTGGGATAGCGATCTGCGTGGGGGCATTTTTTTGGATGATCAGCCAGTCAGCTCCGGTTTCTAAATTCGACCGCCCACAGGAGAGGCTGTCGAGACTGTAAAGAAGAAGCAGCATGCATCGGCTTTTGCCGAGAGACAGGAAGGAACTTTTACACTGGTTATTAGGGTATTAGACAAAGATCTATACTTGATATATATAAAATCTTTCTACAATATCAGTCCCGAAGCCTAGCTAAGATACCCAACACATCTTAAGTTTCTGTATTCAGTAATACAGGTTCCTCTTCAGTTCCATTCGTTGGGGTCAAGTGCAAACTTGAAAGTCTTTCTTGCAGTCAGCGTCAGAGGCTCAGATATGTCAAGTATTTTTCACTTACATCCAGGGTGAAATCAGCGTCTGATTCATCCCTGTCTTGCATCGACAGCTTGATGATACGAGTCTTTCTCTGCTGCAGCTTCACAACGCCCTACAGCAAGAAGTCAGCCATTGTCAAGCTCGAGTAGCTGAAGAAGATGTTACCTGCTCCACAGACTCGGCCATGATGTACTTGAAAACTGTCACGGGTCGGGTCTGTCCCATTCTGACTACCCTTGTGATAGCCTGATCCTCTATTGCTGGGTTCCACTGTGGCTCAACGATATGCACCATATTTGCCCTCGTCAAGGTGATCCTGCGTCATGTCAGGAAGATCTTCCTCGTCGTCTTGTGTGTACAACGTACCCAACCGCGCCAGTGTTGATGGATATCAAGAGCACTCGGATATCTGGAACCTCACAGAACTGTGAAAGTAAGGCGGTCCGGTCTGTGACTGGGTTTCGTCCATCGACTTGGACAAAGCCAATCCCGTTTCTGGAGAGTATGCTGGCGAGCATATCAAGTGTCGTCCTCCAGCTAGTGAAAACAACGCTGTTCATTGGTTAGCTCAAGGGTTTGTGTCTTGAACTCTGTACAGGTAGATGTTACCTCTTTGAATCCGCTTCTAAACTGGATGACTTGATGTTGTCGACCACTGCTGCGAGTTTAGAGGACTGGCCTGCCAACTCACTATCCAGGGGTAAGTGACTCGGTATTCCCAAGGCAGAGCTTGCTGAGTTCATTTGGTTAGGGGACACTCCCCCAGAGGCAAACGGCGATGGCTGGCGGAGAGATGGTATAGAAGGTGAGCTTGTATCGTTCCTCTCAGGTTGAACCCGACCACATAACGGACAGCAGTCAAGAGCACCCAGTAAAATGTCGTCTTCCTCATCCTGGGCGCAGCAGAAATCGCAAGTTGGGTCTGCACTCGGGGACCGGGAGTTTTTTTTAGGCATCCTTGTCACAGTGAGCCGATCCATCCCCCTGGTGCTGGCCTCGTTCATTTGAGTGATGCCGTGATTACAAACCTGCCGAAGCTTGACGACTGCTGAAAACAGTACATTGGGCGTCTTCCGGCAGGTGTCTTGGCTGGCCATCAAGTCGAACTCTGCACGGCACTGCTCCAAGATCTGCGCGAAGCGAGCCTTCTCTGCCACCGTAGGTTTCACCAAGACTTCTCTTGTCGTCACGCTCGGAAGGTCAAGCAGAGTTTGGGTTCTTCGAAGACAACAAGTCTTGAGAAGAATCCTCAGGTTCCGTCCTGTGTGGGATCCGAGTTCGGGATCTTTCCTCATTGGCTTTACAATGTGCTCTTCCAGCACCCTAGGCTGGCAGAAAGGCTCGAACCGCAGGAACTTGAGCAGTGATCTGAGGTCGTCGAGGCTGTTCTGGATCGGTGTGCCGGTGAGACACCACCGTGAGTCGCTTTCGAGAGCTTCCGCAGCCTTGAAGAACTTGGTGGATGGGTTTCGTATCTGATGAGCTGTATCAAGTAGTTAGCTTTACTGGGTAAGGATTGCTATGGGATCCAGGTACCTTCGTCCAGAATTACGCGGGTCCACTTGATGGACTGTAATATCTTGGCCCTGCTGCTGTCATTTTCCAGTGTGTGGTACGTAGTCAACACGACATCACTCTCGAGAAGTAATTGTCCCTCCTTGGCCCGCCTGTTGCCGTGGAAAATTGCTGTCCTCAGAGTTTGTGGTCGGAATCGTCTATAAATTGTCAGCAAGGAATGATCAATGCGACTCCAACAGGTGATTGGCTACCTTTCGATTTCGTTGTTCCAAACGTCAAGAACCTCTTCAACTCAGTTAGCAACTTTTCATTGTGCCGACCACAAGGTTCAAATTGCAGTCCAAGGGTCAGCCACAACCTACGTCGAGATGGTAGAACAATCAGTGTACTATCCCGCAACTCTGCCGTGGAGCTGGAACTTGTTTTAAGTCTATCGTTCAAGTGCCTTGAATACACAATCGCGCCAAGCATTGTCAGTGTCTTCCCGAGACCCATGACATCTGCTAGTATCCCACCATACCCAGGGACGGTCTGACGGGACAGCAAGCTATTCAGTTCCAGTCAGCTTGGCTAAGGATTCAATATGTAGGAGGCGAGGCTTACCTGTAATGAATCGAGGAGAGTAACCTTGCGTGCGTTTCTGAGACGAAGGACGAGTTCTCTCGTGTCAGAATGAATTCAATCCCCGAGATCTGATGGCTATAGAACATTTGCGTTAGCACGTAATTCTAAGTTTTCCCCAACAACAGCTCTAGAAAACAACGTACTCTTTAAGTCGCGTATCGATAAAGAGAGAGCCAAGCACACTTTCCAAGTCGTTCCTGTCGCAGACCGTTGACGTGACCCCGTCACCCCAGTCATTTGCGGAATCCAAAGCATCGCCAATGGCCTGAGATACAGCTGACTTGGATTCTTTGTATAACGGCCCAATCAGATGTCTCAAGTCAGTCTTCTTACGTCCTGGATAGGAGTAATGGGGGTTCATATAGCAGGTTTCTGAATCCAGAAAGACTGGGTGCTGGAGAACAACGTCGACAGTCGTCATGGCCCAGCCAACCTTGTTTATCAGGCGCCTTGAGCCGTAGACGTTGACTGTGACTCCGATAGGTGAAGGTTTGCGATTTGGCTTTCCGCGTTTAGCGTCAAGCGACTCGACCGCAATAACGGCCACGAACGACACGCACTTGAATTGATTGGCGACAAAACATAGTATTGAGCAGGTGCGGCAGTCAAGAACATGCTGCTGTTCCGTGTCGAGCCCATCGTCAGTTGACAGGAAGCACCCATCCTCGTTGACCTCGACGGGGAACAAACAAAATCGAGTCCAAGGCGAGGTCTGGTTAGGTGTCCAGGGGGCCATCAGTGCTTGAGCTTCGCACAACTATTTCCAGTCAACTCAGCTCGTGTCGATAAGAGGAAGAGGACTTGCCGCTCCGTAACAAATTGTTTCTCGCTCGGTTAAATCTATTATTTCCTGGGTCGCAGCTGGCCCCGTCAAATCTATTATTTCTGGTGTGGTGTCTGGCATATCCAAATCCATGCTCAAGCCGGCAGGCTGAGTGCTTGTTTCGCAAACACGAGAGGCGAGCCGTGAAATTCTTTTGGGGGGAGCCTCATCATTGAGGCCATTGTCACCACTTCGATGCCGCTTGCCGGGTCGCGACATGATGGGTTGCTGTAATAAGGCTAGCGATTTGCCTATCGATGGATTGTGAGGAAAGTAATGAAGCTGGGGCGATGAGGAAAGCAACCAAGTGATGAGTTGAGCCTGAGAACGCCTGGTAGGCGACAACTTCTTGGCAGTCAGGGGTTGGCACAGCCCCGCCATGGTTGAGACGAAATGTGCACCAACCCGCTATAGTTTCTTGCCGCCCAGGCAGACTCACCGCGGCTCAGCTGTCACAAACACCAATGAGCAACATGACTGTCGTCTCGACTGCAGATGTGACGCCGTAGCAGACGGTCTTTAATTGGCGGCCATGCATCCCATCCAGTTTCAAGATTGTCATGGAGGCCGCAGCATATCCTTTTAATTCTCGGTCGCCCTGCCCATCGCTTCCAGTAATCATTCGGCTGGTTTCATCAACGCCACGGCATCATGTCATCTACCAGTAGTACAAGTTTCGAACGATCATTAGACGAGTTCCGGAGTCATCTTTCCCAGGACCAGAAACGAGAATTCAACAAAGCAAACCTCCAAGGCCTAGATGCAGCGATTCAACAGATACAGGCCAAACTCGGCCGCGACAAGAGACTCTGCAACTTCAGAAGAATTGAAAAGTTCCTCGATGCCATGAAGCACGTTGAACAACTCGTCTCCATTTTCCTCAACGTTCATGAGGTTGTGGCATTCGTTTGGGTATGGCCGCGATGCTGGTGCACCACCTCCGCTCTCGCTCACAAAATGGTTAATCTAGGGGCCCATTAAGCTCGCTCTTATAGCTGCCACAGTTTGGGCCGACTCCATCAAGCAACTACTAGATGCTTACGAGGAGATTGGGGAGGCGCTCAGCAACCTCGTCTTCTTCCACACACTCATCAAAAGCAACGGCGCAGAACACCTCAGGCAAGCCCTGGAGGACTACTTTTCTGACATTCTTCGGTTCCATCGCTGCGTTCTAGTTGTTTTTTCTCGACCTAGTTTGTTTCGTCCACATCCGCTGATACACAAACTGCTGACCATCTCAAGATTGGACAACGTTCTTCAAGGCGGCATGGGGAAGCTTCCGGCGTCAGGTCGAGCCGATCATCCGGGCGCTCAAGCTTCGACAGGAGAAGCTATCTCACCAGAGGCTGCAGGCACATGCCATCCATCAAGGAGTTCAGGACTTTCGAGGGCATGCTGATGACCGGTTTGATAGGCTTGAAGCAGATCTCGACAGGATCCGCAATGCGTTGGCCTCTGAATGCCTGAAGCGCCAGACATCAGTTGAAGATCAAGATATGAAGGAGTTTTTGGAGGACAAGCTCAATATTTCGAGGTTTGGGTCTCGCAGTCGGCTGGATTCCCCGGGACTAAGCTCTCCATCTGCCGGTGATTGGATCTTTCAGCATCCTCACTTTCAGGCGTGGGAAAAGGCAGCATCCTCTCAAGGAAATGTTCTCTTCTTGAACGGCTCACCTGGCGCTGGTATATCTTCCGATCCTCCTTACGTCGCATGTTTCCAGCTAAATAGGATCTTAAAGGTAAAACAACATTGGCGATGAAAGTCATTCGCTACCTCGCGGGGAAGGACCCTATCCATGGCAGTACAGTCCACTTCCTCTTCAGACACGATGATGATGATCGAAAATCTGCCAAGCCGATGCTCCGAACGATCCTGGCTCAGTTGATTCAACAAGACGAAACCATCATGCGATACTTATATGAGAAGTCCGCTCCCATGAGCAGCAATCTCGAGCTCTCTAGTCTCGCAACTCTTCAAGACTTGACCCGCGAGTGCTTGACCAGCCAACGCAGCGTATCTGTGGTACTTGATGGTCTTGACGAGTGTGCTGAGAACGAACCCAACGCAATTGTTACCTGGTTTCTAGACAAGGTTCTTCCCTCCGCAGCCTCACGGGGTTGTCATCTCAGATTGCTGGTCTGCGGACAGAGAGACGGGCGACTCGATCAACTGTTGTCAGCGCAGCCCCAGATCAGGCTTGACACGCTTGATTCTCACCAAAGGGACATTGAGGAGTACTCGAAATCTCGAGCCGCCGAGATATGCGCGAGGTTCTCCCAGGCACCGGAACAAGAAGAAGAGCTTGCCACCAAAGTAGCAAAGACATCACAAGGTACTCATCTCATGCAGCCCCTTATCTTGCCGCTTCTAACTCCCCAGGCATGTTCTTGTATACTAAGGTCGTCATGTCCAATTTCTTATCCATGGATTCGGTCGATGAATTTGAAGATGAGATGCAAAGCGACAGGTTCCCCGAAGACCTGTACAAAGCGTGAGCAAGACACTGGGATACATATAGGAGCGCTTTCTGATTAGATCAGTTACGAGCGAATCATTCAAAGAGTGCTAGAAAAGTCCAAGCCATCACGACAGAAGACGGTCAAGAAGATCTTGGGTTGGATCATTTGCTCCCAGAGGCCTCTTCGATGGCGCGAGATACAGTCAAGGTTCTGCATCAATGCAGAAAAGGGAACCTGCAACCCCAAGCGTCGCCGCCTCGACAACTGCAAGGACATCTGCAGCTCGCTCGTTGACGTCACGATCTGCGATATGTTTGGGGGTCTTCAGTCCGAGCAGATCATACAGATGGTCCACGAGACAGCTGGAAGGTATGTTCACGTTTCAATCAAGGGTTTTCTCAGCTGGCCACAGAGGCTAATAACCTTGGACAGATATCTTGTCCAGAGGGGCACCATTGATCTTCTCCAGGAGCATGCCGACTTGGCTCTCTTCTGTTGTCGTTACCTTTCTTCTCGGCCCTTTCTCCAAGACCCAGAAACTGACAGCACCCAAAACGCTCTCCAGTCTGGTTATTTCGGGTTCCTCGACTATGCCACGGTTAACTATTGTTATCATGTTGAAGAAGCACAGAAGCATGCATCTGGTCCCCCAGCGGACGTTGTCTCGTCTGCGGTGGGCTTGCTCACAGCTTATTCCGACAACCCTTCAGATCAATCGATTCGCAAAATGGAGACTTGCTCTCAAACAGTAACAAATACGCTCCGCACACAGAATATTGACGCGCGAATGCAATCTCGCGTGATCGTCATTCGAGGGGCAGGAGAGTCGCAACACTGCGACCTTTCCAAAGAGGGTGCATACCTGGATCTCTCTGGTCCCCTGAGATTCAAATGCCCCAGAGTCTTCTGTTCCAGGTTCCTTACCGGATTTCGAAGCCAAGACGCTCGCGATGAGCACCTTGACAGGCATGAACGGCCGTATAGGTGCACCCACACTGACTGTTTTCTCCATGACGTTGGGTGTGAGTCCCGCGAGCGTCTTGAAGCACATCGCAAGGCTTTTCACCAGAATTCTTCCAAATTGGCGGTCTCATTTCCTTCCACCAAGGGCACCAAATCAAGAGACATTGCCGAAGCTTGCCGAAAAGGCAAACTCGAGGAAGTCAGACAATTCCATCTTTCGGGAGAGTCTCTCCACACGACGACGTGGACAGGGAGCTATGTCACACCGCTATTTGTCGCCGCAAAAGCCGGGCATGCCCATATCTGCAAGTATATCATTGATCAAGGAATCGACCCTTTTAAGGAGCGTCACTGGATGGGAAGAGACTGGTCATCTATGCTCGAGGCCATCCGCAGAGCGAATGCACCAATTGTAGAGCTCTTTTTGCACTCACAATATGAAGCCACCATCGCCCATTTTCCACGTTATATTGCCGTAGCCATCCTGGCTGGCAATTTGGAGACCTTGGAACTCCTCCTGGGGTCGCAAACCGTTCTCGACCACGCGGCAATTGTTGAGCAAGTTAGCAACGAATTAATGTCGACGACCTCGGACCTCAAACGATGGCTCAAAGACCAACCTGCAGATTCTTCCTTGGTACACGTGTGGTTTCGGCGAGCATTTCCAAATCTATATCGTGACAAAATCTCAGCCCCTGGTGCAAGCTCTCTCATCAGGAACCCTGGTTCTGCAGAATACCGCGCTTGCAAGAAAGTTTTGCAGCAACACGGTAGCTTACTGCACGAAGCACTGCAATCAAAGTGTCATCCTCTTTCCATGTTTCTACTAGACCTTGCGGACGAAGACGACTTGCAGCGTACAGCTTACGGATGGGACCGGCCAATACATATGCTTGCGAGAAGCGGGTGTATGAACAGGGATTGCAAGAATTGCGCAATCATCGCCCGACGGCTTATTGAAATTGATGGCGCTGTGTCTGTAAACACTCCAGACAGGGACGACTACCTACCAATTCACATAGCACTAACATCAACCTTGGTCCCAAGAAGTGTGATCCCGGTGCTTTTTCTACATACCGACAACCTCAACCACCGAGAACCTGGAGGTAAGAGACCGACAGAGCGTGTGTCCAGAACCGGTGGTGTGATCAGCGTTATCGTCGAGGCCTGCCGCTTGGATCCATCCATCAGAAACTACCAAGGCCGGACAATTTTCTCATTAGCAGCCGGAACATACTGGATAGATGAGAGGACGCTGGAGAACTTACTCGACGCAGATCCGACACTGGCATGGATGGCAGACAATACAGAAGATCGCCAAACGCCGCTCCATCACGCGATGAGGGCGGCAAGGAACAACGAAAGTCAAGCCGAGAAGGCAAAATTGTTGCTCTCGCTTGACGAGATTGAAATGGAAAACGTCCTTCGTGCTTTCTCGGCTAGCCGTATGGGTGGCAACGATGAAGCAGGCCGGGAGGTGCGGAAATTTGCATATCGCTGGGATCTTGAATGGGCTGTAACAATCATGGATAGACTTGGGTTTGGGCTCTAGCTTCAGATATGTTCGACTACAGAGTTGCTTTATATGACTTGATGGAATTAGTTTGTTTATTTGATGTTAGGGGGGTGTTAAGAGCGAATCGGGACTCAAACAATTCGCAAACACGTATGTTGCAACACGGGCTTACTTGGCCACAACCTGGTCAAGAAGAACGCAAAAGGGGAACTTGAATACAGTACATAACAATAAAGATTCCTAGCTAGGCTTCCGTTGCTCTTCAGTTCAAGTAACGCCTGTGGCGTTGAAATTTGCTTTGGTCTCTGTCCGGGACACATGTCCCTAAACGGATTGTTACTCTCTCATATGTTCATACATGGATAATTCTTTGTTCTACGTAAAGTCTGTATTCCTAGAGTGCCCAGTATTCGAAATATATTGTCACTGACGATCAAGACAATGTCCAGTTGGTCCAATGGCTGAACAGGCATCCGACCGAAACCGTACACTACATCTTCCCCTCTGGGTCCGACTTAGTGAATACGCGCTTCAGTTCACTTCACTCTAGTCATTCGCCTTGCTCAATTGTGTAGCTGTTCCTAATTTGTCTCCCAGTTCAGACCTGATATCCGTCCACTCACCTCTCGAACCACTTGAATCACACCTATGTGCGAAGGAAGTTCTCGATCTGCCTCGCGTACAACAATCATACACTCGATACTATGGGTGTAAATATTCACCGTATCTATTTCTCTCAAGTATAAAAAGGCCCAAGGCCCCCAATTTCGTCTAATCTTTTTCTCGACAACAACACTCAACACCAACGACCAACGCACACTCTCAGCTTTCTCAGCTCTCAGCTCTCACCACCCACCACGAACACCCAACTTCTTCAGGTTCTACCACTACCACCAGCCAAAATGTGCAACATTTCGTACACCGCTGCCCGCTGCATCCACTGCCGCAGTACCTTGCCCCGTCGGGAACAGGGTCGAGTTCAGTGCGAGGATGTCCGCAAGGGCAGAAGCTGCCAGGGTCAAACCTCGGCGACCAGCTACTCGGACTTCGTCTGTAACGACTGCTTCCAGGAGCAGGCAGCTAACGATGACAACTTGTACACCACCACCAAGAGCAAGAAGAAGTAGATGATGGGTCTACTCCGATGGGGACGATGGGTGACCACGACTGGTGAGTACCTAGACGAATGGGGAGCTGACTGAATCCAGCAACAACAAATCAAGAAAAGCACAAAAAAAGACAGGGAAATTCAGAAAACACAAAAAAAAGGGCAATAAGGAAACTTGGTGAGTTAATAACCTGCCCAGGCTGCAGCTCGTTAGATGCAGCCTGGAAGAAAGAATAGGGATCAACCACAGCTCATGAGCTGAGAAAAAAAGTGGATAGATAGAGACAATTAATAGACTCAGATTTGTCCGAAAACTAATTGTGCCACAGTGATGTTGAAGATTAAATGAAACTAAATAAACCTGCAAGGCCAACATGATGAAACCAAATGCAAATTCCTGGAGGTGTAGACTCTTCCTCCATCTGTCGTGAGTGAAAATCGTAGCCAGATAACCCAGACCTGGACGAACAAGGTATATAAAAACATGCCCAGCCGTACTGATGCCCATCTTTGTATGCATCGTCCCATAATCCCTCTAATTCCTGGGAGAATGTCAGCTGTGGTGCACGACAATTCTTGCACAAAAGCTTACAGCAATGTGAGAGTAAGATCACCATGGATCCTCGCCTTGAGCTGAATCTCAATCTCCAGGTTCAACTCAAGATGCAGACTGAGCGCATCACTCTTCCCACCACCGCCTTGCTGCTGCTGCTGTTGTTGCATTTGTTGTTGTTGTGGCTGCTGCTGCTGCTGCATACCCCAGTTTCCCTGCGTCATGCCCATGTCCATTTCGTCATCGGTAAACATGGACCGCCTCTTGCGTCGTTCGACCTTGTTCTTCTTGCTCTTCTTGCGGGTCTTCTCCTTCTTCACAGGCGCCTCCTCCTCGTCGTATTTGGCGCCGGTGTCCTGGCTGTCATCAGACAGACCGTCGCGCTGCTCAACGTCCTACTTTGTGTCAGTCGATAGTCCCCTAGATTAGAGTTGCTTTAGCTACCTGTGTTGGGGCTGGAGGCATGGTTGTGGCTGTGGGGATATGGGAGAAGTTGAAAGGAGATGGCTAGTCTGGACAGAGTTGCGGAGACTTGAGTGTTCTTTTGTTCTATGGCTACATGCTACAAACAGGATCTCAACCGCGGAGATGACGAGGAGCGCGTCATACCGACAGCCATACGCGGGCAGGGTGTGAAAGAACCGGTTTCTGCAGTCAAGATGAGGTATCCGGGGCCCCATAGGGACACGCCTAGGCGCGCCTCCACTCGCGAACGCGTAGGCGTGCAGATTATGTCAGCCCTCAATTTGGCTTAAACCCCACAGTCGCAGTTTCAGGGGCTCCGTCTGTTGCTGCCACTGCTGAACACAACTACAGTCTCCAGGAGCGGGCTTCCGCTATGGCCCAAGCAACATTTCCTGATGATGTGCTCCCGCCGGAGGGTACATACGATTCACGAGAGGCTCTACTCGCAGCTATCAACGAATGGGCAGCACCCAGAGGATACGCATTCATAACTGGGAGGTCTTCGCGATCAACTAGTGGAAGGCAGATTGTTACATACGCATGTGATCGGTGGTGTCGTCCACCTAGCGCCTCAAAAGATCGCCAGCGCAAGACTACTACACGAGGAACCAATTGTCGGTTCTCAATCATTGCGAAGGAATCCCTGGATAAGGCGACCTGGTCTTTAAGGCATCGTCCAGACAGCCGATTTTCCTTACACAACCACGAGCCAAGCTGGCACAAATCGGCTCATCCAGTCCATCGGCAGCTCTCTGATGCGGACAAGTCAACAGTCAGCCGCCTTACGAATGCCGGGGTAGCGCCAAAGGATATCAGGACTTATATCCGTCAGAACTCGAACACCATTGCAACCCAGCAAGATATCTATAATCGTATCGCAGATAGCAAACGAGAGCTGTGTGAGGGACAGAGCACTATACACGCCTTTGCTAACCAGCTGGATAAGGAAGGGTTCTGGAACCGGATGCAGCTTGATTCAGATGACCGAATCACGGCAGTGTTATTCGCCCATCCAGAGTCATTGGCATACCTCCAGGCTTATCCAGACCTACTTTTCCTGGACTGCACATACAAGACGAACAAATATGGGATGCCACTCCTTGATATGATTGGCGTTGATGCCTGCCAGCGATCCTTCTGCATCGCCTTTGCATTCCTTAGTGGCGAGACTGAGCAGGACTACCTATGGGCCTTGGACCGGCTCAGGTCCCTGTATGAACTCTGCAATACAAGGTTTCCATCTGTTATCTTAACAGACCGCGATAAGGCTTGTATGAACGCCGCAGAGATCTGCTTTCCATCTTCAATCTCGCTGCTATGCCTATGGCACGCGAACAAGGCAGTCCTCCGCTATTGCCAGCCGACATTCGTGCGCCACCAACAAGGATCGGAGGCCTATCAGCAGGGTCTGAGCGATTGGAGTGAGTTTTTTCAACCACTGGCACTCAATTATGAAGTCACCAGACGAAGAGGCCTTTGATCAGCGCGTACAAGAGCTTGAAAGGCGCTACCTACCGCAATACATTGAAGAGGTTGGCTATATCAAGGCCAATTGGCTCGATCCATACAAGGAAAAGCTGGTGAAGGCTTGGGTTGATCAGCACCCTCATTTTGGTAATGTAGTTACCTCGCGGGTTGAGGGTATCCATGGGCTCCTTAAGAGCCACCTCAAGAAATCTACGCTGGATCTCTTCGAGGCTTGAGGGCTATGAAGCATGCGCTTCTTAATCAATTAGCCGAACTGCGATCCAACCAAGCGAGACAGCAAATGAGAATACCAATTGAGCTCTCTGGATCACTATATAGTGCCATACGTGGCTGGGTATCTCACGAAGCTTTACGCAAAGTTGAAGAACAGCGGAAGCTGCTCTTGAAAGAAAAACCTGCCTAGTTGCACCGGCGCATTCTCTCGATCTCACGGCCTCCCTTGCGCCCATACTCTCAAGGCTCTACAAGAACAAGGTCAAGCCCTTCGCCTAGAGCATTTTCACACGCATTGGCACCTCAATCGCCATGGTGTTCATCAGTTACTACTAGAGCCTCGGCATCGACCTGATCGAATAGCCGCCGGTTCGACTACTGGTAGACCGCAATCAAGCACCCAGAGAGAGCCAAGTGCATTCGAGGCAGTTCAGGCAACAGTACGGCCAAAGGCACAACCCAAATGCAGCAGATGCCACCAAGTAGGTCATAGAATGACTTCAAAGGCATGCCCTCAGCGATACGAGGAACTTTTGCAGTCGTCAGCATCGTCGGCGCAGGTAGGGGGCAATGCCAGCGGCGTTGCCGTCGGCATTATCAGGGCAGGTACGACCAGTGCCGACGACATCTTCATCAGCACCATCTTTGCAGGCAGGGGGAAGCTCTAAGACCAATGTCTTCAGGGTCATCAGGGCAGGCAAGGCCAATCAGGGATAGTGCTAGCTGCATTGTTGTTAGTATCGACGACACAGACAGTACAGTGCCGGCAGCATCATCATCAGCACCGTCGGCTCAGGCAAGGATGGTGCCGGCACCTAGGTATGATGACCCGCGGGCTATCTATCAGAGATATGTTGCTGCTCGAGATGCCTGGTACAAGGCGCAGCCTCGTGGCAGTATTAAAACCAACCAGCAATATCGGAGGGCGCTAGGTCTACCTCTGCGGTATGACAAATCAAGCTATCAGTGGTGTCTCGATTGGAAGCAGATGGGCAAGCGCTGCGATACGCCAACTGGCTCTAGAGATTGGACTAAAGAGGAGATGATGGCCTACCTAGATTGGAGCAAAGCAGAAGATGACCGGGTCGAGGCTCAGGTAGCCACGGAGATGGAACGCATGCCTTTTTCTAGTAGAAGAGGTATGTGTGATATTTGGGAGGCGGCAGCGGCAGATGGCGAGGCCCAGCAGGCTATTTATTCAGGTAGATAATCAACTATTCCTCACCGTTCGGGATCATAGGATTTTAGTACTCAGTAGTAGTAGTAGAGTTTATAGGATTTTAAGAACTACCTCAGAACTCGGAATTACAGCTGTGCGGGGTTTAAGCCAAATTGAGGGCTGACATAATCTGCACGCCTACGCGTTCGCGAGTGGAGGCGCGCCTAGGCGTGTCCCTATGGGGCCCCGAGGTATCCCTGCAAAACCTTGTCATGACGTAGGAGGACAGGCATCTCAGCTTCCGTCCACTGATTGGCCAAAATGAATGACTAAGCTTTTCTCTCATTTTTCAGGTGTAAGGGCACGTGCAGGGAAGTTGATTTTGCGGTCTCGTTTTCCTGATATAACAATTTCTGAGCCAATCGGATCTGGCGGAGCAGATATTCCGAGACTTTCAACCAATCAAATCGCGACTTTGGCCTCGATCAATCGACTCGCGTCTCTCCCTCTCTCATGTCTTGTCCAAAGCGACGCGAAGGCGGACAGGAGCTCACCTCAACGATGTGAGAGTCTATAAAGGATGATTTTTCAGTCTCAAATCCATAGCCTACTCCTTATGCACGTCTCTTTTCATCGCCATTGAATTTAGATCTAATGGAGCGCCAGAAAAATGCAGCTGCGGCTTAATTGTCTTGTGTTCGCCAGTTTACCCTAAAGCAAGATGCAGCTGAGACGAAAATTGTCTTGCGGTTACGGCCATGTACTTTGGCATCAACGCCTCAAGCCTGAACAATCTTTCTCGATTTTATGTACTAGAAAATCCCCGTCAATATCGCTATATTTCGCCACTTCTCTAGAACAAAGTTAGATCTATATCACACACATCACCGGAAACAAGAAGTGTTCAAGGAACGTTGATCATAAACGTGAAGATGACAAAAGGATATAGGTGAATAAAGGGAACAATCTCCTCATCTTGTGCACACTCACCATGACCATTCAAAGAACTCTGTTCAATGGTGCATCAGTGGCTCTTCATCTCGTCCTTCATCTCCGCTTTACGGCTCTTGATATCTGCCTTGACACCCTTGGCCAACCCCTTAATCTCCATCTTGAGCGCCTTCTTGTCTTCTTTGGACCACTTGCCATTCTTCTTGGCCCAGCGCACATCCTGAACATATCCCATCACGATGTTTGTTATGGTTTGTACGGCGCATTTGGCACATCTGTTCTCATCAGCCAAGTCATTGAGAGCAACTGTGAGCTGTTGCAGTTCGGCTCGAGGTCGGGCTTGTAGCATCTTCTCGAGATGGGGTGTTTGCGAGGCTCCGTGAACAGGGCAAGTGCCTTTGAGTCTGGGATATGTGTTGAGAACTTGTACCAGCATATGGGATGAACAAAGGATGACCTACTCTTCCTTTTCGGAAACACTATGCAAGGTTGATGTCTTTGAAATCGAGGATGGAGACTCTGGCATCGAGTAAGGTGACCTTGCGACGGGCTGGACAGGTGATGGTACGTATGCCATTGCTGTGTTGTAGAATGGGGATTTTCAGTCGGGTTTCTTGGAGGAGTGAACGAGTACAGAAGACTACATGAAAACCGTCACTTTAGAGCAATTTTGATTAATATTTATATTGTAAGTTGTCCGACTTTATTAAGACGGAGTATTGTGGTGGCGTGCCGGAGTAAGCCTGCCTTTGCTGGCCGAAATCACCGATTCCCGTGTCGGGGTTGAATTTACCGAGTCGGTCTTTTCTAAACGTGCAAGTCGTCGTAATCAACCGACCACTATCGTATGCTTTGAAAGAGCTTTGGAACTTGTTGCTTTGGACAGTGATATTCTGTCTCTGTGGTAGAAGGCGGATTTGGGGATTTATTCCAGTGGTGGTGCTGTGAACTGGGCCGGCTGGCTGGCACCATGCACCATGCAAGCGCAAATCGGAACCACACAACGAAACAGCCTCAGAGAGGAAAGGTGTTACCTAATAGATTAACTAGATATCGTAAGGTGCAAGGCGTTGGATTGAGCTATCCATGCTGCACATGGCATTGCCTTTAGCTTCAAGATCAAATGCCGGAATCACGTCTCAACCAACCCACTTAGTTCTTTTGTCTGGATGATAACTTTGAGAATGTCTTTACTACTAGCTCAACCTCGAAGCTCGCCTATAGATCTGTGCTTTGCTAGCGTGAATAAGAGAGCGATGATCTTGTCAAGATGAGCTTGGATGCTATCCAAATCCATCCATAGATTGGAGTGATGCCCCTAAACATGCCGTGCCAAGATTCTAGCTGAAATTGCCAAACTCTCTCTCGCCCTTTTGTTAGTAGCTAGAAATGGAATGGTCTGATGTGATAGTGTTGATTCAGACTAGTCACAAAGTTGTCGGCTAGATAGCAGTAAGATACTAGAATGTGATTGCATGCAGATCACGTCGAACAAACTCAAATGAAGCCTCTTCTCGTATTGTCCTCATTGGTTCCCCTGCAGGGACAGCTCCTAACCGCACAGGGCAATGCCTTTGTCGAGCCGAATGTCCCAAGCTGAAGGCCAGGTCTAGAACAGTGTTGGGTCAAGGGTCTTGCCTGTTCGCGAGTAAAGGGACATGCATTTCATATGCCGTTGCGGTCATATGCCATTGGACTAATCTGTTGGTGTGAGACATAACATTGGATTAAATTCTTGGCCAGATTGCCTGGTCTTTCACCTGGCGTCTTAGCGTTGTTGATGCTTGAGCTGCTAAGGCCAGGTCCAAGAACATCAATCGGGGATTTCAATTCTGCCGTTTGCGTGTGGCAACACGAATGAAAGAGCTTACTAAGGAGCAAGATGAACACCATCCGCTCTTCCGCTGTCTCCAAGTACCTTAGCATGGTGCATGTCGTGAGGGTTCCGGAGGATGATATCTTCCTTACAGTTATGGAGTACTTGAATCCATAAGAACCGATGGCAGAAAAATATGTACTTCCTAACAGGCCCACAATCATCTCGAACAGCCAATTCCTCCTCTGACTAAGCGGCAGTTGAGAATTCTGAATGCGGAATCGCGCTAACATCTGCCGTTATCTCTTTCGGATTCCTCGCGCCCCCGACTCCCCGACCATGGCAGAACCTTAACCAAGTCCCGTCAGTCCTAGGGGATGGCATTGATAGCACGGCTCGGGTTGCGGACGCATGATGTCGCCGTAGATTAGCGTCTACGTGGCTATGCTCTCCCTTGTACCCGGTTTGTTGACGTTTGTCTCAGCGTTTGTTTCTCTCCAAGCCGTTTTCGATGGCTTTCCGCTGAGTCACCCCTTCTGGGGAAGCGAAGGGCCCCAGCTTTAACGCTATGCTGTTGGCGGATTCGGGTGCGCCCAACACCCCGACAGTACAGACTCTAGTCTCGGTGTCCGCGACCTGAAGCTCACACAAGCTTTGCTCGACGGTCTTGACAATTTCCCGCTTCCATAGAATTCGTCGGGTTCGTCGATACCCCGACCCTTGATTGACAAGATGACGTATGTGTAGTTTATCAGCTCTAGATTAATATTATTTATATGTGTACTGGCCCCTGAATTGATGGGATAACTCAACCACAGACACTTCCTCAATTACAAGCTTTGACGGGGATAGTGTCATTCCAATCACCATGACCGAACGAAGATCATCGGACAGTCCGACTGTCGACGTCGAATTTGCACCTATCCGATCGGGTGTCAGAACCAGAACCCTGAGCGATGGCTCCCTGAGTATGGCCACGCGGCTGCACAGCGCGCAGAGGGATACGATGATGATCGAGGAGGGAGATCGTCAGGAGCTTCAGAGAATCGCAACTTCAATTTCACAGCGACGACAGAGCTTAGCTGCTGTTTCATCTGGTATCCCCGATTTCACTCCTGATGCGCAAGATCCTGCTTTGGACCCTACCAGCAAAGATTTCGACCTTGCCCAATGGCTGCCTCATTTTATGCAACAACTCCAGGATGGGGGCGTGAGTCTCAAGGCTGCTGGAGTCGCTTACAAGGATCTCAGTGTCTCAGGCACTGGCGCTGCCCTTCAGCTTCAGCAGACACTCGGCGACGTTGTCCAAGCCCCGATGCGCATTGGAGAGCATCTCAGCTTTGGAAAGAAGGAGCCTAAGCGGATTCTTAACCAGTTTGATGGTCTTCTTCGTGGTGGTGAGCTTTTGATCGTTCTGGGCCGACCCGGTTCGGGATGCAGCACACTCTTGAAGACCATCACTGGTGAACTTGAAGGATTGGGTATTGGAGAGTCATCGACTATCCATTACAATGGAATCTCTCAAAAGGATATGATGAAAGAGTTCAAGGGCGAGACTACATACAACCAAGAGGCAAGTATCTTGGCATTCACGATTCCAGACTCCAACTAACACTTCATCAAACAGGTCGACAAACACTTCCCCCATCTCACCGTCGGCCAAACCCTCGAATTCGCAGCTGCTTGCCGCATGCCCTCCAACCGCGCCCTTCTCATCGGCCAGTCCCGCGAGGAATCTTGCACGATTGCCACAAAGATCGTCATGGCGGTCTGTGGTCTCAGCCATACTTACAACACCAAGGTCGGCAACGACTTCATCCGCGGCGTCTCGGGAGGAGAGAGGAAGCGTGTGAGTATCGCGGAGATGATACTCGCACAGTCGCCCCTGGCGGCGTGGGATAATAGGTTAGTAAGATTGCTGGGATGTTGATCTCTTTACTCACATTTTGCAGCACACGTGGTTTGGACTCAGCGACAGCCCTGAAGTTTGCTCAGACCATCCGTCTGGCTGCCGACTATACCGGCGGCGCCCACGCCATGGCCATCTACCAAGCCAGTCAAGCCATCTACGACCTGTTCGACAAGGCCGTCGTCTTGTACGAAGGCCGACAGATCTACTTCGGTCCCGCAAGCGAGGCCAAGGACTACTTTGAGCGAATGGGCTGGCTCTGCCCTCAGCGTCAAACGACGGGTGACTTCCTGACCTCTGTCACCAACCCTCAGGAGCGTCAGATCCGACCGGGTATGGAGAACCGGGTGCCTCGTACGCCTGAGGAGTTTGAGACCTATTGGCTCAACTCTCCCGAGCATAGGGCTCTGAAGGAGCAGATTGAGCTGTATCAGCAGGAGTTTCCCGTCGATGCCAGGTCTGGTGCCATCCAAGAGCTGAGAGAGCAAAAGAACTTCCGGTGTGTACATGGCATTTCCCCACCATTTCAACTATCGACTAACAACTTCACAGACAAGCAAAGCACGTCCGCCCCAAGTCTCCCTACATCATCAGCCTGGCAACTCAGATCAAGCTCACCACCAAACGAGCTTACCAACGCATCTGGAACGACCTGTCTGCCACAGCAACCAGTGTCTCCACCAACCTCATCATGGCCCTGATTATCGGTTCTGTCTTCTACAACACCCCTGATGCGACCGTTGGCTTCTACTCGAAGGGCGCCGTCCTCTTCATGGCTATTCTCATGAATGCTCTCACGGCTATTTCCGAAATCAACAACCTCTACGAGCAACGACCCATTGTTGAGAAACACGCCTCTTACGCATTCTATCATCCAGCCGCCGAAGCCATATCGGGTATTGTCGCAGATATACCGATCAAGTTCATCACGGGAACAGTGTTCAATATCATTCTCTACTTCATGGCTGGATTGCGTCGGGAGCCTGGCCAGTTCTTCCTCTACTTCCTGATTACATATCTCTGCACATTTGTCATGTCGGCCATCTTCCGAACTCTCGCTGCCATCACAAAGACGGTTTCTCAGGCCATGTTGCTTGCTGGAGTCATGGCCTTGGCTCTTGTTATTTACACCGGCTTCATGATTCGTGTGCCCCAGATGCATGACTGGTTTAGTTGGATCAGGTGAGCGATAACCAAAGTTTGGCATCAAAACAGTAACTAATCTTCAACAGGTGGATCAACCCGATTTTCTATGGCTTCGAGATCCTCATCGCCAACGAATTCCACGGTCGAAACTTTACATGCTCGTCCATCATCCCAGCATACACACCCCTCTCCGGCGACTCCTGGATCTGCTCCGCCGTCGGCGCTGTGGCTGGCGAGTACACCGTCAACGGCGACTCCTTCATCGAGACCAACTACAAGTACTACTATTCTCATGTTTGGCGCAACCTTGGCATCCTCTTCGCTTTCCTCATTGGTTTCATGATCATCTATTTTGTCGCCACTGAACTCAACTCCAAGACTGCGAGCAAAGCCGAGGTTCTCGTCTTCCAGCGCGGTCACGTTCCCGCACACCTCCAGGGCGGTGTCGACAGGAGTGCCGTCAACGAGGAACTTGCTGTGTCCCGAGACTCGGATGCTGGGACTCTTCCCGCCATGGAACCGCAGACTAATATCTTTACCTGGAAGGATCTTGTCTACGATATTGAGATCAAGGGCGAACCCAGAAGGCTGTTGGATAACGTTACTGGATGGGTCAAGCCCGGTACTCTTACTGCTCTGATGGGAGTGAGTGGTGCTGGAAAGACTACTCTGCTGGATGTGCTCGCTCAACGAACCACGATGGGTGTTATCACTGGTGATCTGTTCGTCAACGGTCAGCCCCTGGACGCCAGCTTCCAGCGAAAGACTGGCTATGTTCAGCAGCAGGGTAAGAACAAACCCTTCCCCTTCTTTTTCACTCAACACTAATCATTATTCCAGATCTTCACCTCGACACCTCTACAGTCCGCGAGAGTCTCCGCTTCAGCGCCATGCTCCGCCAACCCAAGTCCGTCAGCACCGAAGAAAAGCACCAATGGGTCGAAGAAGTCATTGACATGCTCAACATGAGAGATTTCGCCAACGCAGTCGTCGGCGTCCCCGGTGAAGGCCTCAACGTGGAGCAACGCAAGCTTCTGACAATTGGGGTCGAACTTGCCGCCAAGCCAAAGCTTCTCCTGTTCCTCGATGAGCCGACAAGTGGTCTGGACTCACAGAGCTCTTGGGCTATTGTCGCATTCTTGAGGAAGCTTGCGGATGCGGGTCAGGCTATTCTTTGCACTGTGCATCAGCCCAGTGCTGTCCTTTTTCAGCAATTCGATCGTCTCCTCTTCTTGGCTCGTGGTGGCAAGACTGTCTATTTTGGCGACATTGGCGACAACTCCCGCAAGCTCCTCACCTACTTCCAAAACAATGGCGCCCGGGCTTGTGGAGATGAAGAAAACCCTGCTGAATGGATGCTCGAGATTGTCAACAACGGTACCAACTCTTCTGGTCAAGACTGGCACAGCGTGTGGAAGGCAAGCCAAGAGCGAGCCGACGTCTACGCTGAAGTTGATCGAATCCACATGGAAAAGCCGAACCCTTCGTCCAACCAAGATACCGCGGATAGCCACTCTGAGTTTGCCATGCCTTTTGCTGATCAACTCCGAGAGGTGACGGTCCGAGTGTTCCAACAATATTGGAGAATGCCTTCGTATATCCTGTCGAAGCTTATGCTTGGAACTATCGCTGGTCTCTTTGTCGGCTTTTCCTTCTGGAAGGCTGATGGTACTCTTGCTGGTATGCAGAACATTATGTTTGCAGTCTTCATGATCATCACCATTTTCTCTACCATTGTTCAGCAGGTAAGTCCCTTGACAGCTGTTCTCTAGATTCATGCTAACAAATAGTAGATCCAACCTCATTTCGTCACCCAGCGCTCCCTCTACGAAGTCCGCGAGCGCCCCAGCAAGGCCTATTCCTGGAAAGCCTTCATGATAGCCAACGTCATCGTCGAAATTCCCTACCAGATTCTCACCGGTATCCTCATCTTTGCAACATTCTACTACCCCATCGTCGGTATCCAAAGTTCAGCCCGCCAAGGCCTTGTCCTTCTATTCATGATCCAGCTCCTTCTCTACGCGAGCTCCTTCGCCCAAATGACCATCGCCGCTCTTCCCGACGCTCTCACTGCTTCTGGAATCGTCACTCTCTTGGTCCTCCTCTCCTTGACCTTTTGCGGTGTCATGCAGTCCCCAACAGCCCTTCCCGGTTTCTGGATCTTCATGTACCGAGTCAGTCCCTTTACCTATTGGGTCGCCGGCATTGTTTCCACGCAACTAGCTGGCCGAGCCGTCACCTGTTCCGCGGCCGAAACATCCATCTTCAACCCACCCGACAACCAGACCTGTGGCGAATACCTTGCTGACTACCTCAAGATGGCACCCGGACAGCTTCAAAACCCAGATGCCCGAGAGAACTGCAGCTACTGCTCGCTTACAAACGCCGACCAATTCATGGCCGGCAGCAACATCTACAACAGCGAACGCTGGCGCAACTTTGGCATTGTGTGGGTGTACATTGTGTTTAATATCTTTGTTGCTGTTGTTTCTTATTACTTGTTCCGCGTCAAGAAGTGGAACATTGGAAAGAAGAAGAAGGATTGAGTGTTTTGAAATAGTGAGGTGTTGGCGTTGGTTCAAGATTGGGTGGTTTTCTTTCACAGCGTTTTTCAGTCCAGCAGATCGTTCGCATATAGACAGTTTTCTTTGTTATTAGTCACAGGGCAGCTATATTTCATTAGCAGATAATTCATAGAGTAATTCATAGACCAAAATCTCTCAAATCCTTTCTCTCTCACTCATCTCTTTGATTTGTGTCAATAATTATTCATCATTAGTTTGTAGACATACATCGTTCGGCTATAAATCCATCAAAGTTCATGCAAGAAACAAGCCCGCTTGGCCAGAAGAACTTCCCAATCAACGTCGGATTCAATAAATGCAGATGACCAGCAGTATAACAATCGCCCTCCTATGAATGACTCATGAGCTTGGCCCGGATTGTCATGTGAGAGAGACTCCCCGACATTGAACAGCCACCCCTGATCCCCACAGATGCAAGGGCGACGGGACTAATCCCCTTATGCCATCATCAATCCAGCCGCCGCAAGTCCACCAGCAACCAATCCCCAAGTAGGCATCACCTCCGATCCGGCATTAGCCTCCGCCTCTTCCACTCCAGTGAGAGTGTAGTTGCTGCTGAAAACATCATCCTGGGTCTTTTCATCTCCATCATGGAGCTCGGCCTGGAAGCGGAAGATCTTGTTCTTGGTGAGAGCATCCTTGTACTTTGCCAGCTCCTTGCGTGTGTTTTCGCTCGGCGACCAAATGTACTCCCCGGCGGATATGTTGATTTTGTAGCCGATCTCGTAGCTGAGCGTCAGAAGGTCATCGGGCTTGGTGTACCAGAAGAGACCGAGCTACTTGTCGGTGGTTTTGTTCTCCTGCTTCCAGGTGATGGTGATGTTTTTGGTCACGTCGAGGCTGTCACCCTCGGGGCCGGTGAACTTGAAGCCCTGGGCGGCCGAGGCCAGGACGAGGAGAGAGCAGGCGGTCTTGGTGAACATTTTGAAGAGGTGTTGTTCGGAAACTGTTGAGCTGAGGTTTTATAAGATAGAGCGGTAAGAATGCTGTGAGAATGCTGTAGAATTTTAAATAGTTGATGCCTGAAGAAACGAATGTGGCCTGAATAACCTCATTATAGGCACCCACCAAAACAAGGGCCTCACACAGCCTCGGCGGATTCTGTTCCCGTGGCGACGCGTAATTCGACATACGAGCTAAAGATCTAGAACCCGCAAACCAAGGCAATCGAAACGGATCCTCCTGATCGCTGTCTGCCCCTGTCGTCGGGTGTGTCAACTCGGTTGCAGCCGTAGGGCGCACCAATAATGGGGAAGCCTAGTGCTCAGCTTGACACTTTAAAACAGTTAGCTCAGCCTCGAAGGATTGACAGCTGTCAAGAACCCCAAGAATCCTGCCATCCTCGGAAGGCAACCGTAAAAAAAATCTTTGTTTTTATTTCAATGTCGTTTGTCAAAGCTTCACTCAGACATGTGCCATGACGGTAATCAGCTCCAGGCTTGAGATGCATGCGGCAGACCCTCGTCGAGAGATCTGGTGAGCACTTTATTTCGGAGGACAGGGTGCCCAACTCCCCGTTAAGCTTGGCGTGCAGAAATATTGCTCGGCGATTACCAGCCCACCTGTCAAAAGCCAAATGGCCCAAA
Source organism: Fusarium keratoplasticum (assembly GCF_025433545.1). Taxonomy (NCBI): domain Eukaryota; kingdom Fungi; phylum Ascomycota; class Sordariomycetes; order Hypocreales; family Nectriaceae; genus Fusarium; species Fusarium keratoplasticum. The sequence continues at coordinate 1,561,324 of NC_070535.1, forward strand.
TAGGGATGCAATGCGAGTCCAATCCGGGGATGGCAATGTTCAATAGGGTAATTACCAGCGCTTGACGCCCTGTTTTAAGCGAACAGTTGTTGGCTCATTGGTGCTGGGGCCGCCAGCCTGCCTCAGCCACCAAGGGCCTTTTATTTTTATTTACGTGTGCGCTAGCTTAAATGCAACCATCGGCGCGTTAGGCAGCCGAATAATGAAGTTCGGTGTCTTTGGATCTGCACATTTGTAGCAAGAGAAAAGTGAAGAGCGAAAAGCGGTCAGTATGTGCATCGTGTGCTGGCACCTTTGGAAGTTGTACTAGAGACAGGAGGGCCCCCCTTGGACTAGATCAGACCGAGATTGTTGCACATCCATACCTTTGAAACTGGGGCCTTGGAGGTCTTGGCTAATACAGAAAAGCAAGTAGTCGGTTGTATCGTAGACATTATCTTGAATCTCGGGCATTAAAGCGGCTATTTCTTGCAGGGCTCTGTGGCATTGAAATCCAATGCCGACATGTGCCCTTCGCGATTGTGGTAGATATCTTTTTTTAATTCGACATGATGATTATTGACTCTTGCATTGAAATGTATTGGGCATGATGGATTGATTGCGTGGAAAACTGCACTTCTCTGGCTGGGTTGCCTTGATCCGCCCTCTGGGTATGCTGCGAGCTAAATTACCTGAATTTGGCAAGATGATCACACAAAGCTTCCATCTCAGAAGCCCTCGCAACAGGGATCCGCGGCTCAAAAGCGGAACAGATGTTGAGAAGAGTCTAATAATTGTGAACAAACTCGTGTCTTTGTAAAGCATTATTCGTTCTGTCACGTTGGGCCAGCATATTTAAACAAGGTAGCAACAGCCTCGGACGCATCAACACTCGCTGCTCATCCAAGGCCAAGTTGAGGCTGATTTGCCAGTACTGACGGTTTATTGTGATCGAGCTCGTAGTATTCACCCAGACGTATAAAGTGTGGTGGCCTAACAGCCTTTCTGTGCAAATTAACATGTCGGCCGGGAACAATCAATGAGGACTCACGACACAAGCTAAATATCATTCACTTTTTTATCTGAATACATAACTAGGGGTATCATTCCAACCACAGCTTTGCGTTAAACTTTGCGTTAAATAATCCTTCTTGATGCCAGGCATGGAAAAGGTTGAGGTGGAAGCAATATGAATATGTCACAAGTCGCAAGCAACGCGCTTTTCATTCACTTGACGAAGTGATGACCCTCTCCTCATTCCCAAACAAAGACCGCTACGAAGAGAAATAATTCGGGCTTTCCGGATGAATTTAGCAAGTGACTATCCCAGCACGAACAAAATGTTGGCCGTGGTGACTCAATCAAGTGAATGTCTTTGGCCAACTGCGACATGCTGACCATGTTATTGAATAGGCATGTCTCAAGTGTTTAAGATGAATGGAAAGTTTTGTCTTAATGTAAATTTATATTTGTGTCACTTAGAATAAGCAAGCCTGCAAGAAGAGGCCTTAACCCCAGAGCTTCCAAAGAATCAGATAGAATATGAACATCGAGTGTCAAGGCATTCGCCCAAGTACCATCCATACAATAACTAGCGAGGAAATATAACTAATAATGACCTAGCAAGGCAGCCTTTATTAAATGCTAAGTTTGTAGAAACTATAGCTAAGTGACGTTTCGCGTAATGACGCCGCGTTCTCTAGGCGTGCGAGTGTGCTGTGAAAAACACGAGGTAGAAACACCGCCCCTATTACTAGCTTGGCAACTTTAATGATTGCTATAGACCTTCTAGGCAAAGTTTGACGTTAATAAACCAATTCAAGAGCGTAGTAACCACCTTGGAAGCCCCAAGACCCCCGGGCTGACCGTCGCTACTTGGTAGTGATATATTCGTGAATATGAGACAGATACAGTGCTGTTTACTCACCTTGATTTTCAGCATAGAGCGAGTTTCATAGTTCCGTTCTTTTCTCTAAACGACTCGCAGTGTCTTGCTCATTCTGGTAACAAGCAACTCTCTAATGCTTTCATCTAGTTAAAATCTTAGCTCATCCCATCCCACTAACTGATGTGCAGAGGCAAGGGTTACATCTGGTGCTAATAATCAAGCTGTGTTTATCTAGTGATGTTTACTTGGCTATCGAAATTAGTTTTCCATCGGGTTAATAGTTGACATCCGCAGGAAAGGTGAGAGATCTTAGGCTCAGCACAAGGCAACTTTTAGATTTTGGTGTTTTTTTTTAGCATTAGGCTTAATGCAGGTGTGCATCAATACCTGTGTTCTTTGTTACTGTGGCTGATAGCTTCCTTTGAAAACTTTACCAAGTTCACTAGAGGACATGTGCTGCACTGAATGATTCATTTCTTTAGAAACCGCATTCCGAGTTGCGTTCTTCGGTGCATCTAGGGTAGGTGAAGATGTGGCAGTGTCATGTGGTGGTCCGAGGCCTCGGCTCCGTCGATCATAAGAAGCTAGCCTAGCACTGTCCACTCTACCTTTGCACAAGTCCAAGTGAGTCAATGAAAGTACCTCCTGACCCCTGACGGCTCGGAGGTGGCTCACTCCCGCCCGATCCTTGTCCGGGTGTTACCCAATCTCTCCCTTTTCCCCAGGCAGAATGCTACGTGACAACTGACACTGTGTGTGCACAACGAAACATTGTACATCTTATGCAGAGACTATGTCAACTGTGGGTGATTCAGCAGCCCCTCTCTGCAGCAACGACGCTTTTACCTAACAACTACTACATCGTGGGGCCATTACATGGTGAAGACGAAATTGCCACCGAGGGGTAGATGGATGGTAGATGGCCAAATCGGAGATGAAGTGATCTTTCAGTTGCGGTGTCAGGTTTTGGCGAAAGTGTATTTGTGGTAGAGGGGGAAGAAGCCCTCATTTGCGACGTTGAGTCGGAGGCGGGCGATAGAGTGGCAGAAATATCCGACACCTTAACTTTCCATGTCATGGGCGCGGCCAAGGCCACCCAGTTCTGTCGAGAAGATTGCGCGCACAACGTGGAGACTAGCTGTGCAGCGAGAGATCGAAGCACGTGGGCTTCGTGAACTGCTGAATCGAAGCTGGCAAGCCTGGCAGTCCTGGCCACCGAGGAGCAATCTGACAAGGTCATGGTGGTTGGTGAGGAGCATCCTCCACGAGGCCGCAACTGAGGCCAAGACCCAAGGTACTGGGGTTCCAGGATCAATATCGCCTCAGTTGGCGCGCGTTACTCTTGCGACCAAACGCGTCACTGTGAAAGTGATTCCACAATGAGACGAAGAAGAGTCAGTTTCGCGCTTTGCAGACATCTTGGAGACTTGGACTACGACCAACAAAAGGACCGGCGGGGGAATGGGGAGAACAAGAAAAAAGGAAACAAGGTGGAGAAGTAAGAAGACATGCTCCCTGCAAAATCGCACTGTTTAGCAACAGGCTGGGATGGGACTCGCTGGAGAACATGGCCGAGACAGCATGCGGATCAACACCATTTCCATATACATGGACCATCACGGGCTTGATACTTGCCATCAGGGCTAAGAAAATCACGCAAGACGCTGGATAACGTGCCCTGGGGAGATCCGCGACATGAACCGTGCTCTTGTCTTCTAGCGAGCGAGAACTCGTCCATCACTGGGGCCAACCTCGAAGTTGACGGGTGGCCACGCCATCTAAACAACGCATTTCATCGGCATGCGCAGTGCCACTCAGGGGGCGGTATTTCTCGGTATGCAGGAATGTCTCAAACTCGCATGACGAGTCTTGGGTACCTAAGCAGCAACAGTCGATACGAGAATGTAATGGAAATCCAGAAAACGCGTCGGTTGCTATACCCAAGTCCCGGGCGGTACGTAAGGGTCCCTGTCGCCAAGAGGTGCCATCTTGTGCCTCTCGGAAGCCACCCTCGCGGGAATTGACTAATCGACTTCCGAGGCAACCCACGGGGCATGATCGCCCTTATGCTTACAGGGATCTTGAAACTTGTGGTTGAAGATCATGATCCTCCCGGTGTGCATAGGGGCTTTGCTGTACAGTGCACAGATGTGTGTGGTGCATAAATCTGGATCAGAGGCGACAAGGACGTGGCTGTGTGGTGAGACCTGAGCAGTTGCTAAGGGCTTCAAGAAACAGAAGCCATTGCGTAACCAACTCGCATTCGCTCACCCCAGCTTCTGCAAGCCAAGAATCAATCCTCAGGGGATATAACGAACTCGTTCACTCGTAAGAGAACCGGTGATATGGCGCAGGGAAACGAAAGAAGGAATGAAGGGCTGTCCACATGGACAAGGACCCCCTGCAATCTTTCCGCCGCCAAAGGATCTTGACGGGAATTATCATGCGGCATATGTGGAGATGGGACGGCAGAAGGTGGAGGTCAGCCCTGGAACGTTTGCGGCTGTCCCGTACGACACGTTGTGCCACTGCCGCGGAGAATGAGGATGAGGATCAAGTTGGTGACTTGGCAGGAAGCTGGAGGAATACAACGTTGGAGTCTTTGAAGGATTCGATGTCCTTTTGTGGCGATCGATGATGGCCATTTGGCCGAGCGTCGAACTATGCATGCAAGATGATCCTCTGAGGGCCCATTTGTGGAGATGAATGCGGGTCACTGAAATCTTGACAAACTTGGTACGTATTCTTTCATTCATTCTATCTAAGTTGATGGTACCATAGCTGTTTGCGTGTCTAGATAGGATATCAAGTCATCAACCGGTGATGAGTTTGGTCCGACACTTGTGTAAATGCATCAACGCTTGTTAATAACATGACTGAGCAGTCAACCACAAGAGCAACGTTTAGACCCTGGACCCAGCAACGCTGCTGCGACTAGACTGGACCTCCTCTGCAATGTCCGTAGTATCGAGCGCCTTATTGTCCTTGGTCTCGACAATCTCGTGCTGCGTCAGCTGCTGATCCACAGCCGCCCTCTCCTCAGCGGTCGCATCGGTGATATGCACTGCAACCTCGTCGCCAAACTGCTTTCCGATCTCCTCGAGTGATAGCCGGGCGGTCTCGGGCCAGAAGAAGTAGATCGCAGGCACGAAGAGAACACTCCAGACGATGACGACGAGGAAGTACTTCCAACCCACTTCTGCAAAGCCAATGGGTGCTGTTTGAAGGAGGATGATGGTGGCTTGTGATGGATGGTTAGCAGGGTCCCACTGCATTGTTGGATGCTTTGCTCACCGGCGAATTGGCCGAATAGGGAGAAACCGATGCCGATCGAACGAATTTCAGTCGGGAAAATCTCCGACACGTACAGGTACATGGTCGTGTTGCAGAAGGTTCCCTGGAAGGCGAGGTACAGGAACATGAACAAGACACCAATCGCATTACCTGCCTTGTTGCCAGTGCCGGCATACTGGGAGATCATGGCACAGTAGATGGATGTGGTGATGATGATGCCGACGAAGCCAGTCATGTACATCTTGCGGCGCGAGTTGACCTTGTCGTGGAGCCAGGCACCACCGGGGTTATAGATGAGCCCGGCAGTGGTCAGCCAGAGGGCCGAGAGGAGCAGAGGCATGTAGCCAGTCTGACCCAGGCTGGTATAGAGAATGACTGCATAGTTGTTCTGTCTCAAGTCAGCTAGACGTCTTTGACTGAAAGGCTTCTACTCACGATGATGAGAGGACCACCAAACTCAGCACCCCACTGTGTAAGAAACCCGATAATCATGCGCTTGCGGTAACTCTTCTTCTGCAGCACAGCCTTCCACGGGCTACCACCATAAGCAGCAAGCTTCTCAGCATCAAGCTGAAGCTGCTTCTCAATCTGGTAGTACTCTTCCCTAGCGACGAGATCCTCAGGGTCATTGGGCGACTTTCGAAGACGAGCAAGCACGGTCCAAGCCTCACCCTTGTTACCCTTGGACATGAGCCAACGTGGAGATCGTGGAACCCACGGGGAACCCAGGAGGAGCACCACGGGTGGCGCCACCTGGATGGCCAGGGGAAACCTCCATCCAAAGTCTTGGTTGTCGGAAAAGTAGACGGCGAAGCCGATCCACGAGGAGAGCATGTAGCCAAAGACGAGAAAGATGGCGTGGTGGCCGACGAGCCAGCCGCGAGCATAGGGACTCGACATTTCGGAGAGGTACATGGGCGTTACTGTTGCCATGAGACCTACACACATTCCCATGATCCATCGTCCGGCTTGGAACATGCTGTATCACAGTCAGCGCTGCGCGGTCATCACAGGATGGAATCTTACGCTAGACTTTGAGCACCGGCTTGTAGCACTCCGCCAAGAATACCGAGAGCACAGCCAAACTGGATACTTCGTAGACGGCCAAAGTAATCGCACGCCCACATGAGAATGAGGCAGGCAACGGCACCTCCAGCTGCAAAGAGGCCATTGGCGGTGGCGATAGCCGGCGTTGTGATTGTGTCGTAGCCAGGCTCGCCCACTTCAGGCAGGTCAAAGAACTTGTACCATCCCTTTTGGCCAATGGTACTGCCGATAATGGAAGCAGCATATCCATACGTCTAAAAGCTGGTCTCAGCAAGTAGGTCAAGCAAGACGCGTGAAATAGCATCAAACTTACAGTGCCTCCGAGAGCAACAAAAGCAATGACAAGCCTGTTGTACAGACTCGTCTGGTTCCCGGTTTGGGGCATGATTGACGCAATATGACGGGCAGTAGGGGGGAAAAGCACAGACAAGGAAGAGAAGAATGAGATTTGATGGAGAAATTGAAAAAGGAACTGCAGCAGTAATTAAAATGCAATCCCGGGGCGTGAAGAAGTAATCTTTGATGCAAGGCAGAGAGCACTGACTTGGCTTGTCTTGCTCTCGCCTGTGTTGCTGGCTGGGTTCACCCTGGCCTTGCTCAGGCCCACCTGTTTCTGCTGGGGTGTCATCGGTCGACCAAGCGGAAAGAGATACTTATGCAGATCCTGCCTGTTTTTAGATGCGTCTCCCATGGCTTTGCCGCAGCACCCACACATGCCTGTCTATATGGATCCTTCTCCCACGCGAGTCCTCCTCGCCGACCAACACAGCTACCTGTTTCGTGACAACCGAAGAGGGGGCTTTAGGACTGGGCTTGTCTCACTAGGAGGCAGGTCAGACGATGACATGCGGGTATGTTATGACTGATGGCTTGACCTGAAGCTGTGTCCACTGAGGAGACTGCATTGGGAAATACTACATAGTGCCCTCGTAAATCGCCACGAGGGAAAGCCCCTCTCAACTTATCAGCCTCAAACTCATCTTTCATCTATCTGCGCAACATGGACCCTTCGTACATGGAAAAGTCTTGGGACGAGCTTCCAAACCCCAAGCGCGTGTGGGTGGGAGAACCCGGCAGCCGCGAGGAGGGTCTTGGGAGACTTGTGCTTCTTACGCCTGAGAGGGTGGCTGCAGCTGCAAAGCAGATCAAGACTGGTATCCGAGTAAACCTTGGCTGGGACTTGAACAAGTTGGAGTACGCTTGCTTCAACCGACAGCCATGTGAGTTCAAGGTTGTGCCGATCTTGGGTGGCGTTGCGTTTGATGACATCTACGTTATGAATCCTCGTTTGTTGACCTGCATGAACTTGGCTTGTGCGGTGCTGATGTTATGATAGAGCAGAGTAGCCAGTGGGATGGTCTACGACACTTTTCTACACCTATTGAAGAGGGAAGCTCGGAGCGTGTGTTTTATGGCGGAACGACCAAAGAAGAGATTCTTGATCGTTCTAATGGCCGTATTGGTATCCAGCACTGGGCTCGTGAGGGTATTACAGGTTGGTACCTCTTTGGCCAACTGCTGTGAGACATACTGACCACCACAGGCCGTGGTGTCCTCATCGACTATGCCTCCTGGGCCAAAAAGAAGGGCATCGAATACACAACCTTTTCCCTCCACGCCATCAAGCTAACCGACATGCTCGAGATTGCCAAAGAGTGCAACATCACCTTTCAACGAGGCGACATCCTCTTTGTCCGCACCGGCGTCATCAAAGAGTGGGAGCAGGACATGGATGTCGAAGCCAAGAAGGCATATGCATCCTCCACGAACCCTCAGCATGCAGGTGTCGAGGGAACCTTGGACGTGCTCAAGTGGGTGTGGAATACGGGGTTTGCAGCTGTGGCCGGCGATGCCATCAGCTGGGAGGTTCGTCATGCAGTGCAAGATGGCAGATCTGAAGCTGACCAACGTACAGGTGTATCCCCCACCTCCAGGAACCATCTTGATGCACGAGTACATGCTCGCAGGATGGGGAATGCCCATCGGTAAGCTGTTAGCCTATCAAGCTGCTTTGTAGAAGCTGACGAGATGCAGGTGAACTATTTGATCTGGAGCGGCTAGCTGAGATATGCAAGCAACTCAATCGTTGGACCTTCTTTGTGTCTTCGTCGCCTTTTAACATGCAGGGTGGAATCTCTTCGCCGCCTAATGCGCAGGCCATCTTTTAGATGAATACAGTATAGATCGATGGCTGGAACAGTCTTTGGAGTAGGGCTGGGTTGTGTAGCATGTGGAATACAGCGAATGCCTACCCAATGTTTATTGACGTGGAATGTGAATATTAAAATCGAGGGTGTTATCATCTGAAATCTGTCATATACCACAGAGCGCAGGTAATATCGGTAGTATCTTGACGGGCGTCTGCAATGCTAAACATCAAGGCATACTGCAAATTCCACCCAAAGCAAAAACGAGAATCACCTTTAGAAATTCGAGTAAACATCACATGCCAAATCCATCACCAAATCCACAAACACATGAATTCCGCGACTGGACCCCAGACCACAACACCATCCTTAAAGCGACACCCCCGCAAAAATCCCACAGACCAAAAACGCACCATTAAAGGGAGCTACTGGCGGCAATCGTGCCTCGGGCCGAAGATCAAAGCGGCCTCATTAATGTCCTCACGCTAACCAGACACCCCCCTGCTCAGCCGGGTCCAGGGATCTTGCTAAAGAAACGTAAAAGCAACTTGATGAGATGTTGTCTGCAGCAAGCCTTTTGTCTCTGGTGGAGTTTAATGGTCAGTGAGTTCGCTCCCTGGCGAAGTTGATCCCCCGTATCCCGCATTAGTGCGTAAATCCTTTCGCTTTCCCTTGTTCTCTGGGGTTTCCGCGGCAAGATGATAATTCTGCCGCGGACGAGTGCAACCTTGGACGGCAGCGGAGTAACTCGTAGATAATTTTCGTAACGGCAGTTGTGGATAGGTCGCTTCCCCTTGTCCAGATGCTGCATATCGCCAGAAGCGTCCAACAGAGAGACATGAGCCGAAGCCAAGCCGGGACTTGATTCCTCTCGAGAACGGAAAGCCATTTTTCGGTTGCATAAGGAGCGGCGAGATGGTGCCATGAGTCAACTTGTCAGCCATATCCTCGTCGTACCCTTGTAGCCAACATCTGCCTCAAGGGGATCCATCAGGGACCTGGCCAGTTCTCTCTTTCCCCCCATATCCACAGTTGCAAAACTCCACACTGTCTCGTTTGATGTACAGTGATGGTATGTTCACAAGTTCCTAGAACCATGCAATCGGTTGCCTGAAGATCCTGATGTGAAAGGGGTGACGACCCACGTGAAAAATATGTCACCAAAGAATCAACGTGGTACGCCAAGTCTAGCCGTGCAGACTGGCATGGACCAACAAACCACTTCTTACATGTCCCATCCAGCTGGTAAATTCTGCCTCTCTAATTCTTCATCTGTTGGCTCTTTATCTGTGTGTCAGCTTCAGTTCGCCATTCATTCCCTGGAAGCTCTTTGAGAGCGATCGACAGCAGCCATGTCTGAGAAGGCGGCCATGGATCCGCCTCCGGGCCACGAATCGAATTTTGAGAATCCCGACCGAGAGATGTATTACATTTGCATCATCTCCAATTCGATTGCCATACCCGTATGCACGATATTCGTCTTTCTGCGGCTATTCGCCCGATATAGGCTGTCCATGAGGCTTCAGGCAGATGACAGTATGTTTTGACGTTGCTGATATTGGTTAATATAGATGCTAACCTGGTTTATAGTTGCTTGCATCATCGGATACGTAAGTCCTGGCTTACTTGTACCTTGAACGATGTGGGTTTCTAACATTGACAAGATCGGGTTCATGGGATACTGCATCATCTGTCTAATGAGTAAGCATCTCTTGGCCTTCGCACTGTATCTCTAGACCTAACCGTCTTCAGTGCTAAAGTATGGCGGCGGCTTACATCAATGGGATGTCCCCGAGGAGCTGTTGGTCAAGTACAATCAGGTACGGGGGTGTTGACTCGATGATATTCCCAAGTCCCCATTAACACCAACGCAGACCGTCTACGCCACCATGGTTAATTATGGCCCAACAGTCTTTGCCATCAAAGCCGCCATTCTCCTCTTCCTCGCTAGAATCTTTTCTCCTTACAAGACTTACGTCAAGTGGATATACGGCTTCCTCGGTATCATGGCCATCTACTACATCGTGATGATGGCTCTCAAGACACTCATCTGCCGACCGGTGCACAAGTTCTGGCATCCCGACACTGATGGCCAATGCTTCAACCAGAGAGTTCTCATCCTCACTGACAATGTCATCAGTCTTTTGAGTGATATCGTCGTCCTGCTCCTGCCATGCCCTTTGACAAAGAAGCTTCAAGTGGGACTCTGGGCGAAACTTAAGATTGCTGCCGTCTTTGGAGTGGGAGGGATCGCCTGCATCTTTGGTCTTGTGCGACTGGTTTTCATTATCAAGGACGGAGAGAGTGCTGACCAGACTTATGTCTTTGTGCAAATCAACCTGACAGGGTGAGTGGCCTCTGCTGTGACCGCATATTCGGTACTAACACATCCCAGCATCGCCGAGTGTGGCATCGGAGTCGTATGCGCCTGCTTCCCCTTTATGCCCATGCTTTGGAAATCCATCCTCCATAAAGACAAACCAGGCTACTCGACCAACTCCAAGTCACAATTCGAGATGATGAGCTCGCAGAAAAAGTCACGCAACACGACCCATACCCGCACAACGAGTGGCCATTTCAAGGACGAGACGGACAGCGACGAGAACGGCCTCATTCCACCTGGAAAGTCTTACGTCACCACCAAGGTCCGTGGAGGCGAGGACAACTCTGAGTGTAATAGTGCAGCTGGAGATAGCGCGGGAGGGTTTCGGCCGAGTATTGATGATACCCGCATTTACCGAACGGTCGAAGTTCGACAGTATGATGAGAATTAATCAGGTTCCATTCTGTATGCCGAGTTACTGTATTATTAGACACGCAGTAGTTATTCTGACAGGGCAAATGACCCGGCCTTTTTCTTCCAGTACACCTCTGTCAATTACAAGCCATATTGTGCCGATAACCCTATAAGGCTTCATCAAGGGTTAACAGATGGTTAACTGAAGTGTGTTATGTTTTGCCTAAGATAATTTGAGAGCCGACGTTCTAGAGCTGGCACTGCGACACGCCCCGTCAAAGACTTTAAGGCCTTGACACAGTGCCCCGCCAGGGCTAGTGTTGCTTGATGCACATAATCTTGCAATCTTAATACATGGGATAGAAAGCGGAGGGCTGCGACAGCTTGAGATAACCCGTTTCTTAACAAACATTGGCCAGTTGGTGTTTCGTCTGTGAAGAGGTTCAGCTAACTGATGTAATGACTGATTCAACAGCAGTCACCCATGGGAAAATGACTTTCTTAATCAAAATCTAAGTCTTGTCCTTGCCGAACCAGGCATCGAAAACCATGGCAGGAGGCTTTATTGTTCAACATTGGGCTTTTGGCCAGATAAACCGACCTGACATGATTTTCTATGCCAATCGCCTGGAGGTGAGCTGCCAAGGGGCATTTGAAGCCCAATCAAGAGTAGATACAAATGAGCTTGTAAGCATCCCAAATCAACAGCCTCATTTACCATTTCAAGTCTTTGGGATCGAGTTGCTGGCGACTGGCCCTCGTCTCCAGATTACAACGCAAGTAAAATTATCAAATGGTAGAGCGCATACCCATAGCTAATATTAGAACTAATCTCGACTTCCGCGTTATAATCATCCTTTTGGGATGCTGTGCTAAAGCAAGCGTTGGCTGCTATCGTGAGGGACTACTCAGTCGTCATGACTCGAAGTCCAGATCTACTGACTTACTCACGCTCTGGTGAGACATACGTTACTAAATTGCCACTTAGAACTTATAGTAACGATGAGCAGTATTTCCGACGGCGATTTAATAAGAAGCGCAGCGGTTTTGGAAGGCCATTCTCACAGGACATGAGCCCCATACTCTCGGCGGGTTTCCATCCAACAAAATAGCCTCGGTTCCGTGGTCTAGCTGGTCATGGCATCTCGTTAACACCGAGAAGGTCCCCGGTTCGAGCCCGGGCGGAATCACGATTCAGAAAGAATTACGTCCTTTCTTTTTGCTTGAACTATCTAAATCTGTTAGCATACTAACTCTGAGACACATGGCCGGCAAGGTGGACCATCGATCGCAGGGAAGTCGTCATATCTTTTGTAAATGCCATACGCCGAGGCCGTGTCGGGACTTGTCTTCATTTCACTTGGCTCTGCGATGCTCCGAGTTGGAGATCGCTGAGTGCTGATTGGCTTGTCAGGCTCGACCAACAATTCACCGCGCGGCGAGACGGAGATCCGAGCTAAAATCCCGTCATCAACCGAGCGCAGATCTACTACAGACTACGGGATATGTCCCGGCTTTAAGGCTCGGCGAGAGAATGCTTGTAGAGTACGCTAACTAGTAAAACACCGCCTAGAACCGAGAAAGACATGATAAAGCCCCGATGCTCTGGTGTATATAGATAGGAACAGGAAAGGCGCCAAAGAAATGGGGTAGATGAGTATGCCATCGATCAGACGAAAGTCATCACAAGAAGCTCCTGAAAATCCAAGTCGAACGACAATCAAGATGATGAACAATCTAACGACGAACCACTCCTCAATTCTATCTCCTGGGCCTGAAGAAAAAATGCCCCGAGATACAGCCCCACAAGACTCCGATGGGCTCTCCCTCAAGCCTGTTGGAGCGCCCAGCCCTCCTCCGAATGGTGGCCCCAGAGCCTGGTTGAACGTCCTTGGAAGTTTCATGCTCTACTTCAACACTTGGGGGATTCTCAACACCTTCGGAGCCTATCAAACATACTACGAGTCTGGAGAGCTCTTCGATGCGAGTTCCTCGGAGATATCCTGGGTCGGATCGATCGCTGCCTTTTTACTGCTGTTTGTTGGAATATTCGTTGGTCCCGTCTTCGACCGTGGCTACCTGCGAACTCTTCTTCTCGTAGGCAGCTTCATGGTCGTCTTTGGCCACATGATGCTCAGTCTCTGCGATTCCCTCTGGCAAGTTCTACTGGCCCAAGGCTTCGTCATAGGCATTGGGGCCGGGTGTCTGTTTGTCCCCTGCGTCGCCATCATACCTCAATACTTCAGCACAAGGATGGGGACTGCCTTGGGAATTGCTGCGTCTGGATCCGCCCTGGGTGGAGTCATCTATCCCATCGTTCTCTATCGGCTCATCGGCGAGATTGGGTTCCCCTGGGCTACTCGCGTCATCGGCTTCATCGTTTTGGGTACCCTCTTGATACCCATTGTTACCATGAGACTTCGAGTCCAACCCCCAAAGATCAGAGCCATGGTCGACATGACCGCCTTCACCGACATCAGCTACATGGCCTTTGTCCTCAACTCGCTGCTCGCCTACATGGGACTTTTCGTCATCTTCTTTTACCTATCCTACTACGCCGCGGCAGAACACATCACAGACGACTCTCTCGCATTTTACCTCGTCCCCATCTTTAACGCTGCATCAGTGTTCGGCCGCACTATACCCAACAAGCTTGCCGACAAGATCGGCCCTTTCAACCTTCTGGCGCCGTTTTCTTGCGTCTCTGGAGCCCTAATGCTCTGCATGATGGCCGTTCACTCCAAGGGCGCTGTTATTGTTCTGGCCATACTCTCTGGTTTCATGAGTGGCGCTCTTATTGGGCTTCCGCCAATTTGTCTTGCGGTCCTGACCAAGGACAAGTCTAGACTGGGAACCCGAATCGGTATGGGCTATGCCATCATTGCTCTGGGTGTTCTCATCAGTGGCCCAAGTGGTGGAGCTATTCTAAGCGGCAATGGCAACACTTTGCATTGGCACAACTTGTGGACGTTTGGTGGTGTGCCTATATGTCTTTCTGGGTTGGGCTATGCCGCCATTCGTGTGTCGATCTACGGCGCAAAGGTTAGGGTCAAGGCATAAGAACTACAACTTCTAGGAAATGTGTCAGGGGATCTTCATGGAATTGGAATAGAGAAAAGGATTCTGAAAAGTTCAATGCCAATACGGTCAGGGAGGAAGGATGGTGAGCCAGCAACAGCTACAGATCGGTGAAGAGGTGTTCTTTTTGTGAAGTTACAAAAATAGAGAATGATAAATCTGCAGACTCATGTACACAGTGCCTATGTTAGTGTGACACTAAAAAGCCACACGGATTTCGACTGTTCAAGCTACAATGTTAAGATACGAAGGCTTAGGGTAATTCTTCATGTCCCGTACTTGGTGTCTTGTTACCCTGAAGATGCTGCTCACTGACGTGGTCTTTATGGAGACATTACGATAAATATATCGTTATCATCGCCTTTATTTAGAGGGGAAGTCATAGTATTCATCTAATTCGAAAAACTTTACCCAATCTATCATCCCGATGATGATGTAGGCATCTCGTTGTGTCTGAACAGGAACAGCTCTTGTCATCATCCGTGCTTGGGTACATTTTCAAGGAGGCGAGTCTCGGAATCACCATTTAAAACGGTACCAACGTGTGGCCCATGCGTCCTGTGTTTGTACATCGCCCATACCGAGGCATTGGTGATTGCCACGCTTCACTGTTGCAGTCGGCTGTATCAAACTTGAAGGCCTGCTCTCCATGGCAGGAGATCTAACGAACCACGTTTCCCGCGTTGCACAGCCTCCTTCGAAGCGCTATAATCAGTCATACTAACCGATATCCCGCATTTTCAAGCATTAGCTGATCATCCTTGCTTATCATTTTCCCGTTTGGATGACCGTGGTTTTGCCTCTCAATCACAGTTGTTGGCGAAGGCCTCCACTCACGGACCCGCCCCCAAGTGTCCAATATGAGCGTGGAAATAATTCTCAACAGGTCCGTTGGTCCGACCTCGTATTCTAGGATGTTCTGAGAGCGTTTTAATTATTAGGCCAAGATGGCGGATCATGCAATTGGCTGTAGCATTTATGCCTGGTGAAGATCGACAATCTGGCTTGGCGTTGTGATCAAAGGATGTTCACAAGAAGCATTGGATAGCTGTGAAGTATTGATCCATGGGAGCTCTGGAAAGTGTTCAGATGAATTCGCGCTTTGTATCTGTCGTCATTAGTCAGTATTACTCTTTCAATATCTCGACAGTCCCAATTATTTACCTTTTGTACGGAACCCGCGGGACCCTCGGCCTGTGGATGCTGCTGATCGATAAGATAGTGAGGGACGGATCAGATTGGCGGAACACCATCACCACCAGCATGATGATCAACGACCTGAGTGGGACTGGACCCTATTGCCTTAATCCCAGTAAGGTTTAACGGTGTTACATCGCGAAGAGAGCTTTTCTCTCTTTTTCTCCGCTCTTTCTGTTGGTTTTTGTCGCCATTGTAAATGCTCGAGACCTTCGTCTCTGTCTAATACCTAAGGTAAGTAGATACATGAATGTCTTGCACGTTCGTGATTATTTGACTGACAATTTGCCCATATGCCAAGCTAGCCAACACCATGCTCGCGGCTCTTTGTGATGATCTGCTCTGAATCTCCATCCATGTACATCCCTGCTCGGCATATAACTCCCGGCGATCTCTTGGTGTCTCCTCGCCTTAACCCCATCTCAGGACCATAAAATTGAGAAAGGCGGATTACAAATAACAGTGGATAAAACCACAGCACATGTTGTCATTCCCAACCTTGCGATTGGATGTCCTAGTTCCTGCACACTATCCTCTTCCGCCCCCTGCCCGAGCCGCAACGAAACAGAGGGTAATGCCAAGTTACACAGCCCAGCTGCTAATGCTACGGCATCCCACGTAGATGACCATCACCAGCTTCCTGTCTCGTCATGGGGAGGAGACGGCCATGTGGATGTCGCCCGTACCTGGGCTAGTGCTACGGGGCTCCTGTTGGACCAAGGTTAAGCTTGATGAAAAAGTTTTCAACTAGGCAGGGTTCAAGGCGTGGCAGACGTAGGAGGCCGAGGCTAAATGTGGACTGTAGAGATGAGATTGATAACGAGAGCCAAGGAACTACACCGCAGACGCCGATCACCGCCGCAGCCGACGGCAGTAACCAGGAGATGCCAGCGAATCGGCGTTCTTTCGCTTTTTATAACCGAACGACCCGTCTTGGCCGGTAGTCGTTGGATTTCTTGTCCTGGATCGCTGCAGTTACAAGATGGGGGTTCATGCGGGCCAGCTTTTACGGATCGGCGGGCCACGGACTCCATTGTCAATGCATCGTGGGGTTCAAGGCTGGCTAGTCAGAGTTGGTGGAGGTTAGGGTCAGTCGCGGTGATGAACTTTCAACGCTGGGTAATAGATTGTTCTTGAGTGGGTGATTGCTTCCACTTGGGCGGGTTAATTAGGCCTGGCCTTATATAAGATTCACATAGCTCCCCTCGTCTGATCGTCCGGACACCTGGGAGTCGATTAGCTTCTGGATACACCTCCATCCACTTCTTTTTCTTTCATCTGGCCCTGAAACATCATCAGTGTCCAGGAGCCACGATGATTTATCCTTCACTTCCTGCGGCGGCGGCGGTTGCGCTGTCCATCCTGTCGCTTCCTGGTGCAACCGCCACTGCACTCCTCGAAGGATATGGCAGAGATCCCTACCCAGTTCCCTGTGCTCAGGCCTGCCAATTCGCCGGCCCAACTGCCCTGCAATGCCCCGAATTCGAAGGCCTGAGTGCCGAAGAGATGGCTCTGGCTTTCCCCTCGGGAGCTTGTATGGCCAACGACACGGCTTATCTGACGACGGTTGCCTGGTGCATTCACAGTTACTGCGACAAGAGTATCGAGACCTACAAGATTGCCAACTTTTGGGAGACCAAGCTCATTGCTGAGGATGGCGTTGTCCTTCGTTATACATACGAGGAAGCCTTGGCGCAGATCGATCCCAAGAAGCCTCCCCAGCCTCTTGATCTCGCCGAGACCGTTGTCAACCGGACTATTGCGACTACGGAGGATGTATACATCGGCTTTCTGAACGCTGTCAAGGCGTACCAGGCCAGTGGGAAGAATGAATCCAAGTATTCGTGAGTTCGAACTGGCTATTGGGGGCTGATCGATGGCTAACTTGGGGCAGGCTTGTGGTATTCCTCTCGTGTGTCATCATCCCGATTGCCTTTTCCTTTCTTCGCTTCGTCTGGATCCCCGAACGTCTTCGAAGCAAGTTATACGCCTACCTCATCAACCCTCCGGCTTTTGGCAAGAAGCACAGTGCTCCTGTTCTGGGTCTCGGAATAGTTCCAACGCGAGGCCAGGCTTTGTTCATCATGTACATCATTGCCATCAACACCTTGGCCGTATTCGAAGGGTACCCCAACTTTCAACCCAACGGCTACTTTCCGGATCGTCGATACGAGTTGATGCGTCAGATCGGTAACCGTGCCGGTGTCATCGCTTTTGCCAACCTGCCACTTCTCATTCTCTTCGCTGGAAGAAACAGTTTATTGCTTTGGTTGACTAATTGGTCCCACTCGACATTTCTTCTGCTTCATCGATGGATTGCTATGATTTCTATCATCCAGGTTGTGGTCCACTCGCTTCTGTGGCTTCAGATGATGGTTGAGTCTGACTCTCACGCCGAAGCTGTCACATACCCTTACTGGTACTGGGGTATTGTCGGTACCCTCGCCTTCTGTCTCTTTTGGCCATTCTCTCTCCTTTGCGTGCGAAAGATCCTCTACGAAATCTTCCTCATCGCGCACATTTGCCTTGCTGTTTTGGCTATCGTCGCCTCTTGGTATCACATTTGGTACTTGTACGAAGACTCGAGCGGTTTCGAGATCTGGCTGCTGATCGCGATTGCTCTTTGGGGATACGAGAGACTTTTGCGTGTTCTCCGAGTATCCCACCATGGCATCAAGAGAGCTCACATTACACGCATCGAAGGCGACCAGTACATCCGCCTTGATATCCCAGAAGTCGACTGCCATGGCCACTGCTACATCTACTTCCCAACTCTCACCTGGCGCGTCTGGGAGAACCACCCATTCTCCGTTGTCAAGTGCAGTGTCGGTCAACTCAGCAACAACATCATTGATTCGAACTCGAGCGCTCGATCGCAGTCCGAGACTGAGGGTCCAACAGCGATGGACCCGGACTCTAAAGAGACTGGGAATGTCACTGCAAATAGAGATGTCATTGCCATCCGTACTGTTCATACTCGGCCTGGCATCACCCTTTTCATCCGAGCTCAGTCTGGCCTGACCAAGAAAATTGCAGTCAAGGCCAACACTGAAGGCGGAATTCCGGTGCTTATCGAGGGCTCATATGGCCATGGAAGCACCAACGCCTTCACCCCGACCACCGAGTATCCTAACGTTCTCTGCATTGCTGGCGGCGTTGGAATCACTGGTATCCTTCCCGCTCTCAACAGTTCCTTGTCCATGTTCGCCCGCCCCCTCGGAACCACCAAACTGTACTGGGGTATCAAGGACAGAGGCCTGGTAGATGCCGTAAAGAGCATGATTGTGGGCGATTCTAAGGACGGAGAGAAGGGTGACGAAACCAACTGGGGCCATGTCGAATCTCATGTGACGATCGGGTCGCGGATGAACATCAGGCAGGTACTATCCGACGAGTTGGAGAACACTCCTGGTGGAACTATAGTGGTTGTATGCGGTCCCCATGCCATGTGCGACGAGGCTCGATACGCGTGTGCTGGCTTGGCTCGGCATGGAGCGAAGGTTCGCTATGTCGAGGAGTCTTTCTCTTAGTAGAATTAGAGTATAAGTATAAGATGGAGACTTCGCTGGAAGTAATAAAACCTTGGATCATTGTTACGAGCAGACGTGATATTGGCGGCCCTTCTTCTTATCATCAATGACGTCTCCAACCAAGGCCGTCATCCACATCAGCGAAAGACACACTTATCGGCACATGGCACCGGAACACACGGTGGGAACTTTGGAAATGATGTCAGAACCAGCTGGCATACCCATCCCCTTGAAATGCGTAAGGTGCTTTTTGCGTACTGGGGGGGGGGGGGGGGGTAAGGATCCAATCAAAATGGCTAAAATGCACGATACTTGCTATCATACCTATTTTAGCTGAGAGGCAAAGTCCTCAAGTTACAACTCTTTCTAAGGCGATTCCTAGTTGCCATCTTGTACTGAGACGAAGGTGGGGAAACAGGTCCACAAATACCTAAAAAGCACCTTACGCATGTCAAGGGGATTGGGGAATGCCGCGCGATAGCACCAAACTTTCAACTACTGTCGATCGGCAGTTGGAGAAACCAATCTCTCCTGTGATTGAGCTGAAGGTCGAAGGCTATTCTATTTAGCTGGATACGTTCGACTGCTCATTGGCTTTCACAAACGTAATTGCGCATGGTTATCAGACGGTTGGTTCCGATCGTCACCGCTCGCACAAGTATAACTCCAGCGTCGCGGACAGGCCGGATGCCAGATGTTTCCTCACCAGCTCTCATCCAAAATAAGCTTATTTAACACCAGAATCGCAATATGGCTCCTCCAAAGAAGGCTCTCATCGCCATCACATCCGCTCACGCCCCTCTGTACGAGGGAGGCAAAGAGACTGGTAGCAGAACCCTTCTCCGAGCATCCGCCGTCACTCGCTGACCGCAGACAGGACTCTTTATTACCGAAGCCCTCCATCCCTTCAATGTCTTCAAGGAAGCAGGCTTCGAGACTGATCTGGTCTCTGAAACGGGCACCTGTCAACCCGACTGGCTCTCAACCACCAAAGACTGGCTGCCGGAAAAGGACCGTGAGGTTTGGGAGGATCACGATAGCGAGTTCCGATCCAAGGTTGACAAATTGTTGAGACCCAGCGATATTCATGCTGAAGATGTGAGTATTTCTGCAAAGTATTTTTATCCGTTTATGCTGACTTGATGGACTTAGTACGGCTTATTCTTCGCCTCGGCTGGTCACGCGTCTTTGATTGACTACCCGGAAGCCTCGGGTCTTCAATCGATTGCATCCAAGATCTACGTCGATGGAGGTATTGTATGCGCTGTGTACGGTTATCCCTGACGCTGTATGACCCAGTATCTAATGGCCATTCCAGCTGTCACGGCGGTGCCATCTTCCCCAACACCATTGACCCTCGAACTGGAAAGTCCATCATCGCCGGCAAGAAAGTGACAGGTTTCACCACCAAGGGCGAGGAGGAAGAGGGTGTCCTGGACACCATCAAGAGCTGGCATAGACCCACCATCGAGGCTGCTGCGGCAGATGCCGGTGCCACTTGTGAGTCTTGGCGATAAAGTCTTGCAATAATCTTCTAACAAGCCCCTAGACATATCTCCTCCAGGTCCCTGGGATGCCTTCACCCACACTGATGGTCATATCGTGACGGGTGCGAACCCTGCGAGCGCCCATGTCACAGCCGAGGCTGCCGTCAAGGCTTTTAATACACTGTAGCCATGATGTCCAGGAGGAAAAAGTTAAAGGGGGGATTGCAGATGCAGAAACTGAGGCTGATCACCCCGTGGGGCGAAAGTGACAGGTCACCTAGGCTGAACAAACAAGGCTGAATTGAAAGTGTTTTGTCTCATTCTATGAAACTCTCAATTTTAAACGATTAGTGGCGGCGCCTCCTGGACCCTTCAGGCTGCCGGTTCGAGACAACGACCAGCATCGCCAGTCATGTTTGGTGTCAGCCACGCGCCCATGATTTTAATGTGTGCCCCATCCATCTTGTCTCACACGGTGCGCTTGGTCTCCTATTGTTCGATGCTATCAGATCAGCGGCCCATTTCCCTGCAAAACACGTTTCTCGAAATCAACAACCAGGCCGCCCTCTCTTCAACTCTGCCACTGGCACAGAGACTATGGCACGTCCCGAATCCAGAACCGAAACGGTGATCTGCTCGAATGTCATTCAAACGGTTGCCTCGGGATCAACAACATGATCAAGGGCAATGAAAAAGCCTTGCGCATGGCCTTGGCTCGGGAGCCTGATCGTGAAGCCACCAAGGAAACTCATCTTATCGGCGACTTGGCATTGGAAGCGGGCCAATAACCGATCACAACATGATTTATGCTTATGTAGGGCGTCGATGGCTTTATGACTAGATCTGCCACAATCGGGGCCCAGAACTGTCTTCTTACGCTTTGCGGCCCATGGCGTTCCTCACATGCCTCCTGTAATCCGCCTGCCAGGACGCCTGACAGCAGAGGAATGCAGGGATTTTAGGAAAATCCTCCCCTCAATAAACAGAGCCTCCTTCTTGTCTCTCAAAAATCCCATCATCGTTACCTACATTCTTCATCTTTACTCTCAACATGCGGACTCTATCGCTTGTGCTGTTTTCGCTGACTGGGATCTTGGCTTTGGAGAACGGCAGTGATAATGGAGGTGTTGGGGCGGTCCAAATGCCAGATTGCGCAGTACGTAACCCGATCCCAAGCTCAGAAGCCGCTACTCACATCTTCTTCCAGGTAAATTGCATCAAAGAACATGTACCCAACTCCGGCTGCGACCTGCCTCACATTACATGTCTATGCGATCCCGACTTCCGAACAAAGCACGGCCCTGCAATCGCACCTTGTCTCATCGTGTTGTGTGATGCCAACGAGATCAACAAAGTTCAGAATGCTTGGAGAGATCAGTGCGACGGGGTACCTAGCACGCAAAAGGACCAGGAGAGTGTCAAGTCTTTAGTAGAGGAGGATGCTTCAACTGCCGTCGTTGTTTCTGCCTCGTCGAAGATTGCGATAAGCGACGTTACCGTGCAGACTTCAAGAACGGAAGTATCCAACATCTTGGCTCGAGTCCTGGTCGAAAAGGCTTTAATACCAACGACCATGATATCGATGCAAAAGCTGGCGCCAAGATTAACCCCACTGAGGTCAACACCGAGACGAACCCCAACACCAACAACCTCGAGTTCAACCTCGAGCGAAACTTCAACTTCAACTTCAAGCTCGACCCCAAGACGAACGCCTACGCCAACGCCGAAATCCTCGACGAGTTCTACCAGCTCATCAGAAAGCGAAACGGAATCGACAAGCTCGACAACGAGTAGCACGTCCACAGGGACACAAAAATCGACCCCAACCCCAACCCCGGCTAGAACCCCAGTGCCAAACAGCAATCAGTCAGGCCAGGGGCTTACTACGGGCGCCAAGGCTGGCATTGGTGTTGGAGTATCCTTTGGTGTTGTCGGAATGGCTTGTCTTGCGGCAACTCTGTGGCTCAGAACACGAGAGAAGGCCCCTCCTGTCACACCTACGCAAGAAATCCAGGATGTAGGCAAGGGGGGGTTGTCAGCTACAACGGCTCAACGTTTGCAAGCACCGGAGATTGATGGACGTGAAGCTCCACGGGAGTTACTTGCTTGACCTTGCCCAGTAGGAGTGCATGTTGAGGGAGAATTTCGGTATCGATTTTGAGGTTGTACGTGTAGATTAGAAATTGCTCTTAATAACTACCATTGCTATATTGATAATAGGACGCATTTTAATCTCTCAGGAGGGTTGTGGCATGTATGAGCACGTCTTCATCTGATCATCGCCCTGTGCCGTCAAAAGGTTGGTCAAGATAGTACAGTAGGGTGACTCTCGAGTCTTGTAACGCTGAGGACCCAATGGTAAGCCTCAGATATCAGTTAACAGTTTCTCCCCTTCTAAACAGGGCTCACGAGAACTAGAGGATACTTGAATGCAGGCTAGCCACCCAAAAGAGCCTCAACCAGGGTGGCCAGCGTCTGTATTGAGGTTAGACTGTACGAGGGACGACAACTGGTTCTGCTGCAGACGAAATTCAACACTCAGCTTCTTAGCTCCGGGAGCCACCCGGCGCCGCGGGGAATTATTTTGAACTTGACCATGGAAAGAGTAGTTTCAGATCCTCTTCGTGGACTACCAAGGCTAAACACATCCAGACCACTTACTGCTATTTTAAGTGGTGGCGCCGTGTAAAATTGCCCTAATCGGCAGTTGGGTAGGGTTTCACATGATCCAGGTCTAAATGCCTCAACTCGAACATTCGGCGATCGAATCGTGCTCTTTACTAATGTGCATGACACTGCTTCCTCATGAGACGAGAAGCACATTGATTAATAATTCTTCAAGTCGAAATAAGATTCATACCAGTCCTGGTCCGTTCCCCTTGCTAGTCAGGCGGTACTTGACGGTTCATCGGGTGCGTTACCGCGTGCTCGGGTCGGGGAACGCGTCTCCGACGCAATCAACGAATCGGCGATGCTGGAGACTTTCCTTGCTCGTGGTCCGAGAGCCTCCGGGTTACATTGTTTCGAGGCCTGGCTCGTGACGTCTTCAGAGTTCTGTGCTACTGCACGGGCAATATGTAAGACCTAACCACGTTGCAAGTCAGAGCGCGATCCAACCCAAGGTCAGCCTCAACTTCTGAAACTGAACCTCCTCGTGCTCGTGGGAATGAAATGAAGGAGTTTCTCTTTTTGGTTTTTGTAAACAGCGGTGAAGCGACTGAGACACATTAAACAAAGCAAAGCTGAAGCCCGCAATCTTTTGCGATTTCGCCCAAACAGAGCAAGCGGGATCGACGACATCAGCGTCATCACCCCGCGCTACGAGTCATGGTCCCAAGAAAATGGGTGTTCCCGATAAAACCCAGCCAAACACGTTGTGCCATGAGCTGAGCTAGGAACCACTAGCGTCGAGTCTGGGTGTTGAGGGGGCGAGTCGTTGAGGCGCGCGGGGAAAAGTACCTACGATACTGTAGATCGCGGTCACAAGCAGACAATAAAGTTGTTTTTAAATGGCCCGAGGGGGCGACGTTCTAGAAAAAAAGGGATTGCTGTCGTCCTCTCACCTCTTCTTCTCCAAGTGAAGCCATCGCCACATCCTCCATGGCAGTCGATCCGAACGCGACGACGGTAGAACCTACCGGCATCGGACGCACCCTTCTCGGCCTCACGTTATTTTTTCCGTTTCCCGTTGTGATAGTGATTGTTTTGAGATGTTGGGTCAGGTTAAAGCACAAGGTGTTTGGTGTGGATGATTGGCTCATGGTAATTGGATGGGTAGGTCGTACACATTCCCCGAGCTGTTCAAGGCTAATGGCAAGGATCAAGATGCTATATATGGGCGTTACAGGCGTCGTTGCTCGAGGGGTATACGCAGGGATTGGGACGAGAGATGCACAATTGAATGCCAAAATGCAGAGTGACGGCCGGAGAGTGAGTCGCGTCCAACATCGCAAAGGACCTGCTGACAACCCATTGGCAGTTTCTCTATTACTTTCAGGTCATCTATTGCTGCTCGTTACTATTCATCAAGGGATCCATCTGCGTCATGCTCCTCCGAATCGCCGTCGGACGAACCTACCGCATCATCATCTGGGCGACACTGATATTCTCAACCCTCTCCACCACGGTCGTCATTATTGGCCTATTTGTCATCTGTCGACCGATATCCGCCGCTTGGGGTCACCCTGGAAAATGCTCCCCAACTGTTGTCATCGCGAGCCTCGGATATCTCGTCTCAACTGGTGCCGTTGTGACAGATTGGACTTGCGCCATTTTGCCTGGATTCATGCTTTACAAGACGAACATGAAGACTTCAATGAAGATATTAGTTACCATAATTCTGGGATTGGGTGTTCTGTAGGTCCCACTGTTGCTTTTTTTCCTCTGTTCGAATCATACTGACTGAGATAGTGCCTCCGTTGCGACCATCATCAGGTTCCCTGATGTGAAGTATTACACACGACCTGATGATTACTTATGTGAGTTAACGAATTCGGTATTCAGGCTTAGGCTAACCATGAGCTAGACAACGTCGCAAATATTGTTATTTGGTCAATAGTGGAATCCGGAGTAGGAATCATCGCTGTTTCACTACCTTCTCTAGGAAGACTTCTCAAGAACCGATTCCACACCGAGTCATCGAGCGGCCAACCTCCCGCCGCCCAAGTCGTGCCGTACGCAGGATCGAACAGAGCAACCATCACGACCAACACTTCAGCAGGCTCACGGCCTTTCCACAAGAGCGTGGGTTCTAGCATGGTGGGGGATGAAGACAGGGATCGGTTTGATGATGGAGCGTCTAGTCGAAAGATTTATGTCCAAGTCGATTTGGAGATGCAGTCATTGGAGAGGCCTATGACGCCCCGGAGGTCGCATGGGTCTCAGGATGAGCTTGTGAGACAGTAATTAATACAGCTACGAGGAGATGATGAAATGAGATATCAAGACTTTAATGCCCAAGACTAGACTATGTAATCCACATAATTCAACAACGGATACGTCCGAGACTTTTGCCGCTGCTCAGCTGGCAGATGGCATTAAAATCCCCAGATCTTACAAGGTGGTTGCTTTCGTGCATTCAAATTTCAACAGTGGGCTCAGGACATGTTTAAACGAACGAATAGACAAGTTTACTACTTCATAGTAATGATTTGTTTGCTATCTGAAAATGACTACCCAGCGGCACATCCTCGCCCTGCCCCAGGTCATTCACTTCTCTTCCGCTTCTTCTTGTATCTCTCCTCCTGGCACTTGAGACACCCCGACTCATTCACCTTGGTTTGGCCCTTGATCGTGCGCTTGGGACAATCCGCTCTGCCCGATTTGCATTTCACTTCATTCATCTGAAAGTTGACCACGAAGCCGCACTTTTGGCAAACGACTTCGTTCTCGTAGGTGATGCACATGGCGATTTCTTCGTCGTGGCTATGACGATCTCTTTGTGGTGGTATTTGTTTGGGTAAGGTTATCTGCTTCTAGGGGTAGAGACGAGACAGATTAAGCTCCTTAAGTATGTGGGCTTCGTGCCTTGTTTAATGTTCCCTTGCGCGGCTGGTCTGATAATCAAAGCCGAGAAACATGATCAGGCGAGCTCATCCGCCCCATGACGACCCCTTATTCATCGCCTTTACTGACCCTTATTCATAGTCTCTGCTACCCCTTATTCAGACTCTTTGCTACCACTTATTCATAGCTTTTGCTTTGAGGCGCAAAGATGAATATCACTGGGTCGTCTACAAAGCTTTGAGTTATTGTACGAGATTCATACTGATTATCTGCCGACAAATGTGCCCCTCGCTGTTTTGTGGAAATGAGACCCCCCCCCCAGGTAAAGTTATCTTCTCCTATCCTGCCAAACACTCAACGTCCAATGAATCAATGTTAGCAGTGAAGGCCTTCTCTTCACGTGGACATGGGCAAGCCGAGCCGTGCATTGGTGATAACCAGGGCTGATTCTCGCTCGCTTGGCACTGGCTCAACTGTCTTCCTTTTCCTCCTTCTCCTTCTCCTTTTTCTTCCTTTCCTCCTCGCACTTGGGACACAGGGACTCATCCACCTTGAGGGTACTCACAAGCAGGTGCTTGTTGCAGCCCCATTTATCTGATCCGCATAGCGCCTCTGCCTCCCGGGAGCATATCTGGTGGCCGCACTTCTTGCAGAGGTCTAGGTCTCGGTATACGATGCGCATGGTGACTTCTATGTGGCGATTCTGTCGTGGTGAGCCTTGCGTGGTGAGCTTTTCGCGGTAGCTTCTTCTCGGCTGTTTCTTTGCGGTAGTTTGTTCGTGGTCATAGTTTTTTTGTTGCTTCATCTGGGAGCACTAGAGATGACAAGATTTGAGCTCCTTAAGTATTTACTCTTGGTACCTTAATCAAGGTTTCTTTACGCGGCCTTCTTGATGATTTGGATCCCAATGTCATCCCCAGATAGGCTCTTTTGCTCGGGTGACTGACGCTTCTTTGTTCATGATTTACCTATGCCCCAGAAGCACAAAGGCTACAGCTCGTTACGAACATTAAGCCATCTTGCTTTCCCATGATGTTATTGTTTCATCTTGGCCAATGGCCGCTCCTCATTCAAGGATATTATGTCACCAGTCACGATTGCATCCCTCGTCTACCTGTATAAAAGCTTTCGTACGCACTCTCAATATCACTGTTTTCACCTAGACACGCGACATTCGCTCTTTCTTGTTGTTGTCATAAATGACGTCTCTGAAAAAGTCCCAGGGACGCCAATGACAAAGGCCACAGCCCTAAGTTCGCCCTTGTCTGTAACTAGTAGTTATTCCTCCAGATTCTTTTTGTCCTACAGGTCTTTGCAGACTGGCATCGCCCTCGTGACTCCAATTAAGTGGGAAATATCATTTCTTAGTCTACTCTCTGTTTTCATAGACCTGAGTTTCATCTCATAGTATTTCCCCTGTTGACATCTCCAGCTCGGCAAACGACTAGGAGGGTCGAATCAAATTGCTTAGGGTGGTAGGGGGAAAGGCGGCGACCGACAACCATACTTGTGAAAAATCTCATTCACTGGCACAGCGAGAAATAAATATTAACCAAAAGATCAGAAGTCCCCAACCGAGGCTGAATGAGGCGGCTACAGAGCCAATAGTCGACAGGGCGGCCCCCTCATTGTGGGAAGACCCAGCGGTCATGAATATCAACAAGTCCTCTACAAAGCTTTGGTTATTAGACAGGACTGGAGAAAAGACTGTCAGATGGGCAAATCTCACTTCCATCGAAAAGCAAGAGGGATACTCATTAGCAGATAATCAGGATGGATGTCGCACAGGTGCCCCAGTCAGCTGAACAGTGAAAGCCTTCTCTTCACTTGAGCATGACCTGGAACCGTGGATTGGTGAGAACGAGGGCTTGTTTTCACGGGGCTGTATCAATAAGAGTATAGTAGGTACGGAAACTGACGCAAGTGTATAGGTCACGCCGCGGTGTCATTAAGATACATCCTGTCACGATTTCACTGAACAAATGAAAGAACTCAGCCTCTGACATACCCCTCATGTCTGCCTCCTCGCTCTGACATCTCTCAACAACCAGATCCACAACTCTTGCAATTACCAGAAACACAATTCACCCTTCCAGTCAAAACAGGCCTTGCACATGACCCAGTGTCCTGAACGTCAGCACTACTGGCTATGTCCGATGCCTGTTCGCGAGCACGACTTCCAGCAGCATCACCTGTCATACTGAGGACAGCATGACCGGGCTTGGTAGCTAAAAACTAAGCGAACGATGAAATAATTTCAGTCGGCTTATTCTCCAAAAGGGTATTCAAAAAGCTGCTGCATCATTTCCGAGGGATCATCCACTCTGATTCGAAACTCGCCATCAGGTTCCGGTCTTTCAGATACGTCAGGTAGAGGAATACTCTGCTCATCGATCTTGACCATCCAATCATTGCGGAAAAAGTCAAGACTAAACTGATATCCTTCAGCGAATTCGTGAAACGTTAGAGGCGGGATAATAATTCCAGGCGCTTCGATTTCTTCTCCGACTAAGACAAACTCAGAGGGGAGAGTGTCATCAGCCCAGCAGGCAGCAAAGTTGATTCGAGGGAGAGGTTTGCCGTCCTTGGAACGAAGAAAGAAGACCTTGTCGTTGACGATCTTGATGTTCGCCTCGTTGATGACTATTTCTTGATCGAGTATGAGAAGAGGTGCCCCAAATAGCTTCTGCCGAGAATATTCACAGCACGCATCATATGCATCCATGATCTCGTTGTTCTTCCAGGGGTTGAACATGGGAAATGAATGCATAGGACAGCAGCCGTCTCCGTCTTCGTCAAATTCCTCAAGCTCCTCTGGCTCGCCATCCCAGTCTTCTAACTGCCACTCCAGAGGCTTGCTGGGTCCTGTTTTGATGAGTGATTCGACGTCGGTTTTCGTCAGGTGTCTGATGCCTGTCTTTCCCTTGACTTCACCAGCAGCCAATGAGGTCCATATCTCATCAGTGCTTTCGAATCTTCTTTCAAGAGTTGTCGATGCCACCAATGACTGAAACGATTTCTGCCCAATTTTGCAGTTGAAATAGTCGAGCACAGCCACCAGGGCACATTCTTTCGGGGTGACTCCACCACTCTTCAAAAACCAGTAGTTGTACCCATTTGTAAGGAACTTTACCCCCTGGAACTGCTTCGACAAGTAGACCGGTGGCCGGGTGGCAGCCTTTTCAAGTGCCCAATGTAGCGAGTTTGCCCTCTCAAAACACTCATTGGCGTAGGAGGACAGGCCTTGGTCAAACATGCTTTGCCATGACATGTAACAGGCCTCGGCAAATAGCCCAGAAATCTCACTGTTGTGCTCTAGTTGGTCATCCTTGAAAACAAGCTCGGTGCGGATGAAGACTTTTTTCCCATCCAAAAACGGCCACCCTTCATGCTCGTATTTTTGGTCAAAGATGGTACAAGTGAATTCTCGAACATCATTGAATGAGACATCTTCGATACGCAGGGCAGGATCGCTATGGCCCGTTGTCAAGTTGATGAGCATGGTGTACTTGGAAATTTGAGACCGAGAGCTGTCGTAATACGGTGTATCGAGATGGCTCTGGAAGTGGGAATCGTCTGTGTTGAATCTGTTGCATCGGAAGACATAGTTGACAAACTCAAACGATGACTTTAGCCGACCCCCAGAAAGCTTGTCAAGAACATCGCTCGATTGCAAGGCTTCGGTGAGCACTTGACTGAGTATCGATGAGTGAAATATGAACCGGTCTCCGCCACGTGTAGTCTTGTTCAACGGCGGAACATACAAGTCGAGCTCAGACAAAGCTTTCAAGGGGGTGAGCATGTCGCCTTGCAAGTCGCAGGTAAAGACTTCGCGACCGGGCGTTGTTTGTGTTGCATTCTCCAAGGACAGGGCCTCCTCAGGCCTCACTGATGACATGTTTGACTCGAACCAGGAGTCCAAGTGAATAATGTTCTCGAAGTTGTGGTAAGAGAGATCAGCCGGGTTGACAAAGACGGCGAACAACTTGGGCGTAGGCATGATTTGAGCGTACAGCTCTGAAGTCTCTTTTCCGATTTTTTCATCCAAATTTTCGATGAACTTTGTGATGCTGAACTCCTTGGATGGGTAGAATGAGATGTTGAGTCCGCCGATCTTCCTCACTCCAAGATCTTGATCAACCATATCGATCATACCTTGAAGGATGACTTTCTCTGGCTGTTGCAAGAGGCCTGCTGCTTCTGCAATGTACAGGTCGCGAGTACCAACGGCGATGATTTTGTGCTGGTCTGGAGTCAATGACTGATATGTGGAAGCGCCGTGCGGATCCTCCAACAGCTCTGTGAAGAATGACAAGGTGCGGAATCGGACAGCGTCTGGCGCGTCTGGTTGAGAGATATCAAAGACCAAAGGGCACATCCGCCCACTGAGGACTATTCCTCCGATCGCATCACGCATCCAATCGAGGTTCTCGAGGTCCTCCTGGGACAGTGAGGACTTGATCTTGGCCTCATCCCATGAGAATGATCCATTAGGCTCAATCTCGCACCATCTAGCACAAGAACCCCCAGGCCGAGTTCTTGGCTCGTTCTGAGCTTCACCGGTTTCAATCTCTGTCTGGGTCTTGGGTTTTTCTTTGTGTTGTCAGCAGAGTGTATGCTCCATCCATATCCGCCCACTTACTAGGTCCGGGTCCCTCTCCTGGGTCGGACAGCTTTCGTCCCGCCATGCCTGAAGTCAAGGAAGCGTACTCCGGAGAAGAGTCTCTTCAATGAGGAGTGTGCAACTGACGATATGTGACGAGTTCACGGGTCAAAAAGCATGTCTGTTCACGATGCGCCGTAGGCAGCCAAGGCAGATTCACGCGCCAGGAACGCCCAGTTGCCTGTTTTAGGCAGGCGGTGAGTCAAGTAAGCCGGCAGAATTCCTCTTGGGGAGGTAGAAGGGGAGAGAGCCTACAGCGTCAAGCTCTTCTTCAGAAGTTCATTCCACGACGCAAAAGGACTCGCAAAGGCCAAAAAGATCAACTCGAGACGCTCGTCTCGCTGCTGTGCGTAATCTGGGAATCGAACCCAGGGCTCCCCGACGTTACTCGAATGGCAACGGAGAATTTTACCACTAAACCAATTACGCCTTGGTGTTGTTGATGTCTCACAGCCTCGCTACCACGCCTCAGGTGGTGGATGCAGACGGTGTCTTCCAAGAGGAAGGAATGAACTCCGAGAGTGAGAGGGGATGGCAGTTGAGCTCTTGGTGCTACCGTGGGAGTGCTTGCGACAAATTGACTGTGTTGGCCTGGATGAAAGCCTTTCACATCAGGTCCTCTAAACAAACCACCCCAACATACAACTCCATAACTACAAGGGCACTGTTCTGTGCCAAAACCTGTAGGTTGTAATCGTCGCAGGAGGGACACAAACTAGCTCTTCCAGAGTAAGCCAAGATTTCCTAATAGCAACCAACTCGACCCTGTCGCTTTCTCCACCGGGCGCTTGTCTTGTCCTCCTAGCGCTTATAGCTCGCCGCTCGTAGTTCACTTGTCTTCTAATTTGAGGAAAATTAGAACAGTCTCAGAGGAGATGCTATGGTGGTGCTGTTGGCGTTTGAGGCTGCCCTGAAAACTAGGTCAGTCTCCCTGACAGTGTCTAGTCTGGGCAGGCGACAGCTCGTATAGAGAAAATAAATAAACGCGTTCCCAAAGCAAATAGAACATTGTAAAGCAAAGATTGCCTCAGATGTTCAAGTCGGTGTGCCAGACATCCTATACAGGCTAAAGCAGGAGGTCGCCAGGTTGCCCAGCACCAGCCCCTCGAGTTTAACCCCATCGGTCAAATGTCCAAGGTTGGAAAAGTCTTTTGTCCTAATCCATAAATAGCTGTCTGAGATTGGCGCCCAGTTTCAGATGATCGCTTGGCTTGGAGATGCGACGGCAGATGCTAGTGTGACGTTGCAGGGGTGGTTGCGACGAATGCGAAACAGGGTTAGAGCTGTCAACTTGGAAGCGAAGGGGCATCTTGAAAACTCGATTTCAGTCACTATAAGAGGCACCGTATCTAGTATTCTGAATTTGTTTGGATCATCACATTCTTTCTCATCTCTCCTGTTTATACTACCTCTTCACTTCTCTGTGGCCGGCCCACCCTCATTTTTATACTCTCTCACTTCATTCGCTCCCATTGCCCGGTCTCTTACACTCTTTGATCGTCATCATGAAGGCTGTTTCGATTCTTTACTTGGTCACTGTGGCCTCTGCCATGTCTATTCAGCCGAGGCAATTCGGCGGACGATTCCGTGGACGGTTTGGTGGAGGCGGCAATTTTGGCAACGACGTTGCTCCAGTTGACGGCAACGTGCCGCAGAACGACAACGGCAACGGCAACGTTAATGTCCCGCAAAATGGTAACGGCGGTAACGGCAACGGAAATGGCAATGGCAATGGTGACGCCAACGGTGATGCCAATGGGGATGTTCCGCAAAACAACGACGGCGGCAACAACAACAACAATGCTGGCAATGATAACAACAACAACACTGGAGCCGGTGGCGGCGCAGCCGACGACACTACCAATGGAGGCGGCGCAGCTGATGATGCTACCAACGGAGGTGGTGCAGCTGGCGACACCACTGGCAATGACGGCGCAGCTGGCGATAATACCAATGGAGGCGGTGATCAGGCAGCCAACGGCCAGACGGTTGTCTTCACTGAGATCGGCGGCGTACCAGGCAACGAATGCCTCACCTTCCGCAACAACGGTGAAATCGTCGACGCCGCATGCGTCAACGAAGCCATCGACCGTCAAATCACTCCATCCGCGGTCAATGGTGCCAACGCACTCCGCGTCCAGCGAACATTCACCGCGGGGTTCAGGCCTGACCTCGTTGACGTTCAGGCTTGCGTCGGATTCAACGGAACGCATTTCCGCGCTGAAGACTGCAATGCGCAGGGTATTGAGCTTGTCACTTTCAGCAACGGCGAGTTGAGGGCTTCTGGAGGCGCTTGTGCTAGCGGTCACGATGATCTGGCGCAGATGACGGTTGATGCTGCTGGAAACACGTGTGCGACTTACACCACGACTAATGTTCAGCCTGCGGCCGCATAAAAGGTTCTGAATATTCGGTGTATCCCAGTGTACCTATCCTAGAAGCTGGTAATTGGCTCTTGAGATCCCAGACACCTGGGCTCTCGGGTGCAATGTAGCTAGAGAGTATAATCTTCAAGTAGTAATATCCTTTCGAACCAGCTGCCTTCCCAAATCCTCCCGTATATAAACCTCATTAAACTGTCTCAGATATGGATCACGCATCATGCCATCAAAAGCCTTGACGAGATCTTCATCCCGACCTTCGGTGAGATGCACGATACGCCATGTGTTGACAGGGTTCTCCTCACTCCCAACCGCGCAGTGTTCGACGTGAAACAGTGGCTGTTTTTCCCCAGTCGTGATTTTTGAGCCATCGGGAAGAGTCGCCTCTGCCACTCCAAGGAAGAATGCCTTTTGGTTGACATGATCGAGACAAACGCGCTCAATAACTGTTGTGTATTGATCGGGATCCTTCCAAATCCTTTGGTCCGTAATGCGGATGAAGTACTCGAGAGAGCCCTCCTTGGTATGGTTGACTACCTTCAAACTCCCGGGACGGATGACGTGGCTGATGTATTTGTCTGGGCCCAGCGCCTTTTTCACTTCCATATCCCAGAGCAGGGACTTGGTATAGGTAAATGGCTCATCGACAGTGTAGTTGTTGCTGATGATGGCATTTACATCCGCATCCGGAGTAGTGATGGCCGTGTTCTTGGGATTCGCAAATGCGGCTTCAAAGGTCTCGGCGTAACTCATCTTCGTGATTTGAAGGCGGTCAAATGGCGCTGCTGGATTTCTTTAGGAAACAGCGAGGCTTCCAAGGAGCCAACACCTTGTGGCCAACTGGCTGGTCTCCTCTTAAGCGAGCCCAGCCGAGCTGACAAATGCAGCGGGTTGCATGAGCCAAGCATGTGCATCACGTAACTTGACTGCATTTCAGCTACGAATAGAATCAAATGCCAAGAGCCAGTGCGGAATAACTTCGGTTCTACCGCTACCTATGTAAGCCTGACTCTGTCAACGCGGTTTGAATAGCTTCACACGCACGTCACGAATGATGCGGCAAACGAGATGAAAGTGAATCAAATCGCATGATACGAAAGAGGTTTGAGAGTATCGACTCCAATTCTGGGCGATCCAGCGTCGTTCTCGCAGATCCTAAAGGAAACTGAGTCAGTAAATCAAGATGTCATAACCAGTCAGAAAACCGTGTTTGTCGAGTTGTCAGAAAACCGCATCGAGTACTCTTTGGACAATATCACCTCAAAATGGCTTCCGGTCATATCACGCTACACATCTCAACGCAATGATATGTTTAACTTCCGCATTCCGTCTATTTAAACTATAGCTCATTCTCATATACAATGTAGCTTTTTACAGCCTTTCTCATATGACTATATACATAGCCTCACCAGTTTGTCTTGCAAACTCTCTCATTACAGCCGACGACACCAACTTCAACTGCCTCAATTATGGCAAAGGGAGCATCGTCACGATGCAAAGAGCGTTGACGCAGGCGCAGATGTTGGCTCCCTGATCCAAACAGAACGAAGCACCCACGCATTGGGTATCACTACCACATGCAAACTCGGGCAAGGCGGTGGTGGTCATTGTCGCCATCGTCGTCGTCTTGAGGTAGCACATGAGGTTGATGCAGCCGCAGCGCATGGGATCGCACACGCCGCCACGCAGGTCGCAGTCCGCATCATTTTGACATGGGAATAGGCCAGCAGGGAAGAAGGTCGAAGTGGACGTGCTTGCAGTCTCGGTCTCGGTCGAGCTTGCCGTGGTGGAAGTGATGGTGATGTAGGTTGAAGATGCTTCAGCTGAAGAGGTTGTCGCAGTGGTTGTCGCATCAGTGCTGACAGTCGATGTAGCCGTTGTGGATTCGGTAGCGGAGGATGTGGTTGTTTCGGCAGATGAGGAGTCAGTAGTTGAAGCAGTGGTAGTTTCGACGCTTGAGGACTCGGTGGTAGAAGATGTGCTGATTTCAATCGATGAAGACGTGGTAGTCTCGACCGTTGATGACTCGGTAGCCGTCGAAGACTCAGCAGTCGAGGTGGTAGCCTCAGCCGTTGTTGACAACGTAGTGGAACGAGTTGGATAGCACACTTTGCCGTTGGCGGCGCCAACGAACAGCAAGGCAAGAACGCCAGTGAACAGCTTGGAGGAGACCATAGTAACGAGTGACAGGTGCTGTTTGCAGTGGAGAATGAGAGGTGAGAGCTGCTGAGAAAAGGACGACAGCCGATAGTCTCCTATAAGTCTCCCCTGACGCCGTCCTTAGCTGGCGTCAGCAAGCCTCGACAACACAGCTAGCAAAAGCTATTGCCCAACATGCATCTTTAGTCCAGGAACACAGGGATTGTTGCCTTGCTGATCGTTATTAACGC
Organism: Fusarium keratoplasticum; assembly: GCF_025433545.1. Classification (NCBI taxonomy): domain Eukaryota; kingdom Fungi; phylum Ascomycota; class Sordariomycetes; order Hypocreales; family Nectriaceae; genus Fusarium; species Fusarium keratoplasticum. The sequence continues at coordinate 1,596,647 of NC_070535.1, forward strand.
GGCGACAAACTTGGAGGAAGGTGTGCCAACTCATATTAAACGGCTTGCGCAACCAATCCGCGACCTGAACCTGGCGCGAATATATGGACCTTTCCAATAGTTTCTTGTTAGCCCAAGCCAGGTCCTCTGAATCGACGATCTCTGCTCGCTTGGGGTAGTTGACGTCAGAGGCCGCTTGCCCCGGACAGGGGAAGCTTGTATGCCCAATCACGAGTTGGACTAGTCAACCTCTTATCAGGGGCTAACGTTGGGGCTGTTGTCAGCTTGTAAGGGCTGAAATCGTGAAGAAGGCCAAACCAAACCGTCTTCATCGTCTCGTGCTGCTTTATACTCTGGGGACGAAGATGATTTATTGTCAGTCCCGGCTCTTCAGCTACAATGTAATGGAAGGGGGCGAGGGATAAAACTGTTAGAGGGGTGTGGATAAAGAAAGACTGGCTCATAGTGCGTAGGTAGGATGAAATATCTCTTGAATTTCAAGCTGAAGGAGTACTTGAAACCTTGAAGCACTCTCAAAGATCGATCTTTCAGAAGACTAATATATATTACCGTATGTCACCACTTTATCTGTCTGTAAATTCAGGAAACAAAAGCCTAGTTGATTTGTTGTTCCTCCCATCGTTCGCGAGCCCTGACCGCACCAAAAGTCAAAAGGAATACCGCATTTGGTATACACTCAAAAAGACTGAGGGGGCTGTCATTATCGCTACCTATGAAATGGCATGTGCTTATGATAAGAACAAAAATCTTCAGTCAAAATCGTGTGGCTGCAGGGTAGGCGTCCTTCTTCTCGCGAGGCAGTTAGTTACACGATTAACTTACACAGGCCCTTTATGTTGTAAATCGACGTCCTGAAAAATAAATAACTCCTAGCCTCACAGAGCCTCCAGTTGTCATCTCTTGACTCCATTTCGCTATTGAGGGTGTGTGGTAGATATCATGCAGGTTGCTGGTTGCTCAGCCATGGTCGATAGCAGATAACGGCTTATCGAGATAAGAAGAATTCTTATCTGTTATCTTGCTAACATGGAAAAGCGTCGCCGGAACCTCGGATGCCGCAGCTTGCAGCCCATTGGCTGCTGGAAGGGCGGCGTCATGAAGCTTTACCTAACCAAGTAGTACTCCCAACCGTGAACATTTGCAGAGTTAGAGAGCTATCTTGGCCTGGATCACAGCCCGAACAATGAGATATCTCGTATTGACTCTGTCCAGAGGGAGGTTTCTCTCCACCGTGCAGCCCAGTTGGACTACTCGTTGACGGCTAAGGACTACACTGGGACTGACGAATACAATGATTTGTGGACAATTGGGGCTTGCCGCTCCATCTGATCGGGACGAGATCCGTAGGCATCATTGTGTTAGTTCACGACAATGGAGACAAACCAAACCCGGTCCCACTGTCGAACACAGGATAATTGTCGACTGATTCCGCGCCTTGGCAAATCTAGCTCCCCATGGGGATGCCTGACAGCAAGCGAAGCTACCCTCGATGCGTTACAAGCGGCCAACTCTGTTGCGATAACTCGACCTGATATCATGACGCGGTCTTGGGCACAGCCGAACTTCAAAGTTGGCGGTGTTCGAGTTAATACCCTTTTCAGCAATTTCCAACGCTAACAGACGTCACCGTATCAACGTCAAGGGTTCTCCATTAAGTAAGCATCCGAGCTGCGGATCGATGCTGTGTTAAGTAAAGCGCGTCGTTGAAGCTAGCTCTTGATTGGGAAATATCTCGAACTTCGTACCCCCGCATGTTCCAAAGTTTGGAGCTCAGGAGCTTCAAGGGTCAGCATTCGCTTTCATTCTTAAGCTTGACTTTGCACCTCTCTTCTTCTTGATATCTTTTCTTAGCTGCATCGGTGTTGAAGTGGATTGATCGAATCGTCTCAATTGCAGCCGTTTCAATTGTCCTTTGCTTCACATTTCCCCTCGCAAACTCACCCTCACAATGTCCCCCTACCGCGCCAATCTCTCCAATGAGGGGCACACCTACACCAAGCAGGAAGGCTTGGTCGCTGGTCTCCGCACCTACGGCGTCGTGCAGCCAGAGCGCAAGATTCGACAAGTCGACGACGGCAATGTCTGGGAGGCCATTGTAATTGGCTCCGGTTATGCCGGTCTGATTGCCGCTCGTGACCTTGTCAAGGCTGGTGAGCAGTGAATGAGGAAACGTGAGGAAATATGCCGTTGACATTTTGCAGGCAAGAAGACTCTCCTCATTGAGGCCCGAGATCGCGTTGGTGGCCGAACCTGGAGCGCTGAGCTTGATGGCACAACATATGAGATGGGTGGCACCTGGATCTCACACGTCCACGGTCGCGTGTTTGGTGAGATGGTGCGCTACGGTCTCAAGGACGACGTCTCCATGACCCGCACAGAGAACGGCGGTTGCGATTACTTCACCCTCGACACTGGTTCCGGTTCCCGAAAGTTCACCCACAAGGAGGCTGGTGAGATGACCGCCAGAGCCTGGGGCATCTTTATTAACATTGATGGCAACAACGGTCGCGACATCTGCCCTCTGCCTTACTCGACTCTTGGCAACTCGCGTGTTAGTGCCAATCAGGTCAAGGCTGTCGATCAGCTCTCATGCCGTGACCGCATCGACCAGATCAAGGACCAGCTGAGCGCCGATGAGCTTGCTCTTCTTGAGTCGCTCGTTCCGCACATCGGAGGTGGCTCCGTTGAGAATTTTGGATTCCTTGAGATGCTCCGCGCCCAAGCTCTTCAAGGTTACGATATCGCCACTTTTGAGGAGGTTTGGACACTATACAAGATCCGCGAGGGTCAGTCTACGCTCGCTCGTCGTATTTTCGACGACGCTGTCCTACTTGGCCTCCAGTACTCGTTCAAGACTCCCATCAAGTCCATCGTCGAGAGAGAAGGAATCGTGTCCCTCCACACTCCGGACAGCAAGATCTTCCGTGCCAAGCGCGTTGTCAACACCATCCCCATCGCCGTGCTTCCCGACATCCACTTCGACCCACCTCTGTCGCCTCTTCGCCAGGAAGCCATCAAGATTGGCCAAGTGGACTATCTGACCAAGATTCATGCTGAAGTTGAGGGAGATCTCCGAGGTCTCCGAGGTTGTACTTGGCCGGGTGATATGCTGTATGTTTACGGCGATGGTTTCTGCGCTGGCGGCAAGACGACCCGCATCACCTCGTTCGCTGGCGACAATCGTGGCAAGCTCGATCCCCTCAAGGAGCCCGAGCGTCTTGAAACCGCCCTGAAGCGATTCCACCCCATGGACATCAAGAAGGTCGTCTTCCACGACTGGGTCTCTGACCCTTACGCTAAGGCTGGTGCTGCCTGGTATCCCGCTGGTTTCCTCACCAAGTACCTTGCCGAGCTCCAGAGCCGTCACGGAAATGTCTTCATGGCCAACGCCGACTGGGCCAACGGATGGAGATCCTTTATCGAGGGTGCGATGGAGCAGGGTGCTCTTGCTGCGGATCAGGTCTTGAACGAACTTGGCATCCTTGGCGCCAACCCTGCTCCTGGCGAATACCAGCGCCCTTCGAGACTGTAAGGGGAAGGTTGGGGATGTGATTTGTTTAGCTAAGAGTGTATTGTAAAATGATAGCAGAATGAGAACCTTCACCGAGAGTGACTGCCCAAGAGACATGACTTACATACCTTTTTCAGTTCGTTTCTGATGTCCAGGGACGAACGCCAGCCTAGATTCTATACATATGGAGTACAATTATATCTTATCTACGTCTTGAACTAGAAAGTGCAATAAGCGGTAGACATAAATCATGTATCTAACTTCAGTATTAGTTCTATGCCGGTATAGTTTACGTCTTTTCTCAAAGGGAGATAGCACGGAAAGTATGTCATCCTCATGACATAAATCACGGGATTGAAAGGCTAACTGGAAGAGCCTTTGAGGACAAGGCGCGGAACCCAATTGTATCAAGGCCCTTTGCCAGAGCTACCATTGCTAGTCCTGAAGTGTCACTCGCCCTCGGTGTTCTTGCTGTCGAAGATACGATGATAATTGTGTTTTGTGAAAATTTACCTTTACAAGACTCATTCCGCTCTATAACTAGTGAAAGGCCGTCAACTGACATGATCTGATTTGAATATGCTGTGGTTGAGAACCTTGCTGCACAAAGACTGGCTGGTCCAATCGCTGTTTCGCGTTTCGCTCTTCGCGAGGTTGTCGTTCGAGAACCAACACCCGCCCCCCCTTCCAAAGATACTTGACTTCTCCGTTTGTTACGGCGCATGGCAGCCTGACTGATTGGCAATTAGCATGCTCAATGCTCATCAGGTATCTTTCAGTGTTGCAAAAAGCCGAGCGAGGTATAACTCCGCTCCGAGTCTCTCAAAGGAACACCCTCCCCGTCAAGGTTATTCCACATGTATTTGTCGATCGTCGTATGTCACCATAGATATTGTGTCATTGTGGCTATGAATCCAAAAGGTCTCTGCGTGGTGGATGCTTCAGCCTCTGTAAGTAACCATGGGTGGGAACGCCGCCCAGAGTGGTTTATTATCAAACAGGATAGTTGCCTCCGCACTGCAAGGACCCCTTGCCATGCCACTTGAATGATCTCGGGAAGTTATATATTGTTTCTCGACGATCTACACTGTAAGGAAAGTGTTGAGAAAAGGCAGATTGCTATGAACGTCGATGTTTACTGAATACTATAGAAACAGACTTGGGGAATGAGGCCAACCAGCTTCAAAGTGAGACTTGAAGTAGAGTAAGTGGAATAAATGCTTGAAGGGAACGGTGGTTCAATAGACGATCGAATCTTTAACTACAGTTAAGCTTGGATGTAACATAGAGTCCAAAGGGCCGATAGCTTTCGGGTGTTGGTTGTCGGTGGCCCCAAAGCAACGAAACAAGGCAGTGTAGTCGCAACCCCAGTGCGCATATGCAGAAATTTATCAAGGAGCTGAATCCTCCGGAGGTGGCGACAAGTATGATGAATATACCGTTCGAGAACTCGATCCTCCAAGTTTGTCAGCAGTTATGATGAATTGATAACGAGATTTGGGCTTCATGGACTGCACAACGAAACAAGTTGGCTCATTTGACATTGCCGAGGATATTGGGGATCATGCCATGGTTTGACCATGTGTGGCATGGCTCAAGTAAAATCAAGGATCTTGATGCAGATTCTGCCACTTCACTGCCACCCTCTGCATCCTGGGGAGCAGCACACCTTGTCTTAGGAACTTTTTTGCGGCATCTGTAGCGAGCGCGGGGGTAGTTTGCGCCGGTAACCCTGTCCAAGTTAAAAAGTCAAAGTATGCTTAGAAGGAATACTGCATGATACTTCCGTCAAGATGCGGCCCGACCGAGGCTTGGCAATCTGCAACTCGAGCATCACCATCATCCCAAGTTCAGGGCTCGGTACCGGATACAGAACGTTATGACGCGGCAAGTTGAGGTTTTGTGCATGATCGACAGCCTTGGAACTTTGTTAATTTGCCTAGAATGTAACGGTAATGTGTCAAACAGAACATAACCAACAGCCAAGCCCCCCTGGTCGTGACACTGACAGCCCGGATGTGCAACGACGAATTCGGCAACGAGTGCGAAAACACTGCGAGTGTTCCTTTTATCAAATTAAGACGCAAGCCACCGTTTCAAACAAGACGATCGGGTGACGTAGGCATAGACACGATACGCTGGGGCCCGGGGTTATCTGTGGAGGATCGGATCCTACAAGCCTCAAGCGCCTATCCCTGCCTCGTGCTGGGGCTAGCTGAGAGTCCCCCTTGCAATGCCGCCGCCAATGGTCAAAATCCCTCGAATTTTCGTATGAGGTACCTTGTCTTGATCTGCGGCAGGTGCATACAGCCTACCTTGGCACGGCAAGGTGCCTTGCAAGGCGTTGAGCGTCCAATTGAGACTGGTATCAGGATTCACAGCCTCAGCTAACCGCTCTCAGCTGCACGTTTGCCTGACCCCTCGAATATTACCGAGTAGGCTTTGTTTCTTAAGCCCAGTAAGCTCTTAAGGTTAATCTTGATAAACATAATACATTGTTTAGTGGCTGAGCCTCGCGCGGGTCGGACATGCAAGCCGCCTCCGACAGAGGAATACGATCCTCGCCGTCGGCAGTTGCATCTAGACAGTGACTTGCCTATCAGACCCAGGAGCTTGACGATCCTACCCGCCGTGGATTTGTGTGAAGCGGCAGAGTGAAGCATGAGACCCCACAAGGCGCAACCTCGGTGTGGACTGAGCGTCTAGAAGACGTCACTCATGCTCAGCTCGTCCGAGGCAGGGTGTGTCTCACAGGCTTTCGGTCGTGAGATGAAGACCTGATGATGGAAATGATCAGACCCGAGTGGTAGAGACTTCAAGTATAAAGAGGAAGGGACGACTTGCCTTTCAATAGCTTCGTCCGCCAACAACACACTCTCATCTCCTCAAGAGATTCATACTGATCATCAATTTCAATTCTACCCATTCCATTCAACATGACAAAGAACTCTGGCCTGGCTGCCAAGGGCCTGGTGCTCCTCTTTGCCACCACCGCTTTTGCAAACCCCATTGAGAACCTCTACCGCGAGCTCCTCAAGCGCGATGAGCCTCCCCGTGCCCTCGACGAGCACTGCTCTGAAGAGGAAAAGAAGTGGCAGCCTGCCTTGGACTTGTAAGCTGAACGGTAACACAATCGCGGCTGATGCTGACTTTGAGACAGTGACAAGGACAGCTGCTACAACGTGCCGGCCATCGACAAGGACGGCAACATCGCTACTGGCGACACGGTCGATTACCAATATTCATGGTCTGATAAGTGCCGCGACATTGAAGACCTTGATAACAACAACGTCTACGTGCGCACTCGCTGCAACAACCACTGGTGTGGTTACTTGTACGACTACTACTTTGAGCGTGATCAGTCCGTTCAGGGTGTCATCAGCGGCGGCCACCGACACGACTGGGAGCACATTGCCGTCTTCACCAAGGACAATGAGGGCGCTCAAGTCGTCGCCGCCTCCGCTCACGGTGACTACATCACCAACAAGGCTGGCGATGTTCGCTTCCACGAGGGCACACACGTCAAGGTTGTCTACCACAAGGATGGCGGCTCTACTCACGCCTTCCGCTTCGCTGAAAAAGACGACGATGCGATCGAGAACCACAAGGGATACTGGTTTGTTGGACCTCTGGTTAACTGGGAGGGCTTCCCCAGCGGTGAGATCCGCGACAAGCTCATGAACCACGACTTTGGCGAGGCGAACGTTGGCATCAAGGACGGGAGCTTCAAGGCTAACCTGGACCGCGCTCGCAACGACCTTGTTGACGGCTTCAACAGCGGTTAAATGCATGGGCTAAGTTTGGAGTTGAGAGCTCCATCTGTGAGGGGGGGAAAAGAGTGTGGAGGAGATGGGATTGGGATCTCTCTTGTCTATAGCTGGACTGTGACCTTCAGATTGACCTGTACTTTTTATTTCAATACATTATGCGCGCGCAAAACTCTTTAGCACATTCCTCTGTGAACTCACCTTACAGCCTACGTCTCACACATTCGGACCCAACACCGGGAACATGGAGGCACGAAACACATATCGCCGTTGTAGCGCATCATTGATGGTGTTAGAATCGTCCATTAGGGCGTGAAACTGGGTTCGAAGTGGAATGGCCCGTCAACCGAATTGGGGCTGAGGTGTCATTTTCGTTCGTATCTGGCGGTTGAGTAAATGGCCCGAAGCAATATCTCCAGGTGGTGGGAGGTGTCAACGGCAGAATCCCAATCAGACATAGGCGCAGCAGTGAAATTAATAAGATTAAGGACATTTTCTCCCTTCATTTATGCTTAAAATAGTTTATAAGTCGACGAATGTCGTCGGGAATACGAAATCCAATCTCGTAATTGAGTTTCTTCCGAGCGGCCCGGCCCGGGGCTGCATGACCCCACCAGGTTGACCTCGACCCCGGCAAAGACTACGATCATCTCCCCTGCCAAGGCCATTGAGACTGATAGAAAGATACGTATGCTGTGGCGGATAGTTCTTCTCGTCGTGGACCGAAAGAGGACCCAAACCTACAGCCTTGTAATGCCCATATTGAGTGCTCGAGATGATGATGGCATATGGTACGGTACGCCCTCACGTAAAGCAATGCCGTCAGCAGGTTACTCTATTATTCTGCTGGACTCAATTCTTAGTGTCATTATGACTGACAGTCAGGGCAGGGTTAAACACATCTGACAGATGGATCTGGCAGCTTACAGCTCGGGTATCGCATCTCCCATGCAGCAACTACGTCATTGTCAAGACGGAGCTTAAGCTCGAATAGTAGTAACCTATCTATATATCTTACCATCGGTTACATACCTGGCTTATCATCGAAATGCTCCTGCCTCCACTGCTCACCTTGGGGATAGCGCTAGCGAGGGATTGCCTTACAACGTCAAGATGAGGCAGTTCGATTAAGCTGGACATCAGCTTCGTCTATACGTCTTATTGCTGACAGATGCCACCTACTTTTGACGATTTGTCGATGCCATATAAGTCGCGGTTGAGAAATGAGCTTAAACAATTTTCCACTTCAAGAAGGATCGAGTTACAAGAAGAAGATTCAGAATGACTCGAGTAGTGATGTTCTATTAGTGTGCTACAGGAAGTAAAAATGCTGCAATGCTTGCGTAATGCTCTATCGTGTCTATAAGGATGCCATGTTGGCGCATCAATGGGGTATATGTCTATCAGGTTCCTTTTTTCCCTTACTCCTCCTTCCCCTCAGTGGCAGCAGCAGCTTGTGGTGCCGCCGCCTGCGCCAGACATCTCTTCCTGATGCTAAACACGGCCGTGACGTGTCCCACCACCCACCAAGCAAACAGAACGGGAAGACCGATGTGCAGGTAGTTGCCGCATCCGGACCAAACTTCGATCAGAACGATCCAAAGAGCGTGAGCAGGGAATGCGTATCCGATGCGGTAGAATCCAGACATAAGCTCGAAGGGGAAGATACAGGCCGAGACGTTGACCATGAACCATGTGAGTAGGAAAAATGGTGTAAGCGCCATCGGTACAAAACTGTTTATAGTCGACTCCAGCACTTGGAAGTTGGTATCCATAAACAGCCAGAACGTCAACCACGTGAGAGCCCAGTGTCCGCCGTTGACACCCCAATCCTCACGGAAAGCCCAGATATATCCAGTAACAACGATGGCGAACAGCATCGAAAAGACCTTGCCGGTGATGAATCGCATCACGTAGACGTGGCTGATGCGCATGCTCTTGTGAATGCCAAAGCTGTCAAAGATGCCGTTCATGGCGAGAACGTAGAAGAACTGGCCCAGAATAGCCATGACGATGTTGATGGTGTTGTAGAGGTTTCTCGCGGCTTGGTTCGTAGGACGGATCACGTCGGGGGCTCCCTGAATGGGGTTGAGGTAGGCTTGGATGGCGGCGGGATCGCTGCTGTTGACGTTGCCAAAGGCGGCTTGGCCTTCCTTTGTTCGGTAGTAGCCACCTCGCATGGCGCCGAGGAGGGATTGGAAGTTGGAGACGAGGTATCCAGATGCTGTGGTTGGGTATCTGGCGCTGTTGTAGATGAATGTCACACTGTCCGTGGGGTCGTAGTTCTGGGCTGCAGAGCCGCCTTCGATGGCAGCAGCAAGACGGTCAGAGGCGCCCTTGTGGACAAAGACGGCTCCCCAGTAATCGGCCTTGCACACGCTGTGCCTCACATCTTCAGGGTCGGGGTAGTTGGAAGACGATTGAAAGTCGAGGGATGGGAATTTGCGGCTCTGCAGACCTTGGTAGGCAGTTGAGACTGACTCTCCAATAGGGCCACCATCGTAATCAACAACGAGGATGTTAAGTGCCGATACTCGATCATTTACTTTGAAGGATGCACCGAAAAGGTATGAAAGGTCGGCAAGGAAGACAACGAGGATGGCCACCATGACGCCCATCAGGACCTTGACGGCCATGACCCTCTTCTGACGCCATTCTGGCGCGTTGATGCCCTGTCTTGCAGGACTTGACATGCCCAAGTCGTCGTGTAGTGTTGGCTCAGGGGAGGACTGCCGGATAGTGTTGTCGGACATGGCTGCTGCAGATGTAGTTGCTGTTCACAGTAAAAGGAGTCAGGGAGCGGCCGACCGGGAATAACCTGACTTTTCTCAACCATGGACCAAATAATGGGAAGAGGGAGCTTAAGAATAAAACAAACGTCAGGCCATTTTCCGGGGAGCGGAACCTTTCCTGGGCTCATGGCCCGTAAAAGGGACCAAAGCAGGCTCTTTGCGAAATTCATTCATTGGTCAGTTGGCGGGATTACAATGGACCTCAGCTTGCCCCCTTCGGTGTTCCTGGTAAGGCCGAGTCGCGAGGGAGCGAGAACGATCTTTTTGCGACGACGTCATTGGACAGTTCCAGGCCCAGATCTTGAATTGATAAGATAAGTTTCCGTTTTTCTCTCCGGTCATGTGGCCGTGCTCCGACTTTGAGGGTCTCTCGGTCCCGGGACGCGTGTCCGAAGGCCGAGACCCGGTTTGTTGGACTAAACTCCGGGCACCGACCAACAACCAACAGCTCGCTTTTAGTGAGAGTTACCCGAGTGCGATGCATTCTGCAGGCTCTCCGTAATGAAATGGGCTACTTATTACGAATCAGTTGTCCGAGGTCTATGCGATTGCGAATGCCCGCATTCTCGGCCTGGTGATAACCGGAGATCGTTACATGAGCCACTAACATGAGGAGGAATCTAGATAGGCATTAAAAGACTTGCACTAATGAAATCTAAGCTGTTTCGAACTTGATGCTATCCATATCTCTAACGTCTAGCCTGGGCTGTGCTTGCTAATCACTCGTGCGTGGCACGGACTCTACGGATTACCGAGGTGCGAACCCCGTAGGGATGGATTGTTGATCAATAGTCGTCATTCGTTCAATGCCCTACGACATTTAGCTAGGGTTCTGTTATTTTGGCGTCATGCAAGCTCTATCGGCTGACGATTCATCCATCTCGGTAACTTTTTGGGACTTGGCGAGTCGTCTTACAGACGCGCAACGCGCACGCGGTCACTGTAAGCTGCCCCGCTGATTCTAAGCTGACCGCGACATCAATCACGCTGCCTGGATCTTTTGACTGCATTTATCCGATTGTCGCGGGTTTAGTACCCGGATCGGCGACTAACAAGGCCACATGGCGCGCTAGAATCATCATGCTTGAGGCTCGGGTCAAGTGACGAGGTTATCTCCGAGATCCCTGTCCGGGCAATTGAGCATCTAAATCCGGTCGCACTATTGGTCGAACTCACGAATGCCCGTCAGGAAACCTGACTGCTATCCTGTACACCACAATCGTATCCAGTTCTGCTTCAAGTCTTGTGACTTTTCTTTCGTGAAGTGAGAAGCATGCGTTGGAATAACAATTAATATGCTTCGCTATTGGTTAATTAGATACGCTCACCTTGTCTTGGCTTGCGTCTTCCGACTGGCCATCATCCGCGAAACACGGAGCAAACTTGTCTCCCTCACAAACTCTATGTGCCTCACCAGCGTCGCAGAGTAGGGGTGGATCGTCTTTGATGATCAGCACAGACGCTGCGTGCAACTTGGCTGTCAAATCTTCAAAGAAACCAAGGTGCTTGTTTCCGTAGAGCAGAGGCCTCACGTTGTATCCGATGGGATTGATGAGCCAGTTCGTACGCGTTGACGCGCCACGTTTGGCAGGATAAAAAGCGCCAGCAGAATCATTTGTGAGGGCCGTTGGCCACTAGAACGGGGGGTATTTCCTGTCCACCTCAGAGTTGCAGGGGAGGTAGCGAGCAGAGTCATCGTTGCGGACCACGCTTCCCGAATAGTAGTAATCCAGCACAAGAGTGAGTTCGAAACCCTTATCTACAGTAGCTTTCAACAAGAAACTCAATTTCTGGCCGTAGAGCTAACAGATACTAGGTTAAAAGAAAAAAGAAAAGTGTCAAGTCACCGGTAGATGCATCAGGCTTGGGGTCGCCGTCACTATCTGGTGGTGTCACTGTGGAGGTTGGTCTCGGTAAAAGGTGGTTCCAATTAATAGAATAGTGCGTGAATTTTGCAGGGTCAATAGACATGATAGTGGTAGGGTGGTTGCAAGAATGAGCTGAATGGACAAGAATAGTGAGCGGAAGCAACGCTGAGAAGATCAAGTCGAAACTACCCAAACCGCTGAAGTGAGATTGGGCATTGATAGGCAGATTGAAATATGAGAATTGAATTTACAACCTGCACTATTACGCATGTCTCACGCCCAGACACTCTTTCAGGCACCTTTTCAGCTCGGCTAGTTGGGCTTGTTGCACCTAGCATAGCCCCCATGATGCCACCTCTGTCAAGTCTGGGCTCGCCTATTTGACATGACAAAGCAACCTCCTGCGAACTGGTCCGCTTTGGACGAGCCAAGACAGAAAATCACAACAGAACTACAATCTTATCGCCCCCTCCTCAGGTAAAGTCGACAGGCTTGACCTTATCGATGTCGATCTCCTCACCGTTCGCCACTGGCTGTCCATCCATCGTGCTCAGTGCACTTTCCCGGCGATGGACGCGTGGCGATGTAATATGGCCCAGACAAGCTTCCGTCGGAGTTGCGAAGATACACTCTGTCTCCGACGTGAAGGCCAATCGGCTGCTCAAAAGCCCTGGTCAACGAAACTCATATGGCCGGTTAATGGGAATACAAACATCATAGCCGCCCACCCACACCAAGTGGCGGTTGTTGCCTTTAGATCTGGGGCTTGGCGAACGGCTTGGAGAGGTACAGTTAGCATGCTCACAAACGGGCGAGCCTGGGTGGCTTCTGGTGAGACCTACTCTATAGCGTAAGTCATTGTGGAATGAAAAGTAATTGAAATTCTTTTTCGATGCTGCATTGACGAGTGAATGGTTGTCGTCAGGCTGGCGAGTGCCTCAAGTATTTCAAGGCACCCTGCCAATAATAAGAGGCAACAAGGCAACCAGGCTGAGCTGCCCAGCCACCAACATGCATCTACATCTAGAAAACAGCGCATGCAGCTCGTGGCGGCACCTCATTGGGTTTTGGTGGGCAAACAAGAACGCCTCACTTTCAACCCGACGGGCAATGTTGAATATGCAATGACTCAAAACAGCTGCCAGTACTGGTATTGGGAGGCAATAATCTGCCATCTTCGTTGCGTTACTTAGGCATCTATGTCAAAAGTAGAGAAGCCATGATACCTTCCCAATCATGCCTACCTATTCTGCCTATTTGGGACGTATCGCCCTCTAGCAAAGTCCAGGTGGCCGAACCCCAAAGTACTGGGAGTCTATACCGCCATTAAGGAGAAGCGTTAACAAGATGCAGTTGAGGATTACAAACCCGGGTATCCTCGTCTCACCGCCCTGGTCTCATCCTATGATCGCTTCTTCATTTGTCGTCGATTTGATATGCTCCGATCACGACTACTGCTGTTGAAGCAAGACCAAATCTCAGTCCTCGAGGAAAAGCTGAATAAGATTGACGAGTCGGAATCCTGTCCACTTTTCCTTGGGAAAGCCCGAATCGACAACAATGACAGTCGGAAATCTGTCCTCAAAGATATTGAAGCTCGTCTTGCCGAGTATGGTTCGTATGCACTCTGTCCGGTTGCTTCCCAAGCTCACGTTGAATAGACCAATTAGTAGAAAGAACTCAAAAAGCTCTGAGTTTAAACACCGCCGAGCAGAGAGATGTAGATAGCCTACAGAACTGGTTGAGGGGCACCGGGTGCGTGGATAGACAAGAAATCCGTTTTCTGGAACATCGCAACGAGTTGTCATCTCTTGCCCTGACAAATGACAACGCGATGATCAAGTTTGAGGTTTGGGTTGAGGATAAGCTCATCCGCTTCTCACAGCGTTTTCGGCAGGTACTAATAATCTCCCAGTTTGTTATGCCATGGAAAAGCTGACAGTAAGGCAGAGCAGATATCGAAGTGCTTCGTCAGATCCTCATGTGCACATCTATTCAGGGCGAGTGATCAAGAGGATTGCCAGGGGGCTGATGCTGCTTCTCATCACGCTACTACTTATGATGCCAATCGTCATATGTAACCTCGTAGGCACCAATGCCGGGAGAATACTGGTTGTCATATTCTCCACGATTTCGTATCTTGCCATTCTTGCTGAATTGACAAACACGAGGACTGTCGAGTTGATTGTCGCAGGCACGACGTAGGTTATGCCTTTTATCAAGCATTAATGGTGATGTTGGAATGTTGCTGATTCGTCTCAACATAGGTATGCTACAGTTCTAATCGTATTTGTGTCTGGTAGCGTTATTGATGGTTGAGAACTTCTAACGTTACGGAGTAGGTGGAAATAAGGTGATTGTCTACCTTAAGAGAGAGTCATGACATGAAATTGTATATACTTGTGTCTAAAATAAGAAGTAGCAGAGCTCCGCAGGATCTGCGGGAAAATGAAGCTGACAACTGTAGAACCCGTTCGGAAGAAGGAAAAACTCAAGGAGTGCCTGCAAAAGTGCAAAATCTTTCATTTGGCCGACCATTTCTCGATAAACTACTATGACCCTCTCCATAGCCACCTGTTTCTTGACGACGAGGATGCTAACCCTCTAAGTGTTGTGGATCTTCTGGACATCAAGGATGACCTTGTTCCCTGTCCCGGCTACACCACGAGCAGCTCGTCCTCGTTGCCAAACAAGCTGACACCCTCAGGCAGTGGTGGGGGCAAGCCGCTACCCTTACCAACAGAGTATGGAGACCCAATAACCAACAGGGTTGAGTGCTTCAACGACATAGACATCCCCCGTTGGACAATCGAGAGGCATTTAACCAATACTGCGACAACTTCAAAGACATGGGGACCATACAGGCAGGCTGCTCCAGGAAGAGCACATACAGGGGTAAATTGTGGGGGTCTGTCATTATAGAGCTGAAAGTCGATCATGCCTGTAAACTTTGGTGTAGTAGGGAGCAGGGCGCAAAGTACCTGAGCACGACTCTCGACTCTTGTGACCGTGGGAGGAGTAAGAAGCATGGTGGTAGAGTTTCCAATAACTGTCTGAGCTGGATGGCTAATGCTAGTGTTTAGGAGGTACGCACTACAGTCTCGAGTCTTGTAGCCTCCTCAGCCATGAATTAAGAAGCTCATTTTGCCCGACCAACATCCCCAAAGACTACGCAGCTGGGGACGAAAAAGACCGAACCGGATCCATCCACTCGACTCTGGCTGTGAGCCCAGACTGCCCCAGTCTCTAACCGAGTGCCGAGATTAGCGCAAAGTCCCCAGTGAGGATCCTAGCGCATCTTTGCTCCCCAGACACGGCATTATCAGCAGGGATGTCGTGGAGACTTGGAAAAACTGGGTCAGCGGAAACGATTCAAATGTCCGTCATCAGACGGACATTAAGGTTTGAAACTACCCATGTTTGATCCGAGAAAGGGTCAAAGTATGCCTTGTCGCCGAGCATGGTGGAGAAGCGTCGAGGATCAAGCGTTCAGCTGCTGGCTTGCCCTTCAGGGAGAAGCTGTTTTCACTCCGCCATCTGGGTACGGTTTCGCGCAAGTGGCATTCCAGTCGGTGCAAAATTGACTTGATCCCTGAGTCATCTCACTCAGAAAGTGAGACACCCATAACGCTGCGCTGTGGCTTACTTTTCCTCATTCACTCTGCTCGATGCCCTTCACAGGGTGGTTTACGAGGGCAGGTCAGCAAGATAAATGAGGTTGGTCAACACAATAACCCTCTCCAAGGGCTGCTCTATTGCTGCAGCTTACCATCACCTGCTGCACTATACGCAGCACACCACCATGATCAGAATACCCAATCCGGCGACTCGTACAGAGCACGGAGTCTGCCCAATTACAGCAATGCAGGCAAACGCCGCAGCCAATCGACAGGGGCACATATGTCAGATGTGCACTTTCCACAAAACCGGGAACGGCGCAGCCGACACTGAAGTTTATTTATTCATCGGCCGAGAGACACATCGTGAAACAGGAGACCAGAAAAATTCGGAAATTATCTTCATCCTCGGTTAGGCGCTTGACAAAGTCCGGTTCAGCCACGAAGCATGTGGCTTGCCCTAGCAAAGGGGGAGGAAAAGGCGGAGGGCGAGTTGATTCCGCCGTGTGTCATGGGTTTGTTTTTAAGCTTATTATGCTTATTATCGCTTCAAAGTTTTCAATGATGCGCATCACGCGGTGATATCTGTGTTTTAAGGGAGCATGGCCAGCTGAATGAGGGTCTCGACGGCACGGTAGTTGTGGTCTCGGCCCTGGAAAGACCCTCAGCCGTCTTGGCATTTGACGCTGCCAAGCTTTGTTCACCGAAGCATGACCAACGTTTTTGCTCCCTTTTCTGACTTCTCGGGGACCAAAAGCAGCTGTGGCGGTGTCCAGGGCAGGAACCTGTGTCTAGACTGGCGGGTTAAAACGCCATTAATCTCTAGCAGCCCTCGCTTCGCTTGATGTTCCCCCTTGTGGCCGTATTCCGCCTTACAGGGCTGGTCGGCCATTGGGAGACTATTGATTCTGTGCTTATCGTGGCGGCGTGCTAGGCGCGCCACGATGTTCAGCTCGCTGGATCTGCTGGCTACCTCGCTTGGGGATAAGACTTGAGTTGTCCCTGAGATTTTTTGCAAAGTGGTACGGCAAGTTCTCAACGTCTTCAGACAGATACAGGCAAGATGAAGTTCTCACTTGTTTTGATGCCCTTGATGCTGCTCGGGGATGTCGTCTCCGCGCAGAGCAGTTTGAACGACATCTGCACTGGGAGCGCCAACTCAGGCTGCAAGGCGACTATCACGGTACCCAACGGCTTCAAGGTCATTACGAAGAAAAAGACGTTCACAAAGGTATGTCTTCTAACGTAGCGGGGCATAAATGATACGAGGACCGTCTACTGACGCCCAAGGGACAGGACAACCCGTGCAAGACCAAGAAGACGATCACCGTCAAATGTCCCACAAAGGCAAATCCCAAAAAGACATGCAAAAAACAAGCATGCGTAAAGGGTAAGACTTCTCCAACCACATTAGCAACCGCATGCTCACGCTTGTAGGCAAGGATGTCTGGACCAAGAACGTCCCCACGAGCCTTCAGATCACCTACGTCAAGATCAACGTCTGCAACAAGATCCGTCAAGTCCTCGGCAAGACCCTCGGCGACAAGTTCCTCAAGGCCAGAGATCCCATCTGCAACTGCTTCAGCAAGCTGCGCACCTTGAACAGTCAGGGCAAGTTTACGTCTTCTTCGGCGGGTAACTTTGACTTGGGCAACAACTACTACCTCGACCAGGCTCAGGATTTGCAAAAGGTACGGCTCTCTATTCTCTCTGTCCAATAACTTCTTGCTGATTTAGTCTAGTGTAACACCAATGGAGGTCTCAAGTATGGGCATAACAGGGTGGCCACCGTGAACAAACTCAAGGTAAACGGCTGGACTGTCGCCTTTGGCACTGATGTGTGTATCTCTATCCCTCATCTCGGACGTTAGATCGCTAACAGTAATCCAGCTGGAGCTTCCGACTTTCCGAGCCATGATTTCCGTGATCCACCCCTGCCGTGCTACGGGCGTCTGCGACTCCAGCCTAATTTACGCCGTCTTCAACAACTACCTCATCGCCTCATACCGAATCCTCCTCGGCCCCATCATCCCCGTCACGAACCGCTGGCGAGATAATCTCGCTGGTCTTGAAAGGAGCACTGGTTACGTTCTGAATCAAACAGACAATGTTTCTGAAGCCTTCTACGACATCCAGTCAACCCTCAACAACTACAGACACTACATTTGCGGCGAGCTCAACTACTGTGAGGGCAATCGTTTCCATATCAACAAGTTCATGGGAAATGTCGACAATGTGATGAGTATGACTTACAGCCTCATCCAGGCCAGCCAGCCCCTTGCTAGCCACAACGCCAAGGTCACTAGTCTATTGGGCGACGTGAACACACTCAGGTCAAACTGGGCCAAGGTCCCAACAGCCACCGAGATGGTCGACAGGATCAAGAACAACGAGATAAAGGTTGCCAAGGACGTTTTCAAGTTCATGCCCATCGTGCAGGGAATGTCAACCACTGCCAAGAAGGTCACTACTGAGCTTGGCCCTCTGAAGTCGTTTGTCAACCAATATCTTGCGGATTCAGAGAACCTCCATGATCTTATCACCAGCATGTTGGCGATTGACTGGAGGAAGGACCACCAGGAAGAGTTTGGCAACGACCAATACGGCGTCTATGTGCGCAACGGGCTCATCTCCATCCAGAACAACCTCAACGAGGCCCTAGCCGAGGCCGTCAAGGTCTACTTCTGGCTTATCCGGGCTGTCGACTATCAGCTCGAGGACTTTACTCTTACAAATGGCCGCTGGAGAATGGAGACTGGCACCACGCCTTACCAGCGATGGACGACTCTCCACATGGACATGCCCTGCACAAAGATCACCAAGACTCCGTACAAGAGCAACGGCCTGAGCAAGTTGTCCAACTCTCACCGGGTCTACTGGAAGTGTCCCTTCGGACCTCATGACACTCATTACCCCATGGTTCACGTTCCCTACATGAGGATGTACGAATGAGTGGAATGAAAGCTATGGAGACCGTGTAATTTCAAGCCTTCTTCGTCTTTCATCTTCTGTGTACTCTTTCTGTCTCTTGTTTATCGTCTTAGAACGTAGCTATTTACGTTATAATTGCATTAATTGAACCGACTCTGGTTGTAGAGACGATTGCGACCGCGGTGTTCAGGCTTGTGGAACTATGACTTGATGTTCTCCCTGCTCTCAATAAGCGGTTGTTCACTTGCCCCAGAGGCTGTCGTGGTTAATTGCAGCAGTGTTGGTAGACATTGTGCTGTCCACAGGTCTCAATCACAGGTGCGCCCAGGCCCATGTAGCAAAATAAAAGCACTTCTTTCACGTCGCCCCCAAAAGTTTAATGAGCGTGTGGTTTAATAGCTATCAAGTGATAGTCACTTGCAGAGAAGAGGACCTATTCCTACCACATACTGAGGAGGGACATTGATGTACTAGCAGTGTCCAACTCCTGTGATTTCCTATACCCATGGCAAGAGCAAAAATGAGGGACAAAGCCATGATAAAACCGCCGCTTCTCTCTGTTCCCATTGAGGAGAGCTACCGAGCGCATTCGCGCAAGCACAAAGAGCATCACCTCACAGGCCGAGGTCCCCGGAGCCTCGGCAGCAAGTCCAGCATCCACCCTGCTGGCTGGCATACTACATGCTTGTTAGCAGTGTAACCTAATAGAAGTAGTCATGAGTTGTCATACCCATCCCTCGGGGCATTGAATCTCATCCGAGGCGCAAATAAGCCAGCAAATATCAGTCTTGGCCAGCCGGGCCTTCGCAGGCGACTCGCCGACCTTGACTCTAAGGCTAAACAAGTCTGTTAGCTCTCGGACAATGAGAAGTCATATAAACAAGTCCTGGAGAAAGCCTGTCGGGAGAGCGGTGACGTGGCCACGGGGAAGAGAAGGTAAGGGACTAACGTGATCTCGCCATCAGAGTTTCGAGGTTGGGTAGACCACGGCATGGCAATGGCCCCGGTGGCGAGGCTGAGAATAGCAGCAGTGGAGAACTTCATGATGATTGAGGTTGGTGGGCAAGTTGTTTGCTTGATGAGGCAATGGAGCTGCGAGCAGTGAAGACTGAAGACTTGGAGGACTAGCGGGGATGACTATATATACTACGAAGGCTCATGAAGTAGGCCATGCTGTTCAATGTCTCGGGGCCGTCGTTCCGTCGAACTGACGATTGTATCTATGATCGGCGTCCTTGAGCAAGACGAAAAGGCAAGACCCCGAGGACATTCGGACCGAGGTGTGTATCCGACCCCGCAGTGCAGCTCGACTGCAGTTCTCAATCACAAGTTCGAGGCAGACGTACAAGGAAGTAGCAGAAAGACATTCCCTCGAACAGGATGGAGGGTGGTTGTCCACATGTGGCGGGCACAACATGTTGTGCGGTAGCCCGGCAGATGTAGCACAGAGGCAACTGCAGGTCGCCGTTTTTCGTAACTTTGACTTTGAACCCTCAACTTCTACGGCCGGTCCTTGTTGATGTTCATCAGTGAGTATGGTTAATGGCAGGTTGTTCCTGGTTTTCTTGAACCGAAACCACACATCTGAAACTGAGTCAGGGTCAGTTTACTGGACTGCGGGCTTAAGTTATCTCTATTCCTGTGCTCTTCATTGTCTCTAAAGCAAAGACATAGCGAGCCACATGTCTCACATCAAGGTATCGCAAGCCGCCAGGTCACCAGGGCATTGCAAGGGACAAAAGATGCACTGTAACTCGGCAGACATCCCGCCTCCCCTCATCGGAGTACGGGAATCTAGGGCGACATCATGACTCTTCAATCTCTTGTGTCACAGCAGTTTGAAGGTGTGGCAGCCCCTGCGACAAGGTAGCACAATGACAGCTTCACTGATGGATCGGCATCTGCTTCACATCAATTCGATGCAACAGTGAGCTGGACTTTGATGAAGATCCGAAACTGCCGCCCCGATGTTCCGATGCTTCGCATCTCGGTGTGTCCCTTGTGGCCATTCACATACCAACTACGAGCAACGGGTGGCACCTTGTGTAAGTGGTACAGAGTACAGTGTAGTAGCACAGGGGATCCCCGTTGCCGTGTTTACGTGCAACTTCCCCTCTTGAGACTTAAAAGAATTGGCAGTGGGTGAAGGTCGTCAGGAACCCGAAAACAAGACTGAGCGAGCCTGGCAGATCCCGGAGATAGAATGTATCTGTCCCAAGCCCTCAGGACCCGGTACTTGGATAGGATCGTAGAGACAAGATCATGGTGAGGCTATGAGACATACTTCTTGAGAAGGTTGGCCAGCTACATTCCATCCATGGGGTGAAAACGGCACGGCCCGTTGTCAGTTTCATAATATGAGATCAGCCACCAATTATGTAGCAACATGTGCATGTCTTTGTCTCGTCTTGTGTCTCGCGTCACTGAATGGTTAAGGAGAGTACTACTGGCTGTGCGAGTGTCTGTGCTTCTCCAAGCGATACAGGGCATGTCTGCCGCGGTTGCGCTTTGTATCGAGGCTCAGGGGTCAACTCCTCATGGGCTGCAGGGCAATCCGCAGCCACATATTCTCATGAAATAGAATAGTGTCACGTAATGCCGTATACGAAAGCAAGTATGAGGAAAGTCTTTCGGATCCCACAACAAGGCAAATCCTTGGCCCTGATCATTCTTTGACTACCTAATTCTTCTACCTCTAGGGCCCACAAACCAGGTAGCGACCTCAAGAAGGCCCTACAAGAGCTGAAGGCTGTCAAGGCCCCCCTACCCACAAGCGCCATTCTAGTAAAGCCATCAGACCGACTAATAACCCTACTTAACTATTGTGTTTTAGCTTTTGATCAGATAGGATGGGGTAATTATGTCACAAGTGTATCGCGGCAGTCAGGCGCGGAGGAGACAGTTGACTTACCTATCAAAGAAAAAGTCCAAGCGCTTATTGCCCTGATCATTCGTGTTGTTGAGATAGTTTGCCTTCTCCTGCGTCGACAGGCTATTCCACTTGCTCCTCTTGGACTTGTTGCGGTAGGTATAGTATCCCTTAGCAAAGGCATACGCGAAGATTGTTCCGACAGTGATAGCCACCAAGTTCTTATTTCCGCGGTGGTAGAGAGGTTTATCGTCCTCACGGTAAATGTTGGAAGATGCAATTCCGGACAATTGGATCGTGATGTTGTACAAAGCAGCGCTGATTGCTCGCGTTCGGACCGAGTTGGAAAGTCGAGAGCACCAGCCGACTTGAGCTGCGTGGACGGATGGCTGACCGATGATGAGGAATGCCAGGGCGTATTGAGCCCAATGCGACAGGCTTTGTACCGAGGTGTACTCGACGATCAGCAGAGGCAGGACCCAGAGTTGAGCAAGCAGACCAAACAAAGCGATCTGGTGGAATTTCTCAGTGAGGAATGTGATCCAGAGCATATTGATAGCCGCAAAGACTGTCGCAGGAATTGTGAGAAGGGTCGTATTGAAAGTGCTAAAACCAAGAGCCTTCAGAGACAGAGTGAGGTAGGTTTTTGGAGGCGAAGTAGGAATCTCGAAGAGAATGCCAATGGCGTAGACAGGCCAGAGATCGTAGTCCTTGAGACTCTTCCAAAGCATGCCAGCTGTAATGGGCTCTCTGTTGTGCATTCCGGACTTGGATGGATCGTCACGGAGGACGCGATTGACGATGATTTTCTCTTCGCGTTCGGTATAGTAGCCTGCAGGGTTCCACCACGTCTTGGTTTGTGTAGGTCCGGGAACGAGGAAGAGGAAGCTCAGGACACCGATGACCAGACTGATCAGGGCTTCCAAGAGAAACAGCCATCGCCAACCTGCTCTGCCGGCAACGCCACGCATGTGCAAGATGCCGTAGGCCATAAATGAGGCAACGACTCCAGACATAGAGTCGACAAACCAGAACAAAGCAAGGCGGATGGGCATCTCGGTCTTTTTGTAAAAGTAAGAGAGGTACAGAATGGAATCAGGGATGAAACCACCCATGAAGAGTCCAATAAAGAATCGACAGGCGAAAAAGCCGGCGCGGTTGTGCATAAAGAATTGTCCGCCAGAAGCAAGACTCCAGAGGATGATTTGAACAGGGATCCAGCGATCCGGGCCAAGCCACTTGCCGACCATCTGAGATGGAATTTCTGCAATAAGAAAGCCAACACGGTACATGTTCTGCGCGTTGTTGTAGTCGTTGGTGTTGATGTTGAGATCATCAAGCAGATTATCAGCAGCAGCATTGCCGAGATTGCCTCGATCGATGTTGAGACCAAAGAACATGACAAGAATCCAGACAAAAATCTTGAGGTCCGTCTTTCGCCGAACAGCTTGTTCCTCGCGATATGTCCATCTCTCGCTTGGGTCGAAGCGATGAAAGTTCTCATACTCGGGAGGCGGCTGATAAAACTGTGCGAGGTCGGGATCGTCAAAAACGCTTCGCTCGGTGGCGATGGCGTCGAGGTCGGCAGGTTTGTTGTGGCGAGTCAGTGCCTCCCAGAAGCCGATGTTTCTGCTAGTGTCTTGAGGTTCCGCTAGATCGGTCCATGCATCTTTGGAAGCATCGACTTGGAAAGATGGCGTCTTGGAAACCTCAGTAACATGATTTGGGTCACTCATTGTGGACAAGAAGCCTCTGATGGCCGTAATGTGAACTCGAAAGTTGATTGAAGAGAGGAATGAGCTTGCTGTTAGTTATCTTGAAAAGCAACCATCCATTTTGTTATATACGTCTTTTTAGCCACCTGAGCGAATCGACTTACACATGTTGCTCAACCCGCTCTGCAAAGATAAAGAGCCTCACTTCAACGTGCTACTGCGTACAGATGATGTGACCACTCCAAGTGGTGCTACTACCGCTGTCAATCTGCAGCCGGTCTCTAGGCTAAATGAAAGCCACCAATTCAAGGTTGTTCTTTCTTAGTGCTCGGCACCGATGATCCGAAAAGCTATCACGACATCATGGGGGCGGATGAGGTTCCACTAGGTAGCTAGCTACCCCCAACGCTCACTTCCGCATCTGGAATGACGCTCCGAATATGTGCCTCTGCGGAGTCAACCTTCGGATTTAGGGCTGTTGTAGAGATACAGGTTTCTGGGAACCTTTTGGGTCCTTTCTGGGATGGCTCATTTGGGTATACATAAGGCTTGCACGTATCTAGAAGCATAAATTTCGCCATTCTGATGATCAAGCACCTTTCCGCGTTGAGAACAGAAAAAATATTCCACCAATGAGATCCCACCGGAGCGTTCTTCATGTTAGGGACGTATCGGAAATAGGTAGCATTCGCCGTGAACTGAGCCTGAGCTGGTGAACTCAGATCCATGATTTTCACCAGGGTAGAACTCAAACCCCGACTCCCCGATGGCCGAGTCCCGTACGCAGCGCCCTTGACGAGTTGAGGAAAACTGGTTATCTTTCTGCATGCTCATGGTTGTACTGGTTGCATGACTGCCCGTGGTTGACTCGCTCCATGCGACAGGATGGTTAAAAGAAAACGCCAATGTGTCTTGATTTTGTCCAAGAAGACTTTTACTCCACGATGAGAAGGATTTTACATAGAGGCAACACAGGCGTGTTGTACCGTATGGTATTGGTCCTCCATCTTCGATACAGTTACCTAACGTCAACAATCATGCCAAGAACTCGAGTGAATATCTCCAAGACGGGTTTCCAAGATGGAGCACCCTTTAGCGATGCTCATTATGATCATGTTCAGTAGTTTGATAAATGAAGGTATAACTAATCTCTAGCTCCAGCTATGCCAAAGGGCAAGTTCTTGTACTTTGGTGCATCACCTCTGTTTGTCTCAGGATGCTCGATGTCCAGATCCCACTTATCTGGGACTTCCAAACCGGCATCAAGATGATGCTTGTTCAGCAAAATTGAGATTCCGTCCCGGTAAAGCCAAGGGTCATTTGTCCTTCGTTGCCAATCTTCTAGCCTGCCCCTCAGCTCTTCCAATACCTCTTGGTGGTCAGGACTCTTGACTAGGTTCGTAACTTCTTGAGGGTCATTGTCCAAGTCATAAAGTTCTTCAGGTGGGCGGAAAAAGTAGTCTTTGAGCTTCCTCTGCCCAATCTTCTTTGGACTCTCTTCTGCGTTCCGAATATCTTCCCAACTCAAAGATCCATAAATATCGTTGGCGAATGGAAAATCCAATCTCCATGCAATGTTGCGGTGGTACTTGTATAGACGGGTTCGGATGAAACGAGTGGGCCAGTAGTTGGTTGATTCATGAAAGGTGTGAGATCCAAAGACGTGGTCCCAATCGGCAAGATCCTTGACTTCATGGAGGACCTGAAGAAACGAGCGGCCAGATAGCTGCTTCTTGGCTTCTTGTGAAGCTTGGCCCAAAGTCCAGTCCAGGATGGTAGGTAGGATATCCACATATGACACCAGGTTTGTGTTGACAGAAGACTTCGAGCCTGGCTGCCGTATGATAAGTGGCAATCGAACTCCTGCGTCGTACAAAGTCGTCTTTGAGTTCATAAACGGAGGTCCGTTGTCACTCATAAAGATGACAAGTGTATCCTTCGCGAACCCAGCAATTTCCAGTTCCTTGAGTATAAAACCGACTCCCTGATCCAAGCGGCTAATAGCCTCGGCGTATTCTGCCAGCTCCTGTCTAGCTCCAGGGGTATCCGATAGAAACTCAGGAACAACGATATCCTCAGGCCGGTACTTAACGCTTTGGATCCGATCATCGACAGGCTCATCGTTGCCAAAGCCCCCACGAGTGCGATCTCGATGAGGATCGTGATATCCGACGGTCAACACAAATGGTCTGCCATCTTTCTGAGAAGCCTCAAAGAATTCCTTGGCTCGCTGAGCAGACCACCAAACGTCCCTTGTCAGACTCTCAGCTCGCCATTCCCATGGATAAACAGCATCGGGCCCGACGTGGACTTTGCCAATGATACCAGTTCTGACACTGTTTTTGGCCAGGAGGGCAGGACCAGACTCGATGTGATCAAAAGTCATGAAATGGTGTTTTCCACTGTTGAGGCCATATTGCCCGTTTTGGTGAGTGTGCAGCCCGGTGTAGATGGTGGAGCGGCTTCCGCTGCACGAAGCAGTGCTGGCGAAGGCGTTGTCGAACCTGACACCCTCGGAGGCAAGCTTGTCGATGTTTGGGGTCTTGGTGTAGGGATTTCCGTAGCAGCCCAGCTGTTTGCCGAGGTCGTCAGCAACCAGCAGCAGGACATTCTTCGCCGCCATATTGAATGATGGAGACCAAATGCTGACGATCAACTTTGGGAGTTGGACTGTGGTGAGGAGCAAGCAAGATTTTCTCCTAGAAACTGATGACTTTGGGCTCAGAAACTCGGTCTTGATGCGCAGATCAGCCTGTCGTTAGTGATTGCGTGACGAACAAGAATATGTCGCCACAGGAGAGTGTCCTAGTTCGCCTTTTAGACAAATATTGATGCGATGCGCAATCCACGTTCAAACGTGCCGGATATCCGTGATTATGAATCTCGCTTCAACTCGTAACTATTCGTGTATGTCACTCCAACTTCTACTGGGAGCGGAACCGGCCCGTCGGCAGCCATCGACGAAGCGCACCAGTAGGAGGGAAGATGAGGATTGCGACATCCTTAGTATCGTTGGAGATAACACGGCTGTAACCGAGGCCGGCTTTTCTTGGTGAAAACGGCTTCGCGAGGCCAGGGGGTAAGGTCTTCAGAACAAGTTAATAGAAATAACACAATGGAAATTTCGGTCCGGCCGTTGGACCCTGTCATCGCCGGGACAGAAGCGCGTACTAGCGGCAGGCCGAAGAGTGATTCCGTAACTTCAGTTCATGTACCGATACATCATGTCTCCTTCCTACACTACCGGTTCGTCCTTATGGAGGGCAACAAGATGCTAGCAGCAGGATCTAGTGTCGGCCGAGTGCGAGGGCCCGAGATGGCATCATTACTGTTTGCTGTGGCGTTTAGACGCTATCAAAGGATCCTTGTCGGCATCCAGTAGCAACTCAAAGACATTCCCAAAAAGGAATTCTCACCGGCAATATCGGCAAGTCCTTATCATGTCGAAAGGGAGTAGGCAAACAAGCGCATGTCGTGATCATCGTGAACTTGTCAATCGTGGTTCCTCAAGGAAAGGATTTGGGCAGTCAGGTTAGTATGAAGACAGGTAGGTGGAAATGTCGAGATGGCTATATAATTGAAACCGTGGCTCAGAATGATAATTGAAATGCAACATCAATTTTCGTCTTGAATATGAAAGCGTTTCTCATTACCTCTTTGCTCTCAGCCCTTTGGGCAAACGCCCAACTGATTGGTCCCGTCGGTCCAACAACAGCCTTGTCACAGAAGACACGCGAGTGCAGCATTCTAGACTATGGAGCTGTCAACGACAACTCGACTGATGTGGCAGACTCTATTGAGAAAGCTTTCAAGACTTGTGTTCTACCTCATCCCGGAAGCCGACTCATTGTGCCTGACGGAAGGTACTTGATCAAGCGCTCGGTTGTGCTTTCGAACGGCACAAATTGGGCACTCCAACTTGATGGCCTTATTACGCTTGCTTATGGCGGTAATTGGACTGTCGATCGTGAGTTGATATTGCAAGGTTTTGCGGGAGTCGGGCCGCTGAACGCAACTATCAATGGTGAAGGTGACGGCCAGTTCTTGCAGAATGGACTCACCATTATCAACCGTACGTACCTCATCTCTGGGCTTTATGTTCCGCTGTCTAACCAGCATTACTAGCCGTCGACTTTGAATTCTACTCCAGTAATGGAAAGGGCGCCATTCAAGGCCAGGGATATATCTATAGAAACCTAGCAGAGTATGTCCCCTTTATCGAATCCAAAAGCCTGAAACTCACATCTACTCAAGCACATTCCGCCCAAGGCTCATTAGGCTCATTTCGCCCATCGACACTGCTGTCCACGACATCATCCTCGTTGACAGCCCCAAGTTTCACATCGTCTTTGACTTTGCCCAAAACCTCGAGGTGTACCATCTGACCATCCGTGGAGCTAACTTGGGCTCCTACGATGGAGTTGACGTTGTTGGAACAAACTACTGGGTCCACGACATTGAAGTGAGTATTTCTTCACACAGACAAGAAATTCAGGGCGCTCATCAAGATAGGTTACCAACCGAGACGAGTGTGTATCTGTCAAGAGCCCTTCCAACCATGCACTCATTGAGAACCTGGTTTGTAACCAAGCTGGTTCTGGTATCTCGATTGGCAGTCTTAACGTGTCTGCGTCTATCTCCAACATAGTAAGCAATTTCTCACATGGAATGTTATCGGATATTGTCTAACCGTCGTAGCACGCGCGGAACATCAACATCATTCAGGGCAATAACATAGCTTTCATCAAGACCTATCCAGGAGGCTCTGGTCATGTCACCAACATAACCTTTGAGAACTTCCGATCCAAGGCATCACTTTATGGCCTAGATATCAATCAGTATTGGCAGAATACCTTTGAGCCCGATACAGGAGCTGTGGCTTTGAGCAATCTTGTCTTCAAAAACTTTTCCGGTATGTGATGCCACAAAGCTGCCAAAAGGGTTGTAAGCTGACTATTAACTACCCACCAGGATCTGTCGCTGATGGAGCAAAACGGCCTCCCCTATTTTTGAGTGCCAATGACTTGTCCTTTGCCACCAACGTAACAGTTGAGGACTTCACCATTTGGACCGAATCTGGAACCTCTGTTGTTAATAAGATCAGCAACGTCTATGGTCATGGTGATGACTCATATGGAGAGGCAGATAGGGTTAAGTCACTTGCTTCTGGCCAGTCACCTACGCCCTATACTAGTACCTACACGGTCACAACAAAGCCTTCAGGTTGGACTGCTCCATCGTTTCCCACTTGGGCTGCAGCAAGCACAGGATATGGAAGTGAGTCAGCCATAGATATTGTTACGGAAGAGTACTAACAACAACATAGCCGATGTACCTATTCCTGTCTATACGCCGGCTGCTCTCTGGAAGCCCGATGGCGATTACGATAAGCATTATTGGGGTTCCTTCTAGGTTTTGAATACATATAAGTATAAGTTGATGGGTTTATTGGCAATGATCAGATGGTTACTGTATGATGAGGGTTGCGACAGATGACGATACTCTGAGGACGAGTATGTTTGGGAAATGGAGAGGAGATTCCGGCATGCTGAGTAGATGAAGAGCTTAGTTTAAGGCGTTGTTACATTCCTGGTGTAAGAAGAGAGATATGATACTGAGATGTAACTTGTTGCCCATTTATTCCATTCCTATTGATCCTTGAGCGGTCCTTCCTGTGACTTCTTTTGTACCCTTGGGAGGCCTGTAGGGTAAGCAGAAACACTTCACCAAGATGCGCATGAATGAAGGACAAGATCTAGCAATATTTGTGATATTTGCCATGGTGGAAGTCGTTGTATCTTTAATCAGGGATTTGTGCTATTGAGCGTGAAATGATGTATTCGAGGATTAGTGCGTTACATTCAAGTCTGATTTACAACAATCAAGCAGTGAGTGAAGGTAGGTATCATATCGATCCATCTCCTTAGTTGTTCAATGTAATATCTTCGTCGGCTTCATGTTGACCAAGCAGACAGCAGCAGGGCACCTCCTAGCGCGTATGATTCTAAGCGTACAGAATGTCTTACTCGTTTGCTATCGTATATCGCTATACACACAGTTGTACGCGAAGTCAATACACATAAACACATATACGCTGCAGTGGCCTAGGTCTATGGTCAGCATCGCTTTGCACTAAACCAAATCCTCCTTACTAAACAGATCCGGCGCAGCCGGTGCTGACACGCTGACGACGGTGAGAGTTTCGCTTTCTGCAGCCATGTCGCGTCGTAATCTCTAGCTAATTACTGCAATACGTCATTGTGCTGACATTTGTCATCGTCATCATTAAAGAGAGACGATCTCTGCTTCTAGCCCCGCGCTTTTCTCAAAGGTTTTTATTTCAGTGGCTTTCCTGCGCTTCGATATTGTTATTTCTTCACTTATAGCTACTGTGAACAAGAATTCGTCTAATCATGCGTTTGTCACTGGCATTGTTTGGCCTGCCTCTTTGCTTGGCCTTTGCAGTCCCCGAGAACATCCAGCCACGGACAGAAAGCAGCGTCAATCTCGCCGAATGTCATTCAGCGAAAGAAGTCATCAAGCTACTGGATATGCAGCCCTCAGCCGAAAAGGGCTACTTTGTCGAAACCTTCCGAGACCCAGCAGTCACAGCCAACAATCGCTCTGCCAGCACCGCCATCTACTACCTGCTTGAAGGAAAATCAGGCTTCTCTCTTTGGCACAAGTTGGACGCTGCAGAGGTTTGGCACTATTATGCCGGATCACCTCTCGAGCTCTACCAGTCTCACAACGATGGAAGCTGTGTCAAGAAGAACCTGATGGGACCGGATATCTTCAAGGGACAGAGGCCGCAAGTTGTGGTTGAAGAGGGAGAGTGGCAGAGAGCTCGCAGTTTGGGCAAGTGGACACTTGTTGGCACTACAGGTAAGAGGAAGCAAGCATGATGTATCCCCGAGAAGCTGAAATTGACATTTTTAGTTGCTCCAGGATTTGACCCCAACGGAGAGGTGCTTCAGACAGAGAGCTGGGAGCCGCAAGGCTGTTAAAACAGTTTCTGGGTATTTTGGCTCAACATGGACGGGATGCATATTCTTGCTCTATGTTTCCTCTTTACGTTATGCCAACCATGAATGGAATGGGGGTAGATATTGAGGATGCTACTTTGACCCCTTTCGAAGGCGTCGCGAAGTACAGAGCAGGAGTACGTACAAGAGAGGTGGAATAGAATAGGTACATCTCTTCCTTTCAACCCATATTTAGCTGAGTCTCCTAACCTCATGCATCACACCAGAGGTCCTACTACCTTGCCACTTAAACCGGCTTAGTCTCCAGATCCCGCAGACCCTTATTCTCATCATCAATGGTAGAGATGATGGACTCAAGATCAGTATGACTAGTGATCTCGAACAGTGTCTTGTGAGGTTCCTTGTAGAGGTAGAACTTGCCGCCCAAAATCTGAAACACGGACATACGGGGTCTCCTATATCCAGGCTCAGAGAAGAGAGGCCTGACAAAACCTTGAATGCCGTGTTGAAAGACCAGCTCAGCTACTTCGCCATCTGGGCCCCATATTCTGTCGTAGCCCATGTCGCGGTAGTCATTTGTCCAGTTGTGTGGGGGTTTGAGCTGTGCTCAACTTGTCAGTAGAGAACGATGGAGTGGATGAAGGGAGAAGTACTCCTCCGAGTGCAGTGACGCATTTGCCATTAGAAATTTCCAGCACATCGCTCATCATGGTAAATAGAGGTTGTGAACGAAATTAAAAAGAGAATAATATGCCCAGAGAGGTCGAGAGGAGCAGACGAGCGGAGAGTGAAGATGGAGATTTAGGAAATCCTCGAATGGTATAGGTTAGTGGGCATAGATAGATGGCGTCTAGATCGTCAAACTTCACCGACGTCAGTGGTGGCTTTGGATTGAAAGTCTGAGCGCAATTAGATACATGTGATAATAGATCTATAGAGAGCTATCCATTAGTAGACATTCCTAATTGTGAATTTGGTGACACTTTTAAAAGCTGCTGTGCGGACATCGTTAAAGATTTGTTGTCATCCATCCTAACTATTGGCTATCAAACTCCATTCCATCTGAGAAGTGCAACCTCAGTAAAAAGAAAGGGTGCCTATAAGTGAGGTGAAATATCAAAAAGTTAGGTCGTAACTTTTTTGGGGGGTTTTTTTTTTATTTTTATGGCGCCTGGCCAGCGGTGGTCGGTTCATCCACCCGTTGGCTCATGTGGGCCTCTTTGGAGTTTTGCTCCTTGGAGGCCCGTGGCCCCGCATGAGCCAAACGGGCAGGGAAGAGAGTTTGGTTTTGTTTGTGGTTTTTGACCACTTGACCAGGCGCCGAGCACTTTGTGCTTTTTTTTCGGGGTGGAAGAGTAAGGATTGAACTTGGTTATAAAGCTTCCGGCGCTTGACAGTGACAGTGATAGTGACTCAGTTGCAGCCACTGCTTGAGAGCCACAGAGCGCCTCAGCCACACCCCAGAACCTGTGTGGGGTCAGGTGCATGTGGGGAGAACACAACCGCCCCTGGCCCCACATGAACCAACAGGTATCAACCATCACCATCAGACCATCCTTGAGCTCTTCTGTCTACCTATGCTCGGCTAGTGCTATACCGAAGCCGTTCGCCTCTGGCTGAAAAGTCACAGACCTAAACATTCCTTCGTCGCCCTCGCTAATGGCCAAGCCGACCATGACGACCTCCTGTGTTAAGGTTGCCCCAGTGACAGATGTTGATGTTTATCTGGATCCGGAACGGAACACATCTGAGGGTCGACTAGAGGTCTCTGGCAATTAAGTTCAGCTCGCACTACGGTCTGGCCGATCCTTTCCTCTGACAATGGAATCCTATCGCCTCGCCAGAATAGGTACTCTATGAAGATATGTCTCAATTGTAAAACCAACGAGCTCTTCTATGTCTATCATATCGCTTCATCGTCCAGTCTACTCATTTGCTAATCTGTGTACATGATATGAACAGCTCAGGTCGCTACTTCATCCATATCTGGCGTATATCTCAAGTTTGGCGGCAGGAGGGGCTTCGGTGGCCACTCTCCCGGCTCAAAGCCACATGTAAACAAATGCACCCCAGACCCAAAGACTTGGTGTGGCTCCTCCGTCTCAGACTCTACATCAACCCTCAAGTCGCAAGGCAATGTGACGACGGCGTGGGAGTTGGGTGGTACCACTAGCTCCATCTTGAACTTTTCCTTCTCTGGCGCCTCTTGGTTTAACCTCCACCAACACTTGACCAGTCCGTACGGCCCGTCAAATTCCACCTTGGCGTGTGTAAGATTGCCTCCTGGAACTGGCCGTACTCGTATCCTCTTCCATCCAGGATCCAACGGACTGATTCCACCAACCGATGAGTGAAGCCAGTCAGCGACAGCACCAAGAGCATAGTGGTTGAAGCTCGTCATCCGTCCAGGATTGATGCGTCCATCGGGCAACATACTATCCCATCGCTCCCACATGGTAGTCGCGCCCATAGTCACCGGATAAAGCCAACTTGGGCATGATTGTTCAAGTAAGAGTCGATATGCTAGTTGTGGCTGACATGTCGCTGTCAAGGCGGGCGTGATGACCAGTGTGCCCGCGAAGCCGGTCGCGATGCGAAAGCGACCGTTGCGCACGAGCTTCGACAGGTTCTGAGCTGCGTTGCGTAGCTGTTTCTTATCCTTGTAAAGACCGAATCGTACTGCCAGGGCGATACCGGTCTGTGTGTTTGACATGAGGTTGCCAACAGGTGAGATGTACTTGTCCTGGAAGAGACGTTTCAAAGTCGCGGCATCAGCTGCGTACTTTTCTGCGAGATCCGACTTGTCAAGAATCTTGCATACTGCAGCAAACACTCCCGTGACATGTACGAGATATGCGTCTGCGACAAGCACCTTGTCCGTGAGAGCAAGAGCCGGACTTTGAGGTGGCGCGTTCGGGTCCAGCCAGTCACCAAATTGCCACCGGTAAAAGTCCCAGAGCCCGTCATCGCCTCTATCCACGCCTTGGTCAAGCCAAGCTTGCATGCTGCTAAACTGCCGTTCCAGCAGAGCCTTATCGCCGCTGAAATTATAGAGGTCGTGGGGCGTCAACACTGTAACGTCGTGCCAGATGGCTTGAGGAATCCGTGGCCAGTCCGGCAACGGTACGTCAGGACACACAAAACCAGGTATTCCACCTCGGTCTTCCTCTAATTGCTCCGCAGAGAGGTCTTGGAGCCAGTTCTCAAGGAATCCCACAGTATCGTATAAGAAACTCGCCGTGGGACAAAAGATCTGGATATCTCCCGTCCAGCCGAGTCTCTCATCACGCTGTGGGCAATCGGTGGGGATTGACAAGAAGTTTCCCTTCATCGACCAAACGATGTTGGCATGAAGCTTGTTAAGTGCCCCATTTGATGACTCAAAGTATCCTCTTCGCTTCATGTCACTGTGCATCACCAGTGCTGAAAGGTTTTGGACGAGGTCATCGTCAGAGCCTGGCCAGCCATCAACCTGGACGTACCGAAAGCCGTGAAAGGTGAACTTGGGGGTCCAATCTTTTACAGTGGTACTAGAGCCAATGATTGTGTCTTCGCATTTTGCGTCGCATAGTGGTCGCGTCCCAAGTTCTCCAAACTCGAGGACTTCAGCATGTCGAAAGACGAGTCGAGCGTCTGTGGGCAAGAAGACGGAGTCCACTCTGACCTTTCCTACCAAGTTTTGCCCAAAGTCCACTATGGTCTTTCCGCCTGGAGATCTGATGATTTCCTTTGGCGTCCTGGTTTCTATGATTCGAATGGGAGGGCTGTTCGTCGTAACGAGGCTCGTCTGTTGCGGTCGAGGGATTGTTTTTGCAGGCACCCAGCTCTTGGCTGAATTACGCGTGTTCTTGCTGGGGGTCTTCCACTCGGGATCTTCCAGTCGCATGTCATATACCTCGCCGTTGTATAGCTCGCTCGAAGTAATGGCGCTGGGTCCGCAAACCCATGTTTCATCGGTGCCCAAAGTCCAGGTCCCTGACGACGAGACAACTTCAAGTTGTGCCATGACGGCAATGTCCTTGCCTCCGTAGACAAACCTCGAGCCTCCACGAAATCCGAGCTTGGTGGCGTACCAGCCCTCTGCTGCTTCGATGGAAAGTATGTTGCTGCCTGTGGTGTTGAGATACGGGCCGACATCGATGGCGCGATATGTGAGGCGATGGTTGTAGCTGGTCCAGCCTGGGGCCATGCATTCGTCGCTTATGGCATGGCCGTTGAGATAGGCTTCAAATACTCCCAAGGCTGTGATGTATAACCGACAGGTCGTGAAAGTCGTTGCAGACGGAGGCAAGTCGAATTGGCGGCGAAAGCGTAGCGGATGAAGGGGCCACTCAGAACCGAATTTGGTTGACGAGGTGATGAAAGAGGCGGTCCATTCATTTTGATCAAGTAACGCTGTTTCGGCTGTCGCTACTGGGGACCAGGCAGTTGGGACACCATCCTGGAGGTCGTTCTCGCTGGCTGGAGAGATAGACTTGCCCCAACACCGCACTCTGACCGATACGCGCTGACGCGAGTGCAACTCCTGACCTGGCCAAGGAACCAAGATAGATTCCTCACTGGCCACCCTGAACAGTTCTGAGGCGCCGGTTTCAGTCGATGTCAGCTCAATCTCGTATGCCGCCTGGACCCAGTCTCGAACGTCCCGTGGGTCAGTTACCTTCCACGAGAGACGCGGTCGGCGACAGCTGACACCGAAGCCATCAGGATGGTGCTCAAAGATGGGCTTGGTAACCTCCAAAGGTTCTGTAGTCGACATCTTGGTTTGTGTCTTGAAGTGGTGTTGTCCAGATCGGCCGAAGGGGTGATCAAAGTTAAGCTTAAAACATCAGCAGACTATCGACACTTGCCGAGTTTACTACCCAGTCTCTTTCATCCAGTCAATGATCATCCGGTGTCCTCAGACTCGGTGCATGTTTCCACGAAGTCCCACGACGTCCCACGTAGTCCCACGAGCTCCTGACACCAAGACCAGCGTGAGGGGCGAGATGACAGACGATCAAGGCATTAGGGCGAGCTGGCTCGGGTTTATACAAGACGAGAACTGAGCGAAGGATGAAAAGGCTTGATCCTGAATACACGGAGCGGCCAATCATTCACGTCTGGATAAGCTCATCCGGGTTCGCTTCCCCGTGTCGTTCTCGGTGGGTGTTTGGCCGAGCCCCACATACCCCGGATTCGCTTGGCCTTCGTTGCTGATTGTGGACATGGGGAAATAGGCTCGGCAAATGACAACGGCAATGGAGTTTCTTCAGACATCACGATATAACAAAGCGTCAAGAGAGATTCATTAATAAGGGACTATCCAGTCATGCAGTGAGTCATCAGAAGACTGCCTCAAGACACCATCAAGATAGCATTGCAGCAACATCCTTTCTTAAGTCCTCAACCATGCGATTGATCATCCACATCATCGCTCTCATCACTGCATTAGGCGGTCTGGTGTTTGGCTTTGACTCTGGTGGGTGATGATTCTTCCAAGTCTATGAAATCCACGTTAATCAATACAGCACAGGCATCATAGCGACAACCTTTGGCCATGAGAGTTTTCGCATCACGATGTATGGGCCTTCACAGGCCAACCCGTCTCTAACAGGTGCCATCGTGTCCCTCTACAACGTCGGACAGTCCCTTGGAGGTTTATCAGTCGGTTATCTAGCCGATAGGTTCAGTCGAAAGTACACCATCTCACTAGCAGCCCTCATCTCCATCATCGGGGCAGCACTCCAAACCGGTGCCACACATGTGGGCATGATGATTGCAGGCCGACTCGTCGCAGGTGTTGCCTGCGGTCAAATGCTCGCTGTTGTTCCCATCTACATCGCTGAAGTTGCTCCAGCTGAGAATCGAGGTTTCTTGGTCGGCTTGCAGGGCATGATGGTGGCTATTGGCTTTGGTCTTGCGAATTGGGTTGGTTATGCTGGCTCTTTTGCTGCAGGTTCTGCAACGTGGCGTGTGCCCCTTGCCATGCAGATTCCGATCCCGCTCATTCTCATGGTCGCGGTTTTGTTTGTGCCCTTCTCTCCTCGATGGCGTGAGTTCCCGCGTTCTCTATTCATCCAATGGCGGAAGCTAAAAAGTAATTGTGCAGTGATCAAGCAGGATCGTATTGAGGAAGCGAAGCAAGGTTAGCCATCCTACCCATCATCTTGTTGTTGAGACTCACACGTTCCAGTTCTTTTCCGACTTCACGGCGGCAGCATGACTGGCAACGAGCTCGTGGCCCAGGAACTCGTCCAGATCCAGGAGCAACTCAGGCGAGAGCAAGAAGAGTCCGGAACCGGCTGGGGAGTCGCCCTTGGAGCCATGTTCTCACGGCGATACATCCGACGCACCGCAACAGCTGCCTTCATCGTTGTTCAAGCTCAACTCTCAGGCGCACCGGTCATTCAGAACTACCAAAACATCTTCTACGCTCAGGTCGGTTTCACCGGCAAGACTTCTCTGCTCATCAGCGGCGTGTACGGCATGATGGGTGTCATCGGTACCGGCATCTACCTCGCCATCGTGGCTGATAAGTGGCCTCGCGCACGCACTCTGTGGTCCGGATCTTTGCTTCTCGCCGTCAACATCTCTCTCTGCATGGCCCTAAGCGCAAAATTCGGCAGCGGTTCCTCTGAAACCAGCATGGATGGTGCGCGAGCGTCGATCGCCTTCATCTTCATCTACTCGGCCCTCTTTGCCATGTTCTTCAACGCCATGATTTGGGTCGTGCCCTCGGAGTTGTTCCCCATGTTCCTCCGATCCAAGGGTCTGGCGTTTGCTGTCTTTATGAAGAGCGTTGTGGCCATCGTTCTGTCACAGATTACTCCAGTTGCTTTGGCAAACATTTCCTGGAGGTCAGTATCACCCAACTATTATCCTCGCCCTTCCTAGTCTAATCAAGGACAATAGGTACTACGCGCTGTTCATCGCGACCAACACCACCGCCGGTATTCTCTACTACTTCTTTCTCCCGGAAACTGTGAGCATCTCCTACTCTCTTCTAGAGACGTTGCTAATTCAGCATTCAAGGGTGGTAAAACTCTCGAAGAAATTGCGGAACTGTTTGGCGATACTTTGGCCACCGACCGCCTTGGCGAAATCGACCTTGACGCAAAGAATGCCGCGCTTGTAGATGAGGTCGAGGATAGGAGGTGAAGGTTGAGCATGGGATCGCTCCGTAAGATGAGAAGTCATGTATCAGACGAAAGCTTGAACACAACAGTTGTGTTCAGGGAGGGACTCGAGGTACCCAACAATTGCATTCTTTTCAATTGAGACTATTCAGTCTTCAAAACGCCGTTATTAATACTCATTCAGCACCAGCGCATCAATCATCCCTTTGGTCGCCTCGTGTCTGACCTTTTATCCCTCTAAATTTACTTCTTGGCGACAGCCTTTGCGAGATCAGCAAGAGCTTCGCGGCGCTTGAACTTGGCATCCTCAATTGCATCTGTAATTTTTTGTCAGTATTGCGCATCAGCTTATGAAGCATTGTCCTACCAGCATCGGCATCGCTCGAAAAGTTGCCGGTCCAGGTGATGAACGTCTGGCCCGCGTGCTCGCCCGACGTGACGGCATAGAGTCTGACGGTGCTCACAGCCGATGTATAGGTGAGGGCAGGCTGAGATGAGATGATGCTGTACGTGATGTAGTGCTCAATGGTCTTCCAGATAGCGATTAGTATTGCATCTCAAGCGGAAGTCGACTGGCTCACAGAATGCTCTTCCTGCTTGACCTCAAGCACGGTGCCATCCTTAAAAGTCCATCGAACGATATCCGTGTCAGGAGATGTGCCCTTGACCCATTCACTCTTCTCAAGAGCCGAGTAGAACTTGGCAAAATCCTGGAGCTTGATGAGGTGCCAGACGTCGCTGAAGGGAGCCTCGATGACGGCAGACTCGATGACAAAGTTGGACATGGGAATTCTGGAAGCCATGATGTTTTCGAGTGAGGTAATTTTCTTGTTCGATTGAGTTGAATATTGTATGTGTTTTTGTAGAATTGGAGTGTGAAAGGTGAATGATGATATAGCGGGGTGATGTGGTCGTGTCGTCATCGCTGTGTGAAGGGAGAGGAAGATGCCTCAGGCACGGATGTCTTGTGTCGTCGATCTTACCCTGCCGCTAGCTGGATCCGGTCAGACTTTGTCGCAATGGCTGGCTTGTGGTATGGATGTATTCGCACCTGGTATCTGTGCAACGTGTTGCCATAGTAATTGTGGCACGGGGAGCTCTCCTCCTCCTTCGGAAACTATGTTATTGTGGAGTCTATAGACTAGAGTGTCTCCCTCCCTAGTACATTCTATATTCGTCGAAAAACTGAGAAAACAGCTGGTTGAAGATACTTGTTGTAAGGCTAGAATGTCTCCAGATGATTTTATTCGCTGGTTCGTCAAACTCTATCCATAGCGTTCCCACTCAAATCCAACCTTCATTGTCTCATTCACGAGTGTATTGATCTTTTCCAGGAGAGATTCCTTCTTGATCTGGCCCTGCTTCTTGATGATGTCAAGGTCTGCCAGTCCAATCCACACGAGAGTGTGCAACAATACTCTGCGGCCTCCCGAAAGGGAAGTTTTGCCTGTCACTAGTCTAGTAACGTGAATAATTAGCATGATATCAAGCATGGAAAGTTGCATTTTTGTGCACTCACTCCGTGTAAGAGTCTGCAGCATCTCGATTAAGTACCATAACGGCGCCAACCATCCCGATATACACAGGGACCCCGGCCGGAAGGCCGGGGTCATAAATCGCAATCACAGCCCCAAGAAACACTCCGTGAGCGTAAATCGTAGCAAATGAGTGTATCCTGTTCATTTTGAACCTCTTGGCAAAAAACATGGTAAGTCGAGTATAAAGATAAAGGCATGTAAGAGTTTAACTGATGCTCGATGAACAAATACACCCTGATTGAGCAGTGCAACCAATGCGATGAAAGGTCGCATTAAGGCGGGAGCTTGGTATGATGCCCGCGTCGTCTGATCGCCTCGGAGTAATTTTTTCGCCAGCCCAAGGGTCGTAGCAGAGTGAATGAAACCGGCAACGGTATCAAGGGCATCAGGCAATACGCCCCCTTGACCGCCTGTGCATAATATCTCAGCAGTTCGAAGGAAGCGGATAGTATATGCAGCGTCAGAATCAGTGATGTCTGCTTTCCCGACGTAATTCGATAGGCTCGTAAGCTGCGTCTTGTGTAATACCCAAAGATGCACAGGGATACTGAGCCGAGTAATAAATACTGCGTTGGTCGACCAGCGGCCGAAGAAGCCAACAGCGGCCCAAAAGCGCTACTAGAACTCGTAAAAGCAAGATGAGGCTGCATCTTCATGCGTTGTGTCAGTTTTGTGAGTCAATGAAGCAGATTTCAAGTAAACAGGTAGTGTGAAGAGCTTCCCAAAGAGGAGGAAGGGAGATAAAAATGACAAGAGAGGTTTCTTGCTGGTCTGATGACAACGAAATATGTTTCTGGAGCTGAGTTATTTGTAGTGACTCAGTTACCAAATGATTTCTCTTGACCTTCTGGAAGATATCTTTCCCGGGCCGAATCCATGTTGAAGCTGGACAGAGCACCCCGCAAATGACGGCATCTTGAGCCACGGGTAGTAGGGGTACACAATCGCGCAGAGTATTGGACCCAGATCCCTGGGACAGACCATTCTAATGAAACCGATAACTGTATACAAGTACAGGGATACAAGCTGAAGAGACAAATAAAGTCATAAGTCCCGCGTTGGATGCATAGGACAATATGGCCGGCTGTATTCCCGAAGAACGATCGTCGAGATGAAGATGCATCTTATTGTGAGACATGCGGCCCAATGGAAGGAGCGGGAATGGGTAGTCCATGATATGAGAGACATTCCGTAAGCTATCGATGCTATTCCAGTCTCTCTTCGCTGTTGAACGCGAAACATCCGTCTTGATCTGCCTCGTCCATAAGCCAATACCCACCAGTCCCACTGATAGATGGAGTGATTTAGTGATGCGATACCTCCTCTCAATAGGTATCTTGGCGGGTCTTTTTATGATCCATCACGAATTTCAAGCGGCTAAGAACTCCTGAATCTTGCTAGGTCTAGACTTTGTGATTGAGCTCTTAAATCCACCAAGGAAAAGCGCCTCCTCTGATGGTGACGTCGAGAATAAATAGCGGGAACCCTTAGTTCTCATAACAGTCACGAAGCCGGATCTTGTTGTCTCAACATTATTTGGCTACGTAGATGCCATTCGATCTTGAAGTGGGAGAGTGGACAAGCTCCATAGAGCAACTGTTTCAGCTCCTCTTGTCCAGCCATTCCTCTCAATGATATCTGTAGGTCTGGCCCCTCCATCTCGATTCTTTCTCCACTCACAACCAACTCACCTGAATAATCACGCCGATGGCGGACCGTATAGCCAAGCATCAGGGCACAGCGAGAAAGTGAATCGTTGTGTCGGAAAGCGAGCTTCCGAGTGTTGCCCGCACGCCCACCCTCGCGAGGGCTAGATGTCTCTCCCCGTGCTAACACCTCACTTTGCACCGCAGACAGACGCAGCCAGCAGACGCAGGACGGGCAGTCGACAGCTTCCAACAGGTATCAAGACGGTGGGTTCTGCGGGCACTTTGGGGCAAAAGCGGATCGCCGCCGCCGCCGCCTCATCGTCTGTCTGCGTCTGCGTCTGAGTATTGTCGGAGTATTTCAAGCAAGTACAAATCCGCGAAGTGTTTTTCTCGATATGTTTTATCAAACTAAAAGGTCAGAAAAAGCGAATGAGATGTCGATTTCTAATCTTGACTCACTGTGTTGCTTCCGTAACTATCAATACTTGACAACCGGGACTTAGCTATGTCGATAGATAAGAGTAATATTACCGAATCATAAATCAGAAGCGCCGCTACTTTGACACTGGTTGGATCTAATACGACCCTTTGGCTATGGAAGATGTCAGGCATCAAGATCGATCTACGCGAGTCAAGAGGCCTTGACAGTGAAACACTCATGAGTCAACCAAACATGCTGACCGACATGTGCATTCCAAAATCTCAGATAGCCGAGGGAATGTTTGTTGCGAAACATGATCAGCTAGAAGTCGGCGCGGCTGTCTCAGATCCTCCGCTCCGAGACTGAGGTCCATCATGGACGGGATCGGAGACTAGCATTACAATCCTGATCCCTGGGCGGGATTCGTCATTTACCCCGAGTCCGTATGCCCAGTGGGGCGTAGATGCCGGAATACCTAGTCTAGGCCAAACTCTGAACGACCTATGTAACCAAGTTGGGTGGCTCGGCCACTTACGCATGCATAACTCCGCCCCAGGTGCCTAACTTGACCATTTTTGTGCTGTGCCGTGCGTTACTGCCAGTTTTTCTATCGACCTTGTGTTGATAAGTGCGTTTTGGGTTCCATGTCTGTCACTGGATCTAGATGAGAAAGATTTGGTCAACAATGGATATCATACATTTCAACCCGCCACGTATACTACTCGACCACATAAACTTGATATCGTAAAACTTCGGTCTTCATACAGTGAATCATAGAGCTCTCTGCCACCTGCTATATTGGGTATAAATGTCCAGCTTAAAACTACTTCCGCGGCGTTGCCTATCCCCTCCCTTCATGACACATTAGATATAAAATCCGAGACTCCTCCTTCCTTGACTTCCCTGGGTATAATGTGATAAAAGACCAAATAAACTAGAAAACGAGAAACAACGCCTTCATCTGTTGCTGTCATCAATGACGCCTCCAAAAGAGGCCATCATCCACAATGACAGGGCACAGTCATCAATACATGACGGCATCAAAACTTGACACCCGTAAAACACCGTAACCTTTATAACGTCAAAGCGGGGAGGGTGTGCCTTGCAATACAAGATGCCGGCTTTCCTTTCCCTGAGAGGGGAGATCACCAATAGATCTCTTGATATGCCATGTGCCGTGTTTCCCGGAGCTCATGGCGTTGGAAATTGGCGTATAGTTGAGTATCACTCCAACTTAGGCGTGTGTTCTGTCTGGCCAGGCAATATCCGTGGCGTGGACCGTGGTGTATGTCATCGTAGCATGATCTGGGGTTCATCAGTGCTTGTCCAACGAGTTTCATTCTTCAATAGTAGCCCCAGTAACCAATAACAGACTTCCTGTAGATGTTGACAAAATTTTGAATCCTTACCATTCCATCATTAAAATTATCAAAAGCGAGCTCTTGACACCAAGAACCCAGAGCCTGGTTCTCGGTCAGTAAGCAATCAGGAACTCGCCAGTGGGGTCGCCAACTCACGATGGCCTGACTTTCAACCTCGATATCCTCTACTCTCGGACCTCAACAGGACGATCCCCACGGCGATGCACAATCCGAGACACAGGCAAGGGCACACTATCAGGATGGCAGCGTACACTTTCCAGTCCTCCTCGTCTTGGTCGCGCAGGT
The DNA here is from genome assembly GCF_025433545.1 of Fusarium keratoplasticum. NCBI lineage: Eukaryota > Fungi > Ascomycota > Sordariomycetes > Hypocreales > Nectriaceae > Fusarium > Fusarium keratoplasticum. Next base: position 1,639,096 of record NC_070535.1, read on the forward strand.
CCTTTGTCCACTCAGGCATGTCGATGGACCCCGCCTGCACGAGCCAGGCCACGATCCAGATGAGGATGAGGATGACGGTGAAGATGAACTGCCAGGCATGGTAAAAGCCCTTCAGGATCGAAGAGAATGAGAAACGTGCCATTTCAAACAGTTGCTCGCTTAGCTCAGGTACGTAGAAACAAGATGGCGCCGTGCTATGAAAACGTTGATGCAAGGTCCCAAGTTATATCCTCTCCTCCGAAACAAAAGCATGTCACGCGGGCGGTGCAAGCTGACGGCGCTCAAGCAGGCTTCTTGATTCGTCTCTCGGAGTCCGAAAAATGCGTTGTTCGGATGCCTCGGATGTCACCAAACCCCGGTCTTGCATGGTAGCAGTTTATCAAGGGAGCAGGGGTCTGCCCACTGCGGAGTGTTAGTGGGTTATGAGTCCGTGGGCAATGGGGTGGTTGGTTGAGGGCGCTGATCTGATGCACAGCCCTCACCGTAACTTGGAATAAACATGCAGGACGAATTACCAGTTGCGTAAGAGCAGGTTAAGGTTAAAACAGTTGCATTTATGGTGGGTTCGGTATCCATCGTAACGTTTATTGTTACTCCGCTCAGCCCGAGAAAGTCTGGAATTTTGACTGTTAGCAAAGAGAAGAAAACCTGGCATGCCTGCTTACGGGGCTTATGGCGTCATTCACGCAAAACCAAGGCGCAGCTGAGGCCCGAGAAAGTCCTGTACAGGGGTGTTTAGCGGCGATCATCGCGGGACCATGCACCTCGGAGAGTTGACAATTGCCGAGATTCTAGGGTAGGAAGATGCGTTCATGTTGGTCACAAAGCAAATGTTTTTTCTGTATTTCATAAAAAAAACGACATTTTGTTCCCTCTTTTGAGAAGCGGTCCAAGAAAAGGTTAAGCACCGTCCCCGGGTTCCTACAGTCATCCCACGTTTCTTGGTGAAGAAGGACAGTGCGCAGCATGGGACGAACCTAGAACCCTGATGTTTTTGGAGCCTCAGCCAGCTCCATATTCTCCCGCAACTATTGGAAACATACTACCAAACAACATAAGGTCAATGGTAATCTGCCAATACAGATTAGCAAAATAGATGAAACTAGAGTCCGAACTCCTTCTTTAAGTTAAAAAAAAGAGGAAGAAAAGGGTACAGCTTCATCTATGCGCCTATGAAGAGAAAGGGTCCAAAGGATGAAAAGCAAAGAAAGCACAATAATTACAACAGTTACATAATATTCGATTCATATATAGTCCTCGAACCCATAGCCTAATTGCTCATGTATCTTCCTAGTCGCGCCACGACGCATTTCCCAATTTGCCCTGCCAGGCTTCCGCCAGCCGTTGAAAGGCGTAGCATAAGCCTCTACCACAGAGGCAGATCTGGGATTGATGGTTCCCCGGGGCTTCCTGTTAAGGGCGAGGAAGTTGATTCAAGAGCTTGAGCATGTGGGGTGTGCCGACTGCCCCTAATGGATTGAGCCGGGATTCGTAACTGAAAGCTAGTTCTGCAATTCCCCTAGGTAGTAGGAAATACTTATGAAGTGAATCTAAGTTTCTGTAAGGCTCAGGCTGTCTTGAATAACATGGACTGAAAAGCCTTGGTGTATAACTAGAAACGCAGAAGATCGCGTTCCGTCAACGGCTCAAAAATTCTCCAAGATGACTCAAATCAAATTTACTATATTTTGAAGGGAGATGTCGTTCAGTGAGAGGTTAAAATTGGCCTTCCGAATGACGCCATATCCAAGGACCATTCCCCTAAAAGACCTAGTCCTTGTTCCCCGCCACGGTTCCCTTAACCTGCGGGACAAGATAGTCCTTAATGTACTGATCATTCCTCCATCCAGACCAGTCGGGCTTCTTGATTCCCCAAGAATCGTCAAACTCTTGAATACCCTGTCTGGTGTAGTATCGACCAACAATAACCCAGATGAACCAGCTTGCTTGAGCCTCAGGCAGATACTCTGAAAGACAGCTCATGTATGTCTTGGCCTTGCTGTAGTTGTCGCCCTCCATCGAGTGTCCAAACTCGGTGAGCATGACAGGGAAGACATTCTTAGTGGCGGGATCCGATGCGTTCATAGCCTGGAACCCCTTGGTGTAGAGGTTGTATCGAAGTGAGCTGCAGCTTCCAATGCTGTTCTCATAATTGTGAATCTCCAAGACAAGCTTCTCACCATACCCGGCAAAGTCATCTCGGCTGAACGTTTGGGTGCTTGGATCCAACGCGGCTCCTGTGAAGAGAGGAGTGACAAAAGTGTCATAGTTCAGACCAGAGATAATGATGAGACTATTAGGGTCGGCCTCATGGACGGCATCAGCTCCTTGGCGCATGAACTTGTACAAGTCTCTCCAGTTGTACGACTTGCTGCGGAGGTCTTCGTTGTTGGTGGGAGGTCGGGGCTCATTGCGGAGAGACTGGGAGATCTTGGCAGGCCAGCTTCGACTCTGTAGAGGATTAGTATCTTCCGCGGAATGTTCCAGTTGTTTAGAGGATGTAACTCACGTGAGCCGCCATGTAGGCATTGCCACGAGCCCATTTGTCAGCGTCAAACTCGGTGTCTCCCCACCAGGTGTTGCCGTCTGTACCGCCGCAGCACCATTTTCCAGTAGAGATGTGGTTGTCAAGGTTGATGTAGACATGCTGCTTGAGGCATTCAGCAGCAATAGCATCATACACCTAAAGATTATGTGAGCTATGTTGTTTATGACATGGCGCTTGTTGACTGATACATACCTCCAGTCGCTTCGTCTGAGGTGTGAAAGATGGGTTGTTCTCCAGGACCTTCTTCAAGACAATAGTTCCATTCTCCTTGCCCAGTCCTTCTTCAAAAGCCGTTTGAATATCAACATCCTCGCCGTTGTTGTCGTAGATCTGGTTAACCAGTTCCGTGGCAAAGGTCAGTCGAATGGCATTCATACCGATCGACTTGAGATCAGCAATGACTTCCTGGATTGACTGATACTGAAGGCCCTCGGGGACCATCACCTCGCCGTGACCGGGCCAGTTGGCACCGGCAAGAGTGACGGTGTTGCCAGCAGCGTTCTTGATCCATCGGCCAGACGTAGTGAATGGTCCGTTTGGCCAGGCAGCCAGCACAGGGGCCAAGCAGAGGCCAAAGAAGGCCAGAGACCTTGAAAGATGCATGGTGTAGTCAAAGCGACTCGAAAATTGGGATGGAGTTGGGAGGAACGAGAACGGTAGTTACATCGTGGAAACATCTCGCGCATTTATAGAAGTTGTTTGTTTGACTTAATTCATGGACCTATACCGTATCCACCCCGAGATCGACGGTAATACGGGTGCCTGACCAGTCTTGGCCTCAATGAAGCAAGGGGACGCAGTGGTCTGGGCAACTGGAAGCCGCGTTTCCACACATCACAAGGTCAAACAGAATGATAGTTTTCGGCAAGTCTCCCGCTAAACTATACAACGCTGACTATGCGTACCAATGAACAAGCTCGGAGGAGATACCCCGATGCACCCCGTAAAGGAAAAGTAGCGTGTTTATCAGATGGCACTCTGTCCACCCCCGCATTAACTTCCCCGCCTTTTGGGATGGAAACGGAATGGAAGAAGCTTAAAGTTGACGCTATCGGCTCCGTCATCCCCGATGGCCCGAGGTGTTTGTGTTAAGGTCGCATTCAGTGAGGGGATTCACGAGGCCGGCTCCGATATCCCCGGGGTCGGCCGTTAATTGAAACATGGTCAGTGGATGTGGATGGTTGGATCAAGGCATTCTTGGGCAGATATTGTCTTGAGCGACAGGATAAGTGACGTAGTAGTGAGCCTGTGCCTTGCTAAAGATCATTCTCTTCTCAAAGATGGCTGGCTTTCTTCATCTCACTCACCCAAACAAGCTCTCACTTTACACGAACCATGAACTGAAGAGCACAGAATAGCATCTCGAGCCTTCCACCATCCCAACCATGGCACTATATCTCATTCTCTTACTTGAACACATTGAGAAAGCTTACGTGAGTTGCAGGGATCAAGAATGCCTGCCGAGGTTCGGTTCGCAGAAGCGGGGGAGTCGGTGTGCACGTGGCACCTCGACGATGACCGAGGACTCAACTTGACAATGCTGTGAGAGTCCACCAACTTCAAATCACGCCACAAGTCAAATGTCCACGATATATCATACCATAAACCATCATGGCCAATAAGACCGACCCGAAAACATCGACTGCCTCATTTACAGAGCCCGATTCAGCCAGCTTCGCGTCCTTCCAGCGCGACATCTACCAAGCCTTTCGACCACCACTCTTCTCAACCAAACCCTCAGAATGGGAGGCACTGGCTCGGGCCAAGGTCCCTCCGGCTAACTTCGATTATGTTCATGGCTCTGCAGGCACATCCGCCACCGCTGACGCCAATGTTCAAGCCTTTTCTCGTTACCGCCTCCGACCGAGCTTCTTGGTGAACGCTACCAGACGAGATGTGAGCATAGAGCTGTTCGGTACAAAATACAATAGTCCGTTGTTGGTTGCTCCCATTGGCGTCCAGAACATCATGCACTCAGACGCCGAAGAGGCAACGGCCAGGGCTTGTCACAACGTCGGAATCCCCATGATCCTGTCTAGCGCTGCAACTCGAACGATAGAGCAGATCGCCGAGGCAAACGCGGATGGAGACCGCTGGTATCAACTCTACTGGCCCAAGCCGCAATGTGAAGAAATCGCCGCGAGTCTTCTGAATCGGGCAAAGAATGCAGGGTACAAAGTTCTCGTTGTCACTCTGGATACGTTTATTCTTGGATGGAGACCATCAGATCTCGATACCGCCTACCTGCCCTTTATCTGGGGTGAAGGGTGCCAGATTGGACTCTCAGACCCGGCTTTCAACAAGCTGTTTGAGGAGATGCAGAAGAATGACCCGCGAAGCGTTAGTGAGAAGCTAGCCGAGTTGTGGACCATCATGAGACGACCTGGCACATTTAAAGGTGCTGCCAAGGTACTTGGCAATGTTAACGTCTTGCAAAAGTCCAAAGCTTGGATCGATGTCATGAACTCTGGCACCTACCGAGAATGGGAAGATCTCAAAGTGTTGAAGAAACTCTGGGACGGCCCGATTGTCCTCAAAGGAATACAAACAGTTCAAGACGCACATATGGCTATTGAATATGGCATGGATGGTATCATCGTCTCCAACCACGGCGGTCGACAGCTAGACGGAGCGATAGCATCCCTGGACGCCCTCGCCGAGATCGCGGCAGACGAAAAAGTCAAAGCTTCCGACTTGACGCTTCTCTTCGACAGTGGTGTTCGAACTGGTTCTGATGTGCTCAAGGCGCTGGCTCTTGGCGCAAAGGCTGTCTGTGTCGGTCGCCCGTATGTGTATGGGCTAGCTGCTGGTGGACAAAGGGGCGTGGAGCATGTTCTCAAGTGTCTGTTGGCGGATATGGACAATAGCTTGGGAAATTGCGGCAAGAAGAGTATTCGTGATCTAAGCAGAGACGATCTTCAGATTCTGCCGCTGTCGAAGCTCTAGACTGACCAATGCCGTACACGCTGGGAGTTTAACCAAGGAGTCCGAGGCACGTTGACAGAGAAGCCCGTTTATTTGGTCAGGCTTGTGGGAAAGACAATTATTATCTATCAATGTAATATAGAAGAGTACGTTTGATAGTTGAGACTCATCAACAGAAGGGAACAGCGGCAAGAACTCAGTATGTAAATTCAACTTAGATTCAAGAGATATCAGCGAAGACAGGTTCTGGTCTTAGAGATGGTTGCCGACGATCAGATGCGATCGGCTGGTTGCGCCGGCTGTAGGGAATCACCTTGAGAAGCCCTCCCCCGTTCACCCACCTAGTTATCATTGCTACTACCGGAGTCTTTTTTCTTCACGTGATAGAAATCATTGCGATAACCAGTGCAAATTGCCCATTGGTGGTGAAGCTTCAATCATCTGGAGAATTCCGCGAGTGCATGACGTCATTGATCCAACTTCACTTTCCCGTTCAGGGTTCAACAGCCGATGTACTTCATCCAAACTCAACATAATAAACCTAGTCATGCAAGATTAAATGCTCACAGTGCCCAGGCTATGCTCAATTGTTGAAACGGCCGGTGAAACTACATGTGACGGACGGATAACTCGGCATGAATCTACAGGGATGCTTCACTAGGTGGACCTAGTTGATAACCATCACCACGTTTCAATACAACCCGTTGACAGCTTCTCAAAGCAGATTGGATTCCTTTTTAATGTTTCAAACCCCATACAGCTATTAATTCAACGCAGCTCTCCCAGAGAATCTGATTGGCACCTCAAATCCTTTCCCGTGAATCAAAAGTCCCGCCCCTGTGTCGATCATGACCTGCCGTCGCGTTACCTCGTCCCCTCATTGGCTGCGGGTCCTTGAACCAAAAGTCCTGCTAATACGTTGCCATGATAGCACGTGGGGTTTGTGTAGAGTCCTTATCGGACGGCATTGGCTAGGATTCTTTGAAACACCTGCTGTTTTGGTGACTTTGCTCCGTCGGACTGGGAATACTAGATTTGGATCTTTTCCGCTTGCTAGACCGAGCGATTTACATTTGGTCCTGCATTGTTAAGGATCAAGTGGACTATTTAGTTCTCGCGTGCCCAGTCTTGGCTTTTACTCCCTCCTCAACGAAAGCCACATTATAGCCCCTTTCAACTCAACCCGTCAATATGGCTTATACACGACTTTTGATCCCTCTGACTCTTATGTCGGGCGCTTCTGCTGCCTCGAGCAAATCTTGTCCTCGCGACCTTCCTCTTTCATGCCACAACACCACTGCCGTCGCAGATACATGCTGCTTTATCCCCGCTGGTCAGCTTCTTCAGACGCAGTTCTGGGACGCCAACCCGGCTGCGGGCCCATCTGGTAAGTCGCCTCGGCATTGAGAGGGTCCTGTTTCTGACGGTGTACAGACTCCTGGACAATCCATGGTCTCTGGCCCGACTACTGTGACGGCACATACCCGCAGTTCTGCGATACTAGCCGTGAATACGACGACATCAGAGGCATCGTGTCCCAGTTCCTCGGCAATTCGACCCTGTCCTACATGAACAAGTACTGGGTCAGTGACAATGGCGACGATGAGTCTCTCTGGCAGCATGAGTGGGACAAGCACGGCACTTGCATCAGCACCCTGAACCCTGATTGCTACACCGGCTACAGAACCGGTGCTGAGGCAGCAGATTACGTCAAGAGGACTGTCTCACTGTTCAAGACTCTTCCCACGTACAAGTGGCTCTCTGAAGCTGGTATTGAGCCGTCCGAGTCCAAGACTTACACTGCCAGCGAGATTCAAGACGCTCTTGAGGAACAGCATGGTGCGCAAGTGACGATCGGCTGCAGCGGCAAGACCCTCAACGAGGTTTGGTATCACTTCAATGTTCAGGGATCGCTTCAGGAGGGTACTTTTGTTCCTTCGGATCCTGATGGAAGCAAGAGCAGCTGCCCTGACTCTGGCATCAAGTATCTGCCCAAGAGTTCTTAAACCAAGACTTGGGTGCCAGTCACACTGTTTTCAGATGTGAAATGTCGAGGCAATAGGAAACGCACATAGACAAAGAGATGAATAAACACAGTACATAAACATATGTCTTGGTGAGATAGGAGCCAGAATGCCAAGACTCTTGCATAGGTGCTCCCCAGCCAGCATACTTGAATTTCATTAACCTTTCGGGCTTCGTTGAAGCTTGCATTCTATCATCTGACGCAATCCCGTAGTCATATAAATGGAATGACTGGCTGTTTGACAGATATCAGACTAGATACGTAATTCCAAGCATTCTGTGGTTGATCTAGCTACTTGCGATAATCTATACAACAGGGCTGGTCTCCTCATCAATCTTGATTCCAAACGCACCCGAAGCACCGGTATAACTCTCATTAACAGCCTCGCTCGCGTAAACCCTCATCTCCTTCTCATAAGCAGCCGTGACACCAGGTTTGTACCCTCCAGCTTCGCGCAGCAACCTTCCCAACAGCGCCGAGTCTCGCACAGCGGTGTTGGCACCGATACCTCCAGCAGGAGTCATGGAGTGGACAGCATCTCCAATGACAGTCACACGAGGCTCGTTGGGCCATTCTGGGACGCCTGATGGGGTTGAGCAGGTGATTTTCCAGAACGCGGCTTCAGACTCGTTCATCTCGTCAAAGAGCGGCTTGAAGCGTGGGTGCCAGTCTTTCGAAATCGACTTGGCAATGTCTGCGGCCTGCTTGCCCACAATGGTGTAATCGTCGTTGGGAGCTCGAATGACACCCGGTTCTCCTCCCATGGTCCAGCCGAACTCGACATTCGGGTCGTCCAGCTCGCCAGGGCGGACGTTGGTAATGATGAAAACAGCACCGTCTGAGCGTGTGGCGTCTCGCAGTCGGAATACACCCTCGCCGAGTCCCTTGAATGCAGTGGTCGGTGCCTGGCCGTGGATACCTCTGGCGCCGGTGTCGTAGACCTTGAGTTTTCCGCCCGAGACCTGCTTCGCGACCTTGGAGTAGATACCTTCACCACCGACGAGCATTGAGCCCTCAATCGACTTGGTACCATCGGAGAAAATGGCCCGGACACCATCATCGGTCAACTCATAGCCTGTGACATTCCTAGACCACTCAATGTGATCTTCACAGCCCTCAGCAAAAATCCTGCGCATATCTCCTCGCGCAATGCCAACAACCTTCCCACCCCGCGATACCAGCTTCTCAGGCACAACATGCTCCGTCTGCTCACCAGTCACGGCATCAAAAGCGGAGAAGCCACTTCCTCCAGTCTTGCCGCACTTGTCCCAAAAGTGCTCCCATGTCTTGGCATCAAGAACTGATTCGATGGCGTCCAGACCCTCCGTAGAGAGACGGAGCCGATAGCCTTGGGCGCGAAAGATAAACGACTCATCGCGCTCAAAGATGCGGAATGGAATCTTGGACAGACGGAGAGATTGGGCGAGAAGAAGAGATGCGAGGCCGGAGCCCGAGATGAGGATGGGCTTTGTCACCGACATGTTGATATGGGTGAGATGGAGAAGCACAAGTCGTGGTGGAGAGTGGTGAGGTTAAATGATAAGGAGGGTTGGAATGCTCGCATCAGCCAGTGACGCCTTACCGCGCGGCTTATATCAGCAAAGAGAACTTAGAAGTCCATTTTCCCCGCTCGAAAAGTTCCTATTATTAATCCACTCTAGCTACTTCAAGTTTGGACTGCAGCGCCATCGACTTGGCTTTGGCCTAGGGTAGCTTTCCGGCGCGACAAAGCTTGATGCCTCGGGACCGAGATAGATGCTACTTTTTGACTCCTTACTTTGTATCGACGACTTGGGTCGCTGCATTATTGGAATCAATTCTTATTCAAGCTTCTTTGGCCCTCCCGCTGTGTCCGAATAATGTCTGAGTATATTGCTGGCGAAGAGAGCATCCAATATGCCAAGATATGTCTCGGTCAGCCAACATGCTTTTCTGGAGTTTTCAGCCGCGCGCGTTTTCGGAGTTTTCGGATCAGCCCAATTTGGATCCTTGTTTGCTTCGTCAGCGGCACACACCCAAGACAACCAGGTAGCGACAAACCCTATCTCTGCCAAGCTGAGGTTGCAGCACTAACGCAGGACCTGACGTGAACTTGACCAGGGCCCAGAGCCGCTTAGTAGTCGGAGGTGATAAAGAGATCGTAAACCTATTGACCATGCCAAGCATCTCGGTACTGAAAAAAGTTCAATATGGGGAGGTGTAGGGTGGCTAGGAATGGATGACAAGGTCAAGACCTGAGGACGGGAGTCGTATACTCCGTACGGGATCATCGCTGACCAGGGATTTCAAGAATGGAACGGAAGAAATCAGCTTGAATGGTCTTGACAACTCATATAAATACATGAAATAAATCGCTAATTTTCCAAGCTTTGCAAATTGGGTATCTAAACCAATAATGCCAATGCGTATACCCCATACTGGGCAGTCTCACAAGACCTCCTATGTCATATCTCATCTCATCTCGCCAATTCAGACATTAGATCCCCGTCTCTATTGTCCCGTGCTCTGTCACCGTGCCCAGTTTCGTCCCGTCCACCTTCACTTTGCCCACTCCCCGGCCTACTCCCCGGCCGACGTTGCTCAGTATCGCCGAGTAGCTCATACTCGGGCTCATTCGTCGGTAGCTCGTGTGGTCCTTGGTCGATGGGTAGTTCTGCTGGTTTGTCGTTGCTGACTGCACGGTATCCTTCTTGGTGCATCTGCTCTGGACTCATGGGGTCTTGTTGTGTGTCGGTGTTTGGGGATCTTCTTCTGCGGCGGATGACCATGAAGATGGCGCCTGCTGCAGCCAAGGCGCCAAGGCTGACGCCAACACCAATACCCGCCTTGGCTCCTGTAGATAGACCACTTGATGGTTCGGATGTTTCGCCGTCGTGGCCGTGGTTCGAGTTTGACGATCCAGTTGAACCCTCCTCCTCCTCATTATCGTCCTCATCGTCATCGTCGGACGTTGGCGCATTTTCGTTCACGGTCGCAACCTTCTTCGCATCCGCCCACGTTCCATAATCGTCTAAGTGTAGTTCCATAACATCCTTTCCCTTTCGATAAAAGATCCAGAGGTCTTCAGATTCCGGGGCGGCAACTAGTGCCATTCGAGCCGACTTGTCACCGGCCTTGGGCCACTTCTTCTCCCCTGGATCCTTGGCAATTTGCCATCCGTCTTTGCCGTTGGTGATCTGATGAAGCTTTGAGTCTGTACCGATGTAGAATATGTTCGTCAAGGATTCTTCGTTGGATGCCAGTGCCAGGCTGACTGTCGTCATGTCGATTTCTGGAAGAATGAATGGTACGTCCTTTGACCAGTCAAAGGCATACTTCGATGTTGCTGTTTTGTTGGTTGGTGCCGGGCTCTTGAAGCCTAGTGGGAGGGAGCCTGTTGTGTTCCAAGTCAGCGTCCTTATAATCGCATATCTCCTCCTTGAAGCGTCATCGCGTCGAGATCGGGAGGGTGGTCAAACATACTCAGACCCCACTTGTCCTTGTTCTCCTCCTTGTATCCAGCAATGGCAAAGTTGTCCCCATCGTATGGAAAGATCACCGACATGTTGGTCCCAGTCATCCTCGCTGCCCCCAACGCCTTGCCCTCTGGTTCGAGTTGGGATACAGGTCCAATGTAAACCCAGTCGGTATCATCGTCGTATGCTAGGACATTGACCTTTCCATCCTCGTCGTGGTAGAAGACCCGGTTCCCGCCGGACTCGCCAAGCTCCACCACCGCTAGCCCTGTTTCCTCGTGTATAGATGGTGCGCCCGCGTCCTCGCTGACCTTGTACTCTCCACCCTCTTGTAGTTCGTAGTCGCCCGTCTTCCAGTTGCATGTCATGTCGGCGTTGACTAACGAACCGTCGCGCGCCTGAAAGAAAACTGAAGCCTAGCACATCGCTTCGCGTTAATATCTTGTTCACAGGGGCGAGGAATAGCGAATAGGGTTACTCACGACTGTCGTTCCCATCTCATCATCATACCATCCGACCACTGCGAGTGGTGTCGCTGGCTTCGGCTTGGCCTTGATTGGAAACTTGTGCATCTTGTCTGTCGGAAATACGGCCGAGCCATTACTGTTGCAAGCGGTGTGCACAAGATCGCCAGACCCAGGATCTTGGAATGCAAAGTGAGGCGTGAGAGAATAATCCGACCATGTCCACCAACCCGTCATTCCCATGGCCGGATTTGCGAGGAGTAGTAGCGGCCCCAAGGCCGAGGCGACGATTGACCGAAGCATGTTCGGCGGATGATCTGATTCGAAGGAGGGACACGTCGAGGAGCAAAACCCGAGGCCACGGCTTGCTCAGCTTGATGGGATTTCCATCCGGGCAGCGCGCGGGGAAGATCGAAGGATGTTGACAAACGACGCGCAAAAAAGGATCTAGTCCAAAGTATGATGTTAAGGTTAAAATTGAAAGGACCCAAGAATCCAGACAAGCAAACGGGCTCTGAGGGACAGGGTCCAATTTCGCCCTGCTGGGCAGAGCGATGCACAAAAAGCGTAGCATCCTGCGCAGACAGGGCTTTGGATTTGCAGGGGTTGAAAGGTACGGCAGGCTGACTAGAGGCAAGGATTAATCCGCTAGTGCTGATTTTTGGCTGCTTATGGCATGAGTTTGAAACGTAGACGAGCTTTGCCGAAGCAGGCTGTGGAAGTGCAAGACTTGGTGTGTCGAGCTATTGTGCCAGGCACGGCTTTTGGTCTTTGCCAAGGTTCCAAGACTCTTGGAACGATGAGATCGGGGCTTGCCAAGTCTCTAACAAACTCAAGTTCTTGATGTTCTCATGTCCTCACATTTCATCCTTCCTCTCTGTACTGCAAGACGTGGCTCCATCTCGAATGACGGCAGCAGGGTTCAGGGGTTCATTGGCATAAGACATTCAGCCCCATGCAGTTCAGCCCCCAAGCCGCTTTGCCCATCTCCATCATCCATTGGTGGGCAACAGCGAATAATATGCCCAATTGAGGAGGCGCTCATAATAACATGAGACCCTGGCCCCATCAATCAAGCCGATCCGCTGGCCCTACTCTTGCCCAAAGGTCCTCGCTTCCGACATCCGTGATTGCAATGGACGGATACGGTACCCGTGATTTTTGCGAGCCTTACGCCTTACGCCTTATGACTGCAGGTCAGATCCTGACCTTGCGCACCCGTTCCCGAAGTGTCAGCAATGGGAGGCGTCGTGTTTCAAATGACGCGAAGAGGAGATCTTTTGCGACTTGGGTCTGTTGGCTAATACAAACAAGATTGAGTTGCCCGTTGTTTTTATGCTCGTTTAGACTTGTCGAGTCGTGTCGAGGTAAGTGTGCGAAAACGGGTTGCTCTGAGGCAGATGGCATTCAAGGACAATGAGAAGAAGAAGCATTGACATTTCATCAATTGTTAAATGGCCCGCCTTGTCTCTACCAATACGGGAATAGTAGCGAGTGTATTTCATGGTACTTGATTCAGGCTATAATATCCAGGTTGTTAATGACAGGTCAAGTCCATCCACCCTGGGAGCAGCGGGTACCGACTGCAACCGAGAAGCATTACCATATTACAGAAGCAAATAGGCAAGAAACGGGAGAATGTTCCAAGGCACGTCGCCTATCCATCACGAATCGCCATTGTCAAGCAACTCGTCGAATGAATACTCCATCAGGGCCGCTTCCAGTTCCTGCTTTG